>NC_058134.1:34648545-34689081 GCF_016433145.1 Gracilinanus agilis
CCTTTCTCTTTCTCTCTCCTCTCCCTCTCTCCTTTCCTTTTCTCTCTCTCTCCCCTCCACTCTCCCTATCCCCCTCTCTCTTGTCTTTCTCTCTTTCTTCCTCTGTGTATGGGTGTGTGTCTCTCTCCCCACCTCATCTCCCCCGTCTCTCTCTCCCTCTTCCTTTTCCTCTCCCTTCCTCTCTTTCTTCCTCTTCCTTTCTCTTTCCCTCTCCTTCTCTCCCTCCCCCATCCCTACCCCCTCTCAGTTTCTCTCTCTTTGTCTCTTTCTTTTTCTTCTTCCCCTTCCTTTCTTCTTCCTTCTCTCTTCTCAAACATTAACAGTACAGATTGACTTTACTTTTTCATATTATTTGTTCTTCTTTCAGAGATTAGTGCCAGAGAGATCGTGAATCCACCAAAATCCTTTGAACAAGTACAAGAAGAAGCAAAGGAGGGACATGATCTGTACGTTGTGTCGCACAATGATTATCAAGTAGGTAAGATGACAGTAATTAGGAATATATACTGTTTTTAAATCACATTCATTCGGGGCAGCTGGGTAGCTCAGTGGAGTGAGAGCTAGGCCTAGAGACAGGAGGTCCTAGGTTCAAACCCGGCCTCAGCCACTTCCCAGCTGTGTGACCCTGGGCAAGTCACTTGACCCCCATTGCCCACCCTTACCACTCTTCCACCTATGAGACAATACACGGAAGTACAAGGGTTTAAAAACAAAAACACACACACACAAAAAATAAAAATAAAAAATAAATCATATTCATTCATCAGCCATTTATTAAATGCCTGATAGGTGTAGCACATTGGAAGAGATGAACAGATTCAGGCCCTCTCCTTAAAGAGCTTACAATCTAGCATAAGGTCTCTTTGTAGGAAGACCCTGCGATTTATCAGTATGGGGTTCAAATCTTTCTTCCACCAGGGACTGGAGAGGATTTCCCATTCAGTAGCCTCGTACTGTGATAGAGCAGCCAACAAGAGGCTAATAAGATCTTGGGCTGCCTTAGAAGAGGAGAGATAGCTTACAGGAAGAGAGGCAGTAGGTCTGGACTCTGTTTTGCTTTGATTCCATCTGAAGTGTTTGTTCAGTTTTGGACCCCACAATTTAGGAGGCTATTGAAAAGCTCAGGGATGTATTTCCAGAGGTTGGTAATCAGGATGGTGAAGGGACTTGAGACCATACTACGTGGGGCTCAGGCCTCAGGATGCTGATACTGCTAACTTCCCAGACCATCCCTTCTCAGAGGCCGAGGAGCTCAGAAGAGTCCACGTGCACCCATGCATGCGTATGAACACAGATCAGAGCTCTTATGTGTATATGCACACATATACATACACATATTGTTGTTGTTTGGTTGTTTGTCATGCCAGGTGACCCCATTTGGTCTTTTTTGCCAAGGATTCTGGAGTGGTTTGCCATTTCCTTCTCCAGCTCATTTTACAAATGAGGAAACTGAGGCAAGCAGGATTATATGACTTGTATAGGGTCACACAGCTAATAAGTGTCTGGGGCCAGATTTGAACTAGGAATGATGAATCTTCTTACCCTCAGACCTGGCACTCTATCCACTGTACCGCCTGATTGTCCCATATATGTATATATGTATGTATATACATGTATATGAGTAGATATATGTATTATATATCTCTATATAAAAATATGAAAAGATCAAAGGAATTTTCTAAGCAGCATAACTTTAGCTTATTTATATCTTGAGAACCTTGCATTTAGAGATAGAAGAGACCTTAGAGATCATCTCCAAATCTCTCATTTGACAATTAGGGAAACTGAGGCTCAGAGAAATGGAGCGACCTCCTCAGGGCCATGGAGACATTCAGTTACAAAGCTGGCATTTGAATCCAGTGCTTCTGGCTCCTGCTTCAGGGTTCTTGTCCCTACACCAGGAAGACTTTTATTCTTTTTCAAATGCTCTTATTCAATAATGAGACATTGCCAGATGCATTCTGTGGCCAAGCCAGGCAATAGGAGGTATGAATGGAACTTTCTGATAGAATTTTCCTTGTTCTTTTGTTAAGTATAGTCTAGAAACAATAGAAGCCTGGGAGGCTCACTTCAGTGGTTTTATTTTTTAACCTGTTGCCAAGCTGCCATATGACCTTGGAAAGTCCACGGTTATAAACCATGCCCTTTAAAGCTTGTAAATGGATAGCTCGCGTGAGGTGGTGCGGGGAGGCTAATGAATACATGCCAAGTCCTTTGGAGGTATCGCTGTCAAGAGCTGAGGAGTCCAGTTGGCTTAATGCTGCCCTGAGGTTCACAGTAGTCCCCAGTTTATCCCTCATTCCTCTTGACTCTATACCTGTTCCTCATAATTAGAACTCCATTTACTGCCCTCCTCTTTCCTCCAATTCTTTTTTTTTTTTTTAATTTAAACCCTTACCTTCGTCTTGGAGTCAATACTATATATTGGCTCCAAGGCAGAAGAGGAGTGGTAAGGGTTAGGCAGTGGGGGTTAAGTGACTTGCCCAGGGTCACACCGCTGGGAAGTGTCTGTCCCTCCAATTCTTATCTCTCCTCTACCACCCATTGCCTCCCCTTCTTGTATCTGCCTCCAATGCATGTTCTCCACCGTATGTCTCCTCTGCTTCCCTTTGTTGTCATTCAGCTATTTTCATCCCTGTCTGGCTATTTTTGACCCCATTTGGTATTTTCTTGGCAGAGATACTGGAGTGGTTTGCCATCTCTTTCTTCAGCTCATTTTACAGTTAAGGAAACTGAGGCAAATAGGATTAAGTGACTTAGTCAGGGTCATACATCTGTTAAATGTCTGAGGCCAGAATTGAACTCAAGAAGACGAGTCTTCCGGATTCTAGGCTGGATGCTTTATCTAGTGTTCCATCCAGCCAGTGTTGGTATCACATGGAAATTATGCTTCCTAAGCTACTTCCTAAGCTTCGCCTGTGCTCTCTGGCCATGCCTTAAATATCACTTTGAGATTTGGCTTTTTTCTCACTCCTGTTACTTTCAGAATCCTCTGCTTTCTGGCTTTGTTCTCCTTTATGGCAGAAGCAATGTCCTAACCATAAAACTGTCAGGAGATTGAACCCAGGCCAGAACACATTTTGAGGTGGAGGAGCATGGAATTTTTATTTTTATAAAAGTTTCCCTTTGCGGTTCCTGTAGGAAAAGCATTATTTGCCTGGTGTAGGGGTTTAGGTTGTGTACTTAAGTTTTTTTCCTTCTAAACCCTTACCTTCTGTCTTATCAATTTCAAGGCTGGGCAATGGAGTTTAGGTGACTTGCCCAGGGTCATGTAGCTAGGAAGTGTCTGAGGCCAGATGAGAACCCAGAATCTCCCATTTCTTGACCTGGCTTTCTATCTATTAAGCCACCTGGTTGCCCCTACATATTTAAATTTAAAGGCTAAGGCTGTCCAAGGGATGCAGGATTCTGATGATGCTATTGCCTGGAGTCTTTAGTGAGGGTGGCTTAATTGAAAGTTTTCACCCCAGCATCAGGCAAGCTAACTGCCCTGCCCATTACTGCCCAGAAATTCAGGGATTTCTCTGATAATTACAGGTCTTTCCACTTTGACATCTTCACTGCCTGACTTTCTCCCCAGGAAGAGGAGGCAGTCCTCTTGCTTGTTTCTACCCACTAAGCACAAATATCTCTCTGCACATGAAGGGCTGAAGTTAGGTGGTGCAGTTGGTAGAGAGAACACAGGAAGATCCCAGCTCAAAAGCTGACTTAGGCAGTGAACCTTTGCCTTGCCTCTAGTTTCCTCTTCAGTAAATTTGTATAATAATAGCTTATCTTAGGATTGTTGTGAGAATCAAATGAATTAATCCCTATAAAGTACTTTATAACTGGGAGTACTATATAGGTTTTTATTCTGCACCTTTGCCTTCTGTCTTAGAATCAGTACTGTGTATCAGTTCCAAGGCAGAAGAGTGGTAAGGGCTAGGCAGTTGGGGTGAAGTGACTTGAGCAGGGTCACAAAGCTAGGAAGAATTTGAGGCCAAATTTGAACCAGGATTGGTCCCATCTCTAGAACGGCTCTCTACCCACTGGGCCACCTAGCTGCTCCAATCACTATATATATATGTAAATTATTAATATTATTGATTTATTGAAGTTCTTTTTGGATGCCTTTTTCAGTACCCAGAGTCAACGTTTGCATCAAAGTGAAATTATATCTATGGGGGGGTGGGGCAGCTGGGTAGCTCAGTGGATTGAGAGTCAGGCCTAGAGTCCGGAGGTCCTGGGTTCAAATCTGGCCTCAGACACTTCCCAGCTGTGCGACCCTGGGCAAGTCACTTGACTCCCATTGCCCACCCTTACCACTCTTCCACCTAGGAGCCAATACACAGAAGTTAAGGGTTAAAAAAAAAATTATATCTATGTAGTTCTTTCTTATTACAATTCCATGGAACATTTTTTTCAAGTTAATCATCTTAGATGTCAATGCAGATCACATATACTATAGAGTCATGGCATTTTAGAGCTACACACTCATCTACTGAAACTCCTTCACTTTACAGATGAGGAAACTGAGGCCCAGTGAAGCTAATTATAATAATTATAATGATGACGGTGATAACAAAGATGATAACGATGGTTGGCATTTATGGAATTGCTGAAGTGCTTTACATATATTATCTAATTTAATCTTCACAGCAACTCTGAGGGGGTAGATGCTTCACTGCCTATAACTAAATAATATTTGTTAATGAACTTCTAAGTGCCATCTTGCTTGCGCTTAGTAACTTGCCCATGGTTCCCAAGGTGTTCTTGGCTGTGTGTAGTCGATGTCCAGGGCTCCCCAGGCCTCTCAGGAACTTGACCCTGACAAAATCCTCCCCATGATCTAAACATGAAGCCTCTTTTCTTTTACAGGGGAAGTGAAGAATAGGAACTATAACCCAGCAAGTTTTCATAAATTAAAAACTTTTGGAGTGGAAACGCCACACACTAACAGTGGCCGAAGTTTAGCAAAATCTTTATGTTGGCTCCACGAACTACAAATGTAAGTTAAATTAAATTTTTTTCCCCCTCAGAGTAATTATTAAACTTGTTATTCGGTCTTAGAAGAGTGAACATTTTGAATTGGTCATTTCCAAAGGATTCAGATGTTTTAAAGGCAACATCCCATGGGAGAACTTCTGTCCATGAGCCCCTCTGAACTGATGCAAGATGGTCCTTGGCTGCCAGACGTATGGTCTGTCCATTGGTCCATATGTGAAGTCCAGAGATCCGTGGGCTACATATGCAGGCCATATGAGAGTGCTGTGGGAAGCCCAGAGTGTAGAAAGACAGGTTAGGTGGTGTGGCCAGGAAGACCGTAGGGTTCAGGGGCAGTACAGATGATAAGACCTCGGGGTTCTGCATCTCACTGGAAGGAATGGAGTTGTCGACTCCCATCTTTACCCAAGACTTGTGAGCAATAAGGTAAGCTCGAATGACGGGGAAAGGAAGAGGGGGAGGGTTCTCCCATTATTTGGTGAGTCTTTCTGCCTCCTAGCCAGATGATTTCTGGGACTGAGAAAGCAGTGCTGCTCTGGGTAGTTTCTGGGAGGGCTCTGGGCTGGGTGATGTGGGAAAGAAAGCAACGGAGAAAGATCATTTCCTACTACTCTGAGGCATATTATTGGAGGAATAATATGCATAGAGTACTTCACTGGAAAATTGAGGTGTGAATTTTTTTCCAAATATTTATTTATTTAAAACCTTTTTTTGCCCATGGTTACATGATTCATGTTCTTTTCCTCCTTTTTTCCTTCCCCCCCTCCTGGAGCTGACAAGCAATTTCATGGGGTTATACATATATTATCACTCAAATCCCATTTCCATATCATTTATTTTTGTAATAGAGTAATATTTAAAAACCAAAACCCTAAATCATATATCCATGTACACAAGTGATAAAGCATATGTTTTTCTTCTGTGTTTCCATTAGATAACATTCTTTCTCATAAGTCTTTGTAGGGAAGGGGGGCAGCTGGGTGGCTCAGTGGATTGAGAGTCAGGTCTAGAGATGGGAGGTGCTGGGTTCAAATTTGGCCACAGACACTTCCTAGCTATGTGGCCTGGGCAAGTCATTTAACCCCCATTGTGTACCTGTTACCACTCTTCTGCCTTGGAACCAATACACAGTATTAATTCTAAGATGGAAGGTAAAGGTTGGGCAAGTCACTTAATCCCCATTACACAGCCTTTACCATTCTTCGGCCTTAGAGCTAATATATAGTATTGATTCTAAGATGGAAGGTAAGGGTTTTTAAAAAAAAGTCCTTTGGGATTTTCCTGGATCATTGTATCCCACAGTGTTTTAGTTTCTGTGTACAATGTTCTGGTTCTGCCCATTTCACTCCTCATCACTTCATGGAGGTCTTTCCAGTTCATATAGAAATCAAACTGTTCACCATTCCTTATAATACAATAGTATTCCATCACTGCCATACACTACAATTTGTTCAGGCATTTTGCAATTGAGGGATACCCCCTCCTTTTCCAGTTTTTTGCCATCACAAAAAAGTATGGCTATGAATATTTTTGTACAATTCTTTTTTTAATTATATCTTTAGGGTACAAACCCAGCAGTGGTATAGCTGGATCAAAGGGCAGGCATTCTTTATGTTCTTTGGGCATAATTCCAAATTGTCTTCTAGAATGGCTGGATCAATTCACAACTCCACCAGCAATGCATTTGTGTCCCAATTTTGCTACATTCCTTCCAACATTTATTATTTTCCTTTAATTTCAGATTGGCCAATCTGTTAAGTGTGAGGTGGAGTTGTTTTGATTTGTGTTTCTCTAATCAGGAAGGATTTAGAACACTTTCTTGTGATTATTGATAGTTTTATATCTTCACCTAAAAACTGCCTATTCACATCTTTTAACCATTTGTCAATTGGGGAATGGCTTGATTTCTTTGTAAATTTGACTTGGTTCCTTTTATATTTGGGAAATTAGATGAGGTGTGAATTTTTGAGGATGATTTTTTGGGGGAGGGGTCTGGATCTATGATTTTATTTATGTGGGAAACTTTCTGGGATAGAAATTCTTATCCACTAATGGAAAAAATAAATCTGCACGAGCCACTTAGCTGCCCCATTATACTTCAATTTCTACGCAGAGTTCATCCGTTCTCTCTGGAGATGGATAGCATTTTTTCCATTAGGAGTCATTTAGAATCATATTAGATCACTGTATTAATAAGAGTAGTCAAGTCTTTCATAGTTGATCACCATTATAACATTGCTGCCACTTAGTATAGTAATCATTTTGGGCTTCTCACTTCACTTTGCATCAGTTCATAGATGTCTTTACATCTTTTTTTGAAATCACCCCATTATCATTTTTATAGCATAATAGTACTCTATCATAATTGTATGCCCAATTACTTATTCAGCCATTACCCAAACGAGCATTTTCAATTTCTTTATTTTTTCTTATATTTTATATCTTGCATTTGAAAATGTTTTAATTTTTGGAAACAAACATCAAAATAAAATAATGGCATTTGTTGTATCTAATGTGACCACATAGTCAATGGAATGTCCAAACTGAGATTAGAAAATAAATATGAGGCCAAAGGGACAACAGTTGTGCCGATTACCACATGGGTGCTTGAAGACATGGTACATTGTAGTTAATTTTCATGTGGATCTATTCATCTGCATCTCAGCCTTAGCTATAAGGCCCTCAGGCATTATCACTTGCTTGGAGACCAAGGTGTAGAGGTGGAATGAGACCAGCAACCAAGTGAGAACACTAACATGTTATCATAACCACCCTTCTACAAGTAGCTGGAAATGGGCAGAAAGAGGACATGGACCAAAAGCTCTCCTCCCTTTTCCATTGGCCTTCAAGATGGTACTACTTAATTCATCAACTTTATTATTTCAACTATACAAAAAGTTATTTTGTTTCTGATCCTCTTTTGAAGCATTTGGGTTTTCGGTAATGATTCTTGAACTCCACTGAAGCAGACTGCTCTGTCCTCTTAATTAGATGTTGGCCTGTCCACCTCCATCTTCTCTCTGTCCACAATACCATTGAAGGCTGTGTATGTTGTCTTCAGTGTCTGTCAAGTAGCTCCCTGCGACATCTCTGTTTTCGCGTGGGCTCTTTTGCTGTCATCACTGGTCTTCTTCTTCCCTGGATTCAGGTCACCAGAAATCCTTTTTTTGGGGCTGCTGGTCACCATCAATCAAGTCTTCCCATTTCCTTCTCTTTTGCAGTAAGCAGGCTGGAACCTACTCCACACCCTGTTTCTGACATTCTTCATATTTGTGCAGAGCCTTTTGGTAGTGCCAGTCCTGGACATGATGTAGGACATGCTCTGGAACCCTGTTGATATGCTGAAGGGTGAGTTTGCAGAATAGCTGATGTGGCTTCTTGGTGCTGGGTGCAATGTGTGGCTCAAACTCTTCATGGTCAAAGGTCTGGGTGGTGTGCATCAGCCGCTGATACTTCTTACCACTGGAGGGCTGTCAGTTGGCTGGGCAGTTCATGGCCCATCAGCCTGTACCTTATCTTGACCCCACCAGAGCACAACTGCAGCACGGGATGATCCTGGAGAAAATCCTGCACATCTGGAGGCACCTGGGCAATCAGCACTGTCCATGGCTTCAGGGGTCGCATTTTCAATTTCTAATTCTTTACCACCACAGAAACTGCTGCTATAAATATTTTTGTATGTATGAGTCCTCTTGTTTTTTCTTGGATTTCTTTGGGGCACAGACCTAGTATTGGTATTTCTAGGTTAAATAATATGCATAGTTTTATAGTCCTTTGGGTTTAGTTCCAAATTGTTCTCCAGAATGGTTGGTTCAATAATCGTACATTAATATACTTTTTCCCCCCTTATCCTCTTCAGCATTTTTCATTATGATAGGTGTGAATTGGCACCCCAGAGCTATCTTGATTTTCATTTCTCTATTCAGTGGAGAAGGAAATGGCAAACCATTCCAGTATCTTTGCCAAGAAAAGCCCATGGATAATGTCCATAGGATCACATCCAATTGGACAGATTGACTGAACAACAAAAATCAATAGTGATGTAGACAGTTTTTTTCATATGACTACATATATAGCTTTTATTTCTTCATATCATTTAAACATTTATCAAAAGTGGAATAGCTCCTAATTTTATATTTGATTCAGTTGCCTATATATTTGAGAAATGAAGCCTTTATCAGAGAAACTTGGTATAAATGTTTTGATCAGACTTCATTCTCTATGGTACCTTTTAGCAAAAAATAGTCTCTCTTATTGTCTCTTTTAATTAGGCTTTATCTTTGTCTGAAATCGTGAGTGCTACCCATACCTTTTTTTTTCCACTTTAGTTGAAGCATAATAGATTCTTCTCTAGCCCTTTATTTTAACTGTGTGTATCTTTCTATGTGTCTCTTATAAACATCATATTGTTGAATTCCAATCTCTTCTGCCACCCAATTCTGTTTTATTCACGAGCTTATCCTATTCATATTCACATTTGTGATTACTGTGTGTTTCCCTCTTTCCTATTTTCTTATGTCTATCCTTCACTTTTTTTATCTTATCCCTCTTCAAAATTCCATTCTTCTAACCATTGTCTCCCTTAATCCACCTTCCCTTTTATCATCACTCCTATATCACATCCCCCTTCCCTCCTATTTCCCTACTTATTCAGATAAATTTCTATACCCAAATGAATGTGAATAATATATATGTAATTAATGTTGTCTTCTGAATTTATGTCTTGGTCTTCCCTGACACTGACAGTATATTTCTATGGGTCTAGTTTTTTTTTTTTTTTGTATTTGTTCATTTTTCTAGCTTATTTTTTGGGTTTGAACTTTCTGTTAAAATTAGACTTTCACCTGAGGGTGGGGAGACACTCTCCCAATCTTCTGGCCTTTTTGTGATGCTATTTTCAAAGTTAGTTTTGGGAGTCTGCAAATTTTGGGTATTTTCAAGGTGGTGTGAGGCAGGGACAAGTATAGACACTCCTCCTCCTCATCTGTGTTCTGGTCTCTACCCAGGAAACTCCTGCTCTATTATAGCTATAAGCTCTAGTGTTCTTCTTGGCCCTGGATCTATAATCAGTCTACTACTCTCCTTCAACCATGAGGGCTAGTACTCCATCTCTGTCTCAGAACTGTGACCAGGTTCCCTGTTCCCTTGTGTCACTAGTAGCATTCTTCTTTGCCCTGGAACTGTGATCCAGAACTAAGTATGGGCAATAGAGTTACATCCAGTGCCAGCAAAGAGTCTCCTATAATATTTTCTTTCTTTCTTTAAAAAAAAAAAAAAACACTCAGGAGCAGATAGGTGTTTTAGTGGATTGAGAGCCAGACCTAGAAACAGGAGGTCCTAAGTTCAAATCTGGCCTCAGACACTTCCCAGCTGTGTGACCCTGGGCAAGTCACTTAACTCCCATTTCCTAGCTCTTACCACTCTTCTGCCTTGGAGCCAATTCACAGTATTGACTCCAAGACGGAAGGTAAGGGCTTAAAAAAATAAAAAATAAAATAAAATAAAACAAATTAAAAAAACCCTTAACCTTCAGCCTTAGAATCAATATGATGTATTGTTTCCAAGGTGGAAGAGTGGTAAGGACTGGGCAATAGAATTAAGTGACTTGCCCATGGTTGCCCAGCTCGGAAGTATTTGGGATCAGATTTGAACCAAAGACCTCCCATCTCTAGGCCTGGCTCTCAATCCATTGAGCTACCCAGCTGTCCCCTCCTATAATCTTTTCTTGATCAAGTGCCTAACCCCCTTACCATCTCTGGACTAAGAAGTCTTTAAGGTGTTGCTGTGTGTGCACCAGACAAGCCTCCACCCCAGTGTTACAGACCTCTCCTGCCAACCTCCTAAGTTGTTTTAGGCAGGAAAAATATTTCACTTTGACCTGTTGTTGGCTTTGTTACTCCGAAATTTAATTTGAGGCATAATGATTATTATTTTAAAGATTTTATCTTTATTGTCATGTAAAACACTCTTCCTTATTGGTCATTGTTATAAGAGTACACTCATACATAACCCAAACTCCAAAATAAAAATATAATTACACTGATGTGAAAGACGGCTCCAATAGTACTTTCTCTGAAGTGGGATAGCCTTTCCTGTCATAAGTCTTTCAGGATTTCCCCAGATTATTGCATTGCTTAGAGTAGTCAAGTTTTTGCAGATAAACATTGTACAATATTGCTGTTATTGTGTACAATGTTCTCCCAGTTGTGCTTATTTTGCTCTGTATCAGTTCCTGTAGATCTTTCCAGTTTTTTTTCTGAAATCATCTTACTTATCATTTCTTATAGAACAATAGTATCCCATCACCAACATGTACCATTATTTGCTCAACCATTCCCCATTTTATGGACATCCTAAGGCATTAATTAATTAATTAATATTGAAACACTTTTTCCCCATGGTTAAATGATTCTTGTTGTCTCCCTTCCCTCTTTCCACTTCCCTCCCAGAACTGACAAGCAATTTCACTGGGTTAAACATATTATCACTCAAAACCTATTTCTATATTATTGATTTTTATAATAGTCATCTTTTAAAACCAAAACTCCAAATCACATATCCATATAAAACAAGTGATAAATCACATTTTCTTCTGCATTTCTACTCCCTCAGTTCTTTCTCTCAGTGTGGATAGCATTCTTTCTCATAAGTCCCTCAGAATTGTTTTGGATCATTGCATTGCTTTTAGCAGCAAAGTCAATTACATTTGATCGTCCCACAATGTTTCAGCCTCGGTGTACAATGTTCTGGTTCTGCTTATTTCACTTCGCCTCAGTTCATGGAGGTCTTTCCAGTTCTTATAGAAATCAAGCAGTTCATCATTTCTTATAGCACAATAGTATTCCATCACCATCTACCACAATTTGTTCAGCCATTTCACAATTGAGGGACATCCCCTTATTTTCTAATTTTTTTTTTGCCACCACAAAAAGTGCAGCTATAAATGTTTTTTACATGAACAGAACCTTTCCCATTTTTTAAAAAAAATCTTTTTTGGGATACAAACCTAGTAGTGGCATTATTGGATCAAAGGACATGCATTCTTTTATAGCCCTTTGATCATAATTCCAAATCTCAGGCATTATTTTAAAGTTGTATGGAGGGAAATGTTAGGAGAATCCAGCGGGGTTACTGCCGGGTTCTCTGCCATTTTGGCTCTGCTTCTCCCAGAGGTTACTTTTGAAACATAAATTACAAAATCTGTTCTCCTTTTGGTATGGTTTGAAACAAAAAGTGGAGTCCCAGGGATCTAGCCTTGGCCCTGGATTCACCACACTTTTATCAATGTCTCGAATGAAGCCATGGAAGGCATTCTTGTCAAATTTGCAGATGAAACAGAGTTGAGAGGGATAGATAGTGCTTTGGATGACAGAGTCTGGGTCCCAAAAGAGCTGACAAACTGGGATGATGGGCTGAAATGAATAAGGCAAGATTTAATAGGATAAATATTATGTTCTGTGCTTGAGATCAGAACATCTGCTTTACTTGGTACACAGTAAGGGAACTGTGGCTAGACAAACAGTCCCCTCTAAACAAGATTGGAGGGTTATAGGAGACAGCAAATTTAATGTAAGTCTCAGTGTAACAGGGCAGTCAAATCAGTTAATGGTATCCTTGCTTGCAGTGAGAGGACAAAGTTCATGCAGGATATAAAGTTCTTTTTTTTTTTTTTTTAAACTCTTACCCTCTGTCACAGAATGAATACTGTGTATTTGTTCCAAGGCAGAAGAGCAGTAAAGGCTAGGCAATGGGGATTAATTGACTTGCCCAGGATCACACAGCTAGGAAATGTCTGAGGTCAAATTTGAACCCAGGACCTTCCATCTCTATTCCTGGTTCTCAATCTTCTGAGCCAACTTGCTGTCTCCATAAAGTTCTAAAAGCATAATTTTTATAATCATTGATTCAGTGATATAGAAATATTCCAGGGGAAAATCCTCTGGTTCTCATTTAAGACTGGGTAAAATGGATAAATTGGAGCATCTTGATAGAATTCCTCATGTTATATAATGTGTTTTCTCTTTTCTTTTCCAACCACTGGATACAGTGGATAAACTGACTAAAAGAGTTACTGTTTCTCCCCTCTTCCCACACATTCCATCCTCCAGTGTAGAGATATTTTAAAATGAATTCTGGAAGGTGGTCTATGAACGAAGTGGAAAAAAAGGGAAGTTGGAAAAAAATTGGTTAAATGGTAATGATGCTAGAAAATTCTGATTAGGTACCTAAGTGGAAGATGCGGGAAAGACATCTTAAGATTTTAAATACTGACAATGTAAAAATGAGAGGCTACATTTCTAGTCCCACCATATATATGTATATATGTATATATATATATATATATATATACCACCCCAGTAGAATACTTCTGAGCTATTGGATTCAATTCTGCTAGCCATATTTTAGGAAGAAGGATAAAAACCTGCTAGAATGTATTCAAAAGATATAGATCAGACTGGCAAAAGACTTGGAGAACATACAAAGATTCTTTGAAGAAACCGGGGATGGTTAGCCTCGTGAAAAGAATGCTCGGGGTAGAGGTGTGCTATCTGTCTTCAAATGTTTGAAAAGCTGTGATATGGAAGGGGGGGGGGAATTAGCTTTACTCTGCTGAACTACAGTGAATATAAAGAACAAGTTGTAGAGGCAGATTTAGGCTTGGTAGTAAAGAAACATTGGATAACATCAGAGTTCTCCCAAAGAGAAATGAATTTCCTTGGGAAAGAGAGTGAGTTCCCTTCTCCTTGGAGGTCTTTGTTCAGAGGGATATACCAGAGGAATTCTTAGGCAGAAATGAACTGGAGTAGGTTATCCTTGAGGACCCATCTCAATAATCTAAGATTCTATGATGGTGGCTGTATGTGAGAACTCAGAAAAACTATGGGGAACCCAAAGATTAGGAAGGAGAAGTAGAAATGAAAAAATGGAAATAATTTATAATTTTGGTCTATTCTTTTATTTCTCCACAGAGTGTCACTCTTTCCTAGAAACTCATTCAGCTTGGCAGTATCTGTATAGGACTGGAAATGCACACATTTTCTTTTTTAAGCAAACTCTAGCTTCAAATATCTGACTGTTGCATTAAAAAAAAGCTAATAATAAAACAATGTTTATTCTATTTAGTAATTATGCCATAGCTTAGTATGATATTCTACCAGATATCAGATTTTTAGAAATAAATTTAAAATTTGCACAGAAACAATCCTAAAATGAACAAATGTTTTCTTTTTGATGTGCTGTTGCTTTTAAAATAAGGTTCTCTCTCTTATGTCCAAAATGTACTATATTATACTCTTTATCATATGCATACTTGGAGGCTAATAAAGACTTTGATAACAGGAATATCTGCTTTCCCCCCTAATTTTACAGGAAAAAAGGCAGTAAAATAATTTCTAAAAGAGTTGATGATTTCAAACAGAAGTATGAACACCAACTTGGAAAAGTCTGGGATCCGTAAGTTAAAGATAAAGTTTGCTACTGATAGATTTTATTCTCTGTTTTAGCAAAATACCACGCTCAGCCTGATTTTCTTTTTACATATAGCTTTCTGTTAAATTAAAGAAGAATTCTTTAAACTTTTGACCCTGGACAACATTTTAATTCTTTGATGACTCCAAAAGTGATGGTTTTTATTCCTTAAGAAGTCATCTCGCAGCTAGGCATAGGCAATACATGGTACTTGGAAGACTGAGACTGGTGGGTTCTTTTGTGTGGTGTTTTGAACTTCAGTAGCTAAAAACTGTTCACCACCAATATGGCAAGTCCTGGAGGGTCATGAGTTGCCTAAGGAGAGGTAGAGCAGCCTAGATCAGAATAATTAAGAGCAGGTCAAAGCTTCCAAAGATGTTCCTGAGTTGGACCTATGAGTAGTTATTGATTGCATTTCCTGCCAGAAAGAGATAAGGAAGGCTAGTTTCAAACCAAAGCAAACTGAAAAACAAAACCAAAAACGATCTCCATGGCCCCAGATACACTTACTTTCTCAGTTCTATGTGAGATGGTTTCTATTTGGAATTTTTGGTTTTTGAAATCTGGTGTACTGTGGTACTCGCCCATAACTACAGCCAGGGGCGTGTGAGGACAAGTTTCAGTTTTGGCAGATTTACTTGATCTTAATTATTTGGTTGCAGTTTAAGTAGAAAAGATGTGCTATTAAAAGAAAGAAACAACTGTTGTTTGACAAACTTTCAATTTATCGAATGAGATGACATATGTAAAATTCTTTATAAACTGTAAAACACCCTTTATGTAATTGGGAGGTGTTATTATTATTTTATTTTTACCTGCTTTGATCATGACCCTGGGACGGTATTTAGTATAAATGCAAAATTAACTTTCTTTACCTTAAACTAGAAAAAGAAAAAAGAATTCTATGTTCAACATGAAAAAATAATAGCAAGATAGGAATCTATCCCAGGAGGTTTTTTTTAAAAATCAAATTCCATGGAACTAAATGAGAAGAATGAGAAGAACAGTAATAGTTCATACTTGTACCAAGGGTTATGGCTTGCAAAGCACTTTACTTATAGCATCTCTTTTCGATAAATTACAATTCTGTCAAAACATCAACATCTTTTTCATCAGCCTCTCCTAGTTCAACCAAACAATAAAGATTAAATAAAATTTCTCAAAATATTACTATTGCCATTTCCATTTTCTTCCCCCTCATTTTCATCCTTAATAAATTGGTTTGAGCATTCCCTCCTCTTAATGGAGACAGAAACTCCTCAGTCCTTACCCTTTGGGAGAATTGCCTACATCTTCCTTCATCATTTATCTGATAATATATGGAGAAAAATATTTAAAATTCTGGGGGTACTATGTGATGAATATTTTAATGACAGCATTTGTTTTTAATAATAGCATTGCAGACACAATGACTGTCCCACCAGACCACACCTTTGGGATATTTCTGGAACCAGACGAGTATGGTAAATATTTTTTCTTCCAAAGTGTAACTAGCCAAAGAGTTCAATTAAATAAGGATTTCTTTTACAAGTCTCACATTAAAAACCCCCATAAAGTTGTGTTTTTGTTAGTGAAACAAAACAAAGCGAACAAAAGGCATTCATTTTGTGTCATTTTATCTGAAGATTGAAAAACTTTATTCCTTGGCCAGTGTGGTCCATTAACTTTAAAAAAAATGGGTTTTATTACACAAATAGTACAAGCTCATTATATAAAATATGCCTAACAAACCAAAAGAGAAAATGTAATCATGTATTTGTTTTTTTCTTGTGGGTATCTGCCTCACCCAGCAAAGCACCTGGCATAGAGCAGACACTTAATAAAGGCAAAAGATATCTCCTGCTTTCAAGGAGCTCACAATCTAATGGGGAGGGGGGCGATACAATGAGAAATAGAAAGGATAAATTGGAGATAATCGACAGAGGGAACATTAAGGGTAACCTGTGTAGTATGTAAATTTTTATATACTACACCTGGAAAGCTGGGATTCTGGCTGACACTAGAAAGAAGCCTGGGAAGTCAGGAGGTAGAAATGAGGAGGGACAGCCAACCAGTGAAGATCTAGCAGTGATTCCCAAAGTGGGCGCCACTGCCCCCTGGTGGGTGCTGCAGCAATCCAGGGGAGGCAGTGATGGGCACAGGTGCATTTATCTTTCCTATTAATTGTTATTAAAATAAAAAATAATAATTTACAGGGGGCTAAGTAGTATTTTTTTCTGGAAAGAGGGCGATAGGCCAAAAAAGTTTGGGAACCACTGATCTACAGTTAGGAGATTACAAGCTGGGAATGTCAAGTTGAATATGTGGAGAATGTGTGTGTTCAAAACAAAAGACTGATTGCATGGGGAGAGTGAATGGCTCATCTGGTCTGCCGGCCATCCTCAAGATGCCACAAAAGATGTGAAGAAATCCCCCTGGCATGTTGGGTGGATGCCCTGTAGTGGATTTATTGGAGGAACTAGGACAGAACTGGATGGGCAGGACTAGATAAGTTCTGCTATAACCCTACCTTGAATCTCCCCTCCAGCTCATCCTCCACTCAACTTTCAAAGTAATCTTTGTAAAAGCCACTCCATTCAATAAACTCCAATGGCTTCGTATCACCTCTGGAATGAAATATAAAATCCTGTTTGTCATTCATCCCTTCTTAACCTGATCCCTTCCTGCCTTTCCAGCCTCCTCGCACCTTACCTCTCCTTCAAGTACTCTTCAATCCACACATTCTTCATGTAGTCAACCATAGTTCTAAACCCCCTATTTATTGAGTGCCTTAAGAAAACGAATGTAGAGCTATCTTAGGCTTGAAATCATATTTCATCATATCAAGAGGTATTTGCTGGATTTGGACTAGGATATGCTGTCTCTTCAGCTCATTGCTAATCCATGCCTTACTGACAATTCTGTTTTCACCCCATTGGTTTGTTTTTTTAACTGAGGGCTTCTGACCTTCTAGGTGCTCTTAATACATCAAAATGATGGCAAATTAGATAATTCAACAATTAGCTCTGACCACAAACTGGCCAATCAATGGATCAAACCTACTAATTTGATTAATGGAAACATTACAGACTTCCTTAATCATACAAATTAATGAGATAGGAACCTTTTTAATTGTTGAAAAGAAAAAGCTTTCTTTCAGGAGACAGATGATTAGCCCATTCACTAAAAATGAGGGACTTTCAGAGTAATTAATTCTACTTTACATATTAAATAGTCAGTTTGTCAGTGTAAGATTTCTTGGTGTGGGGGAAACAAAGCTTCATTTGGAGTTATAGTGCCTGGATTCAGGTTTTGATGCTTCTTTGGGTCTTAGGCATCACCTCGAAAAATGAGGTCAGACTAGAGACCTCTACGGTTCTCTAAAGTCCATAATTCTGTTCCATTTAGCCCAACTTTAATTGAGAATGGATTTTATTGGGGTAGAGAACTGTCACTGAGGAAACCAATGCATGTAGGCACTTGTCTTTGTAAGGGAGAATAAGAGAAACCAGAGCTGTGACAAAGGCATGAATTTGCAAAGGAGGGTCTGGTCACACGTACAGAACGTTATGGACCCTATTCTGGAATGGGAAGACAGCTTAAAAGGCAACGCAACTCTACAAACCCTGTTTAGTCATTTTACTCGCCAATTTCATCTTATAATCTGAGTCTCTGAAGACTGCTTGGTGGCACTCAGAGGTAGTTGGTTGCCCAGACTCTCTTAGCTAGCTTGTGTCAGAGTTGAACCTGAACCCAGATCTTCTGGCTTGGAAGTCAATTTTCTATTCAGTATGCTAATCTTTTAATTGAAGAAAGGAATATCAAACTATGAATTTTTGTGATAACATATAAAACTGATTTTGAGAATCTAATTTATTTTTAAGCTATAAAATAGTGCAAAACTATTAGGTGAGATTATGCTGGGCTTGGAATGAGAGAGACTTCCTGAGTTCAAATCTGGCCTCAGATACTTAGTAGCTGTGTGACCCTGGGCAAGTCACTTAACCCTCTTTTCCTTAGCTTCCTCATCTATAAAATGAGCTGGAGAAAGAAATGGCAAATCATGCTATTATCTTTAACAAGGAAACTCCAAATGGGATCAAAAAGAGTTGGACATGACTTGAAAAACAACTGAACAAAAGAAATGCAAAAATATTGGTTTTGTCCTACACATGACTATATTAACTGGATTTTTTTTTTAACTCTTACCTTCCATCTTAGAATCAATACTGTGTATTGGTTCTATGGCAGAAGAGTAGTAAGGGATAGGCGGTGGGGGTTAGTGACTTGCCCAGGGTCACACAGCTAGGAAGTGTCTGAGGTCAGATTTGAACCCAGGACCTCCTGTCTCTAAGCCTGGCTCTCAATTCACTGAGCCACCCGGTTCTCCTCAGCAACTGGATTTTTAATGGTAATAGTTAAGTGTCTCGATTCAGATTTTTTTTTAGGTTGACAAATTTTTACAATATTCTATGTCTGAAGCACAAAGACAAGATGCTATTGTTTGGTTCCCAACAGGGGCTGCCGACTTAATCTACAACCGAGTACCAAGCGAGTATCGTCGTGGCAAAGATCGTGAGTGGTCTGTCCTTCAAACTGTCCGGCAGCAGCTGAAGAAAGTGAACTACCACAACTTTGATTCTTTGCTGTTAGCATTCAGGCATTTCGACAGGGTCAGTGGTGGGACAGCACATTGTTGGTTTTTCCAAAGAAATCAGTCTTGTGGGGATAACACAAAGAATCCTATAACCTAGATTTTTTTTTTTTTTTAAAACCAGAAAATGTGATTAGATCTAGGTAGGGAGGTTAGGAATTACTGATGAACTCAAGCAATGTAGAAGTGAACTTTGACTTGGGTCAAAAGACTTCATCCCAAACTCTGTAGATTGACTAGTTATTAGTGCCACAACTGGGGTGGGGGAAGATTAGGGCTTTGAGCCAGGTTGATGGCATCTGGGGGAGGTTGTGTGCCATCATCCACAGGATTCTGTTGTTCTTCTCCTGGATTCTGGCATCACCTCTTTTGGTGCCTTTGTTTGCTGTCTCTCTCCCTGTCAGTCATCCTCAAGGCTGGTTGGGAACTCTCAGCTATGGTGGAGTCCAAGATCATAGCTTCTGGGGTGCAAATTGAATCTTTTCCTAATAGGAATGTATGTTGGGCTCATGGGCCCTTCATAGATGGGGAATTACTTAAGACAAGTGCCTATGTGAACTGTAGAGAGTGTTTCTGCAATGAGAGTTCTCTAACGCAATAAAATCCATTTTCAGTTAAACAGTTGGACTGGATGAAACAGAATTATGAACTTTAGGGGACTGCAGAGTTCTCTAGTCTAACATTCTCATTTTCCATGTCTATATGTGCTGGAACTCAAGGCCTCCCCATACCTCAGGGAGGCTCTTTCCCTTCTTAGTTGACTTTTCCTCAGGCATCAGCATTCTTTTTTTTTTTCTTTCATTTTTTAATCCTTTATTTTATTGATTTTTTTAAACATTTATTAATATTCGTTTTTAACATGGTTACATGATTCATGCTCCTACTTTCCCCTTCACCCCCCGAGGCATCAGCATTCTTAGTTAAGGTTCTACTAGTCATTTAATTTGAAGGTGGGAGGAAAAAGAGAAACAAGGTGGTTTATGCATTGTTTCTACCCAGAGAAATAAAGATGATTGATACTAAAGTGCTTGATGTGAAGAGAATTCCAATTTCTCCTAAAAATAAAAATGACATCCCACTTACCTTGAAATGTTGAATATAATGCTTAAGTTTGTTTTTCTTATTTTTATTATCATCTTAAATTTTCTCCTGCCTGTTTTATTGCAGCCCTTTTTGTTTCCTTTCAAAGTCTCAGGCTATATACTTCTACTGGAATGAAAAAGCAATAGTTTAATTTTTAAAATTACTTTATTTGCTTTTTGATTAACAAGAATTCCTCTTCCTTCCATCCATCCATTAGAAAGACAACCATAACCACAACAAAAAACAAAGCAAAAATTCCTGGTATAAATGCACACAAGTCAAATATTTTGCTTTGGCCACATCCAAAAATGTGTATCTCAGAATGAGATTTTGAGTCTATTGTCTGACTGAAAGGAGGTGGGATAGCATCCTTTATCATTGGCCTTCAAGCTATAAAGCACTGTATAAAAGCTAGCTATTATTATTGTGGATATTTTTGGTCATTGAATTAGTCAGAGACCTTAAGTCTTTCCTAGTTGTTTGCCTCTACAATGCTGTTATTCTAATTGTTTTGTTTTTTTCCCCTCACTTCTCTGTTTATTAGTTCATCTAAGTCTTCCCAGGTTTCTCTGTAACCTTTTTGTTGTTATTTCTTAGGGTGCAATTAGCATTTTATTACAGACATTTGCTATAATTTGTTTAGTTCTTCTCCAATTGATGGATGACCCAATAGCTTTCTGTTCTTTTCCACTATAAAAAGAACTTTTATAAGTATTTGTGCATTTGATTCCTTTGCCTCTTTTTTTGACCTCTTTGGGTTATAGGGCTAGAGGTGATATTGCTGGGTCAAAGTATATAGGTAGCTTAGCAACTTTTGAGGCATAACTGCTTCTGAAAATGGTTGGATCAATTCATGATCACCAATTGTACATTAATGAGCCTGTTTTCTAGTAATAGTTTAATACATATTATTTAGATGGAACTGATTTTTATAAGAATATCTTTATAAGCACAACTCCACTCTCTCACAAATTAGTGGTTAGAGAATATCTAACTACCCAATTTGCTTGCATAGAATCTTGCTTGACACAAAACATTTTATATGTGATTTTGAGCACATAAAATTACAGACTAGATGCTGGCTATTTTGAAAATTAGTAACAAACTAAAATTAGATATGTCACCCAAAAGAAGGACATTTTTTCCTTATTCAAATTTAGCTCAATTTCAGAGATTAATTCAGAAAAAAGTATATATATGGGAATTGATTGAATGTAAAGCTCTGATGGAAATGATAGTGCACATTTATTACTATTTATATTTCTCTTTCATCAATAAACATTTATTGAGAGTCTACTATGTTCCAGTCACTTTGTTAAGCACTGAGGATACAAAAAGAGACAAAAGATAGTCTTTGCCTTCAAGGAACTAATAAAGAACAAAACCTAAACAAATATATACAAAGCAAGCTATATTCAAATAATAAAATGAGGGAAAACACTGGAATTAAGAGGAGTTAGGAAGGGTTCTTGTAGAAGGTTGGATTTTAGTGAGGACTTAAAGGAAGCTAGAGAAATCAATAGTCTGAGTGGAGGAGGGAGAAGATTCCAGGCTTGGGAGCCAGATTAGATGCTTGGAGTCAAGAGATGGAGTATGTTATTCATGGAGCAGCCAGGAAGCCAGAATTATTGGACTAAAGAGTTTTATTTTGGGGAGTGAGGCATAAGACCAGAGAAGTAGGAAGATTCTAGGTGTTATGTAGGGCTTTCAATGCCAAAGAAAGCATTTGCTACCATGGCAAGAAGTTTCCATTCCTGGGGTTGTACTACTTATCCTACATTTAGATAGAGTGTGATATCCTGGTTAGTCAAAAGGAGAGGGTTTGAGTTCTGACTCCATTCACTAGCTGACACTGGACAAGTCACTTTACATCGTAAATAAGGTCTTTGGGCTAGAGGACTTAAGGGTCCTTTTGGTTTAAAAATTCTATGATTCCATGTTATTTAAATGTTCATCAGTACAAGTGGGACAACATTGTGCATAATCTAATACTCTCTACTTTTTTACCATCTCTCATCTATCATCTCAACTAAAGGGGTTGAACTATCATTTATTCTGATTGTAAACTCTTATGCCAAAGAGGAGTGCACTCTACTTGGCTTTTTTGTCAGTGCATCTTTCATTTTTTCTCCCTCTTTCCCTCTCATTCCCCAAATTGCGTGTAATTCCCTATGTAAGATGCAATGTTTTATACCCCCTAGTGAGATGTAGTAAATGAGGTCAAAGGGGCCTTAAGCCTTATTTATTACAGAGAGAATCTTAAGTGTATAGACTTCATATGTGGAATGATTCATTGGAGAGACCTGAAAATCTGAAAAATCCATGTAAAGAGATTTAACATGCTAGTCTCCCAAAGAATCAGAGGGGGGAATTATGTGAAGGAAATAATTGAGTGGATTGGGTCACCAGGACACAACAGCAGCGTGGAAAAAAGACAGCAATAGAGTCAAGAGATAACAGGATAGGGAAGGGCGGAGGTCCCCTGAACTACCTTCCCTAGATAGCCCAGGCAAAATAGAAAGCCACAGTTGGCTCCGGAGACACGTGTTGCGTGGGTGGAGAAAAAGTTTGATAAACTGAGGCAAGAGTGGATTTCTGTCTCTTCTCTTCCATGTTTGTTGCTGGCTAGACTTCCTGTAAGAGTGGCGAGAGGGCCCTACTGGTGGCCACAGAATAGCAAGTTAAATGGAGTAGTAAGGAAAGTAACCCATATCGCCTATTTTTCCATCTTTTTTCTCCTACTACTTTTGATTTAATAAAATTATTAATTTACAGCCAGCTTCATAATTTTCACTCTTTCATTGGTAGGCAGTTGTCTGTAGGTGGTCTCTTCCACTAGAATGGGAACTCCCTAAGGGCAGAGTCTCTATATCCTCTGTGGTCACTTAGCTCAGTGCCTGGCTCCTAGATCTTTTATTTTTTTTAAACCCATATCCGTCTTAGAGTCAATGTAGTGTATTGGTTCTAAGGCAGAAGAGTGGTAAGGGCTAGGCAATGGGGATGAAGTGACTTGCCTAGGGTCACACAGCCAGATTTGAACCTGGGACCTCCTGTTTCTAAGCTTGACTCTCAATCCAATGAGCACCTAGCCGCCCCCTTGTTTGGTTTTTAAGAGAGGTCAAAATCAACTTAGACCACTGCAGAATAGTTTTGGACCCCTTTAATGTTATAAAGTTAGAGCCCAGATCCCAAACAGAGAAAACATCTGATTATATACATAACTTCTTTTTGCCATGTCACTTAGGGCATTTCACTCAGCATTGACAGTGACTACACAGAAAAAGAATTTGATGCCTTTTTTCTCTTCTGCATCTAGTTGTGTTCCTTTGACTTTTTGTTCCTTTCACCTACTTAACCAACCCATAATCTTCAGGCTGTCACAGCACAAGAATGTCTATTCCTTGGCTGGAGACCCTCCATCTATTTAATTTCTGGCTCTTTTTTATTAGTCATCTTTTAACACCTATTTTGCATATCTTGCCATTCTGAGTGGTGATTCTGATATATCTACAACTTGGCTAAGTAACTGTTTAGCCTTAGACACAATCACTACAGTAATTCATGCTTTTGTTGGCCATAGGTACAGAGATGGAAGGGATTGTTGAGGTCGTCTGATGCAACTATCTCATTTTACAGAGGGGTAAATTGAGGATGAGAGAAGGGGAAGTGATTTGCCCATAATCCTAGGGAGTGACAAAGTTGAGCCCTGGATCCTAGTTTTTGTCTCTCTGGGCCTTCTCTTTGCTATAAATGCTCTCCTTCCTTGCCCTTTAGAACAGGGTTTCTTAATCTGGGATCAGTGCATTTACTTTCCTCAAAATATGTATTTTGATAACGACATTGCACTATAATCAATTTCCTTCGTAATCCTCTTTTATTTTGGACATTTAAATGCTTGACTCTGAAAAGGGCTTGCTACTAGGCTTCCCCAGACATATGAAAGGTCTAGGACACATGCATAAGATTTAGAAATTCTACTTTAGAATCTTTAAATTCTTCCAAGGCTCCACTCAGGTGTCACTTCCTAGGGAAGTCTTTCTTTTTCCCCTAGTTGTGTTCTTTCCCCCAGTTGTGTTCTTTTCCCTCTAGATATGTTCTTTTTCCCCACTTGTGTTCTTTTCCCTAGATGTGTTCCTTTTACCTTGAGTTATTTTGGGTTGCCTTATCTGGATGGATGTTCTTCCTTCCCAGTTGAATATAAGCTTCTGGAGGGCAGGGACTGTTTCATTTTGTCATTGTTTCTAACCTAGTCCCTGGCACATAGTTCAGTAAGTTCAGGAGGAGATCCAAAAATATTTGTTTTTTAATCTCCAACCTTCTGGATTAGAATAAATACTGTATATTGTTTCCAAGGTAGGAGAAAAGTAAAGGTTGGCAATGGGGGTTAAGAGACTTGCCCATGGTCACACAACCGGGAAGTGTCTGAAGCAGATTTGAACCCAGGACTTTTCATCTCTAGGGCTGGTTCTCAATCCATTGAACTACCTAGCTACTGCCTCTGTTTTTGTTTGTTAAATTGAACTGTGAGAAATTTTCCTAAAGGAAAACAAGTTATATGTTTCATATACGAGTTCAAGAGCAGAGCAGTGCCTTGACATTGTACTGTTTTAAAGGTTTTTATGTCCTTTCCTTAAGGATATGTAGCAATTCTCTTTACGTGTTGTTTCCTCTCCCTTTCTAATATGTATCTCTAATATGTATCTCTAATATGTATCTCTAAAAGCAACCCCTGCTTTAAGGCATTCTGCAGACCGAGACCCATTTAAATCTGTAGCTCACAAACCTGTTCTGTTGTTTATCTTTACCACCCAACCAAATGATTAGTTCAAAGCAAATGACGCTTGAAGCGATTTTACACAATTTTGCATATTTGTCTCTCTAGAACCTAGCTTGTGGCATAGTAGGCACCCAATAAATGGTTATTCTATTGCATGGAGTATTTTGCCTGGAGTCTCATGTTTCTGGCCCCGCCAAATGTACTCCTTCAGGTTAAGAAGATTTATTCTAGGGTAAACATGGGCTATTCTCTCCTACAGGCTATAGAAGGGCAGAGATGGAGAAAGTATATGGCCACGAGGCTCAGAAATGGAAAGCCTGCTTGGTGGAGGAGCACAAGTTGGGGGCATATATGTAGAGAGAATAAGCATTTACGTAGCACTTCCTATATGCCAGGCTCTGTAGCAAGTGCTTTACAAATAGGATCTCATTTAATCTTCACAATAACCTGATTGTTATCCCTATTTTACAGTTGAGGAAACTGAGTGAAACAGAGATTAATGGACTTCCCCAAGGTCATACGGCTAATATGTCTGAGGCTGGATTTGAATTAAGGTCTTCCTGACTCCAGGTCCAGTGCTGTATCCACGGTGCTTCTAGGGGGAAGACATCTAGCTAGGAGAAGATGTGTGAAGGGGAGACCCATGCCAACAGCCTTGTTGCCAGAGCACATTTAGAGAGGGTGCATATGTAAGGTGACAAGTGGCCTGGTGACCCTCACATGGCTGGGACTTCTTAAACTTTTGACCAGTGTTTATAATTTGCTATCTAGTGACTAGGGTATCTACAAAATAAAGACCGATGCAGCTTAAATCATTGGTTCCCGTTAGAGATTTATGACTTTACACAGTAGTAAGCCTACAGTAATGCTGAGTAATGGTGGGAGAGCACACTCATGGAAGAGCATTTGGGAGTAGAACATCACTTGTGTCCTTCAACCTTCTTTCTTTTTTTTTTTGCCCCTTCAACCTTATTTCTAACAGAATGGAGATGGGTTCATAGACAAACTAGAGTTCCAGAGAGCCTGTTTCCAGGTGAACCTGCAACTGGACCAGATACTCCTGGATGAACTATTTGATTACTGTGATTTGGATAAGGATGGCAGGATTAACTATCTAGAATTTGCCAATTTTCTGAACTGGAAAGGCAAAATGCCTATTCAAGAATTTGAAGAAAAGATCCTCATGAAAGGTATGTGATTTTTAAAATAGTTTGGACAAATGAATATATTTATAGCTTGGCTGGGTGGTGCATGCCTGTGCTCCCCATTTCTAACAGGGCTGAGACTAGAGTGCATCTTTTGAGCTCCAGAGCTCTGGACTAAAAAGGGCTGTCGATTGGGTGTCTTCATTAAGTACAGCATCAGGGTGGTGAACCTATTGGGACTAGAGTGCCCTTTAGTTCCTTAGAGAGGGATAGTCCTGCTCTGGCTGGAAACAAAGCCAGGTTAAAGTTTCCAGTGTTGATCAGTGATGGGATAGGGCAGTGGTTCCCAAACTTTTTTGGCCTACCACCCCCTTTCCAGAAAAAATATTACTTAGCACCCCCTGGAGATTAATTTTTTTTAAATTTTAATAGCAATTAATAGGAAAGATATTTATTAATGTTTCTACCTTTTTTGTAAAATATAGTAAAGAAAGGTGTAAATTAGAAACATTGAACTTTGAAGTTATGAAACTATTTATTGAACTCAGAATAGAATATAATACAAAAAAAGTTAAAACATTTGAAATCATCTTAACAAGAAGGATGAACCTGGTATGCTGCTATCAATTTAGTAATCCTTGGCTCCATTTTCATCAGCAGTAATCTTAAATCACCATGATTGACCATTTGCAATTAGTTTCTTTTTTTTGTTAATAAATTGGTTACCCCACTGAATCCACATTCCATTAAATATGATGAAGGAAATGCAATTAAGAACTTTTGAATTACAGTCCATATTTCAGGATAAGCCATAGGGATCTCCTTTTGCAAATGCACCTGTGGCCATCATCACCTCCCTGGATCTCTGCAGCATCCACCAGGGGGCAGTGGCACCCACTTTGGGAATCACTGAGATAGGGTATGAGTAGCCCCTGATTTCTACTGTGGGCAAAGATGGGAAGGTTGTACCTTCTATAAGAGGTCTATCTTAGTGACCCATGCCTAATGCCTTCCCTTCTGAGATTACCTTCCCTCTACTCAGTATATGTCTTTTTAAAAACATTTTTAAATTAAAAAAAATTAAAAACATTTTCCCATATTTACATGATTTATTCTCCTTCCCTCCCCTCTTCCTTCCTCCCTCCTGGAGCTGACAAGCAATTCTATTGTGTTAAACAAATGTTGTCGCTTGATACCCATTTCCATATTATTCACTTTTGCTCAGTATATGTCTTGTATGTATATGTACCAAGTTATTTACATGTTGTTATTAAAATGGACTTAGCCAGGAATGACGTGTCACATCCATAGTTCCTGCCACTGGCAAGGCTGGGGTTGGCAGATCACTTGAGTTTGGCAGTTTGGAGCTATAGTGGGCTGTGCTGATTGGGTATCCACATTGAGTATGGCTTAGGATTAGAGGGGAGGCAAAGGGTCAAGTTGGAAAAATGGAGCCAAGTAAAGCTTCTGTGATGGCCAGTGCTGGGTTAGCTCATGAGGAGTCATTGGACTTCCATCCTGGGAAGTTAGAGAGGGTTAGTCTCAAAACCAAAGCCAAAAAACCCAAATAAATAAATAAAGAAGTAAGCTGCTTCAGGTCAGGGACTATGTTTTTGCCAGAGGTTAGCACAGTGCCTGGCACATAGTAAGCCTTAATAAATAATGACTTACTGACTTTGGCAATAAGTAGGAAAGCTTATCATGCAATTCTAAGTTATGGCAGCTGGAAATGCTTAGTGTCGATCACAGTAGGCATTTTTTGCCACTTTCTTAAAGGGAAAAAAGCATCTGACAATTCTCCATGCCTCACTCTTGAAGAGGACAAGTCAAATCCCTTGATCAGACCTGAAGATATTGTAAAAGAAGAACCTGGAAGTGAAACGAAGAGCCCTCTCACTCTCTCTCGACCAACAGATAAAGTATTTGCTGATTATAAAACATCTTCTTCTCAGATTAATTCAGTTGTAGGAGGCATTTCTCCAATGTGTGAGTATTAAGACTATTTTTTTTAAAGAATCAAGAAACATGTGGAGACATCAAGAAAACATTCTTTGTATTTTAGCTAGACTGAAAGAAACAATGGTAAAACAAAAGTTAAACACAAGAAACATTTCATAACAATTTAACTCCCACTGCAATCAGTTCCTTAGGATACTTACCCATCCCAGAATTCTTTAAATAGAGTTGATATCACTCTGGCAAGGGGAGGATTAAGTGATTTCTTAGATTCCTTCCCAGATTCATGGTATCTTGGCCGCCTCCTCCTTTTTCCATCTCTTCCTCCCTCGATCTCCTCCTCCCTCTTCCCCTTCCCTCCCTCCTTTTTCCTTTTGTTCATTACATCAGAGTAATTTCCAGATATGTCAGTCATGATGAGTCATTCAAAAGCCAGCTGACAGTGATGACAATTAGAAGTATATGCAATATGACACACTCATAATCCCTTACCAGTTCTCTCCTGAAAGGATGAAGGGGCATTTCCTCAACTTTGGATCCAAGATTGGTCTTTAGGATTGCTTGGAGTTTGGCTTCATTCTGGTGCCCTCAAAATTATATTGTTGTAGTCATTGGAGAGTCTGAGCCTTCTGGCTCTGCTTGCTTCTATCTGTTGGTTCATATATCCCATTATAGTGCCATTGAAGGCAGGAAGGAGGAAGAGTTTTTGGGAAAAGGTGATTTTATGCTCAATTTAAGAGCTAGCTGGAGGTGGAACTGGATGCCTTAGGAGGCTGTGAGTGTTCCCCTCCATGGAAACAGATGGAACATTGGATAGAGCACAAGAAACCTTGAGTTCTAATGTTGTCCCAGATCTTTAGTGGCTGTGTGACTCTGGGCAAGTTGTTTGACTTCTCTGTATCTCAGTTTAATTATCTGTGAAAATGGGGGTAATAAGAGCACCTGCTTCTCAGTTGCTGTTATTAAATGCATTAACATGATCTTTTTTTTGTAAACCTTAAATTGCTACATCAATGCTATTCCTTTGTTTTTCTCTGAGTTCCTTATATTCAATGTTTATTCTGTCCCAAATAAGATTTTTATGACATTCATATGGTACTCACTTTGTTTCTGGTTTTTTGCTATCATAAAAATGTTTTGAAATGGCCACATATGCATGTGTATGTATATGTATGCATATCCACAGACAAGAGAAGTCCTTATCTAGCCACTGAGGAGTAAAGAACAATGAACAGATCTATGCTTCAGCTTAAATCTTTCCAGGTTAGGATGAGATTAATATACATAATTGAAGGTCCATAGAATGATAACTAGAACTTTCCATGCCTGGAGAAAGTACAGGCTAGGAATAGGAGAAGACCGTGATGGGGAAGAGACCCCAGAGAAAAGCTGGGAGAAGATAAGGATTCCTCGGTCCAGGCTCTTCATTGGGCGCTTGCTGCTGAGGCAGGGAAGCAGGGTGGGATTAGATATCAGAAGCTCCTCTGGTGGACAGGGAGGTCTCTGGATCCCATCTTCAGACTTCACCATCCTTCATTTCATTGTGTTATGGAGGCTTTCAGGCAAACTATTTAGGTTCAGATTCAGTCATGCCAGGGCATTCCTCTTTCCTCTACAAGCTTCATATCCATTTGACTATACTACTATCTGGACTCCATATCTCCATCTAGTGCACAAAGATAACATGAGAGATAGTGAAATTCCTCCCTGGAAAAAAAAATCCCATCAAGATCATTGATCATGTCATTAATCACTTAAAAAAAGTTCTTTCCAGACTCTGGGATAGAGCTCCTATAGGTCTAATGCCTTGGATCAGCAAGGTGTTCTCATCATCTCTTCATTTATTTTTAGTGCCCACTCTGTTAACCATTTTCATTGTCCTTCCTAGACCTTAGCAGAAAAAATACAAGTAAAATAGGAGTTGAATAGTTTACAGGGTAAGACTTGATAGGGACCTTAAAGGTGATCCATTCTACTCCTTCCATTTTACAGGTAAAGAACCTGGGGCCCAAAGTCACACAAGTAAGAAGGCAGCATTGCAAGGATTCAAACCAGATCCTTTGCTAGCTTTCTGCTATATCATGTTACCTGCCTCTCTTGTCTTTCCACAATCCGTTACTTTTGTGGCACCCCATCCCCTTTAATCATTTTCTGAACATCCTCAAACTTCATTGAAAATTCCCCTTCTTATCTTTAGGTTTATTGTCAGTCTTAGTTCATTTTGACCTTCATTTTCCTGACATTGTTCTTTAAAAGACTGTATTATTCCATTGTATACAACCTTAGTTAGCTGTCTTTACTTCAGTTTTAAAAATATGTCTTTTAAAAAATTGATACTGGCCAGTGAAATGAAATAGCTATTTTTTTTTTTGGGTGGGTGGTAAGACTTATGACTTCATTGGTAGAGGGAATTCTCAATGAGGAAATATGTCTTACCAACATAGATTTTTACCTGCTCTTCAACTTAAAGACTTTGATAGTTGATAGAGGCACTAAGAGATTACCTGATTAGGGTCCTATGGCTAGTAAATGCCAGCATAGCCAATGAGATATTTTTCTATTTGCCTTGTTCTCTTTATGCAGTTCCTTCTTTTTGTCCTCATCTTAATATTTTGTAGCTTCTCTAGAGCTAGGATCTCCTATGGAACTTAAGGCTATGTTATCCTTTCTTTGAAAAATCCTTTCTCTGCAAAATCTTCCCCAAATCTATTCTTTCAAAATATAGAATGCATCCTACTATGGCAAGAGGTTCCCTTCTTATCTACCCCAAACTCTTAGGGTCTCTTCCTCCCACGGGTTCCACTTATTTTTGCTTCCAAGGTTGGTCAATTGTTAGTGATAATGATTCTGTTTAGGTACAGATTGGATTAGATGGGAGGATCCTGATGCTCTTCCCATCTCTGGGATTCTCTGATTGCTGGAATTTTTGCTTCATTAGCTACATCATCTTGGCCATCATGTATGGAAAAGTTGTTCCTCCTATGGTTCCTCCCCCTTTTTTTTAAAGAATGAAATGAGGGGAAGCTAGGTGGCTCAGTGGATTAAGAGCCAGACCTAGAGATGGGAAGTCCAGTTCAAATGTGTTCTCAGAAACTTCCTAGCTGTGTGACCTTGGGCAAGTCACTTCACTCCTACTGCCCACCCTTTACTGCTCTTCTGTCTTGGAACCAATACACAGTATTGGTTTCTAAATTAGAAGGTAAGGATTCTTAAAAAATAAAGTAAAAAAAATGAGATTAAGACAAATCAAGAAATGATTAGCTACTCTGCTTTGAGTGCTCCATCATATGTTCTGATAGTTGAAGTTCCCCATCATTAAGATATTGTACTTCTTTGCCAAGTTTGTTATCTGTTTTGTAAACTCATTATTCATTTTTTATTTTTGACCAAGAGATCTGTAGTATTCATTCATGTAACTTCTTCCATTATAATTTAAATGATTCACTCAGATATTATCTTCCCGTGATCTGAGCTTTTTTCCTACTATTTTAAGAACCCTTGTCTCTTTTTCTCGTTAATTTTCTTTCTATAGGTATCCCCATGTGTGGTGTCCCAACAATTCGTTCTGACGTCGCTGCCCCTCGTTTTCGTCGCATCAGTGATAGGAACAATTATGGTGATTCAGGCGATGCTTATTCATTGCTGTACCCATCTGTCTTCAGTGAAAAAGGAGTGTTTGAAAGAGACTTCTTTAAGGCTAGATCAAAAGAAGAGGTACAGTATATTACTTCAAAGTATCAAGCAAATATTAACACTATGTAGTTTCCTTTTTAGGTTTATAAAATCCCTAAATTTGAGGCCTTCTGCTCCCAAATTAATCAGAACATCTGAAGCAGAAAATCTTTTGAGTGTCACTGATTTGGTTTTGAAGGTTTTGCCCAGTTCGAGAAAAAAAAATGGACTGGATATGTATGGATCTACAAATCATTTGTATATGCTTTTAGCTAAAATGTATCTTAAATAAGATAACTAAAAAAAGTAAAAACAAAACAAAACAGAAAGAGAAAGAAAAGCTCTTAGATCCCTAGACTCAGCTGTGGTCTTTCTGATACAACAGCATGTGGTTTCATTTCATAGATCGTTCACCTGTCCTTCCAACAAGACTGATGGGTAAGTCCAAAGTCATGGATATTGTCCATGTGATTCTCCTTATCTGACAGAGAGAAAGCCACGAATTTGTCAGACTGTCCTTATGGGGGGCAGCTGGGTGGCTCAGTGGATTGAGAGCCAGGCCTAGAGATGGGAGGTCCTGGGCTCAAATCTGGCCTCAGACACGTCATAGCTGTGTGACCCTGGGCAAGTCACTTAACCCCCATTGCCCAGCCTTTACTGCTCTTCTGCCTTGAAACCAATACACAGTATTGATTCTAAGTCAGAAGGTAAGGGCTTTTTAAAAAACAAAAAAAAATCAAATTGACTTTATGACAGGAAACATTTCTTTCTCCTCATATATTCACCATGGAACTCAATGTTTTTATCCACTTAAAAAAAAAAATCGAAACCTTTTTTGGTTTAGGGGTTCAGCAACTCAAAATCATTTCCTAAGGTAGACCAGGGATGGAACTGCAGTCCCAATCACATCTTTTGAATTTTGAAGTGTATCAAAGCTGATGCACTGTAAAATGGCTATTTACCAGAAATTTCATTTCCAATCTATTCTAAAAGTAATAAATCAGATTTACCTTGTGTGATATCCCAATAGACCCAATATGATTCCAGGGAGAATCTTTAAAACAATTATATCATTTTCTTGTAATGCCTAAAATTCCTATAATCAAATAGCCTTCCATTTTACAATTAGGAGCATTCATATGGATTTGGAAGAGAATTTAGAAGTCATCTAGTATGACCTTCCCTCTTTATAAATAAAGGACAATATTGAGGTCATGTGGATTGCCTAAGGTGGCAAAATCAGGATTAGGACCTGAGTTCTCTGTTTCCAAATCCAATTCTTCTTCATTGTACTACATCTGCTCCTTAAAGACAAGGAAAGCTGAGACTGAAGTATAAATCCATTTTATTTCCATAGAATGTGCCAACAATGATAGGCTGGCACATGAAAAATAGAGAAGTCTAGAGTGGGTTACCATCGATGAGAGAGAAAGCCCTAAAAGAAGCTTGGCACATGGAATACAATTTTTGAAAGACTTCCTTATTTTGACCAGTGTGACCTAGCAATGTATGGTGGTGAGAGTTGGATGATAAGGAAAGCTGAGCAATGCAGAATCAACACTTCCAAAATGTAAAGCTGGAGAAGGCTTTTGAGAGTCCTTTGGATACTATGGAGGTCAAATAAATCAATACTTAAAGAAATAAATTCAGATTATTCACTGGGAGATCAAATACTAAAGCTGAACTTTGACCACATAACAAGAAGACAAGACTCACTGGAAAAGACTCTGATCTTGAGAAGATCGAAGAAAAAAAGGAGGAGATGGCAGAGCATGAGATGGATGGTGACATGGAAACAATGCACATGGACTTGGACAGACCTCCCTGATGTGCTGTGGTCCATGGGGTCATGAAGAGTTGGCCATGACTCAACAACGATGACCTTATTTACATCTTACTGAGAATGAATAGGAAAGTGAGGTGGGGCTTTGCAAAAGCAGACTGCTCTGCTTCTCTGATTTGTGATGAACCTTTTGTTAAAAAGAAGATAACCCGAATCATTTTTTTATTTTTCTGGTTTTGTTTCACATTGATTTGATACTGCCTATGATTGCCTTCCTTTGCTAACCTTTTGTCCTCCCTTCCTTGTCCTCTTCCCTGTTCCTTGACTCTACTCTTCCTCTTTTCACCCAATGCTTTCATGATTGTAAACCTCCTTTGACTTTATATTTTGCTTCTCATCTTTCTCTGTAATCTTACATTTTTCTTTTATTTTTCTCTTATTTTACTTTTCCTTTCCCCTCTTATCCTCAAGTGATTATTAATTCAAACTATCCTAAACAAAAGCCATTATGTCTTTGAGCTTTGGGTCCTTGCCATCTTTTTCTCTATTGTGTAAAGACATGGCCTAACACTTTATTATTATTTTTTAAAACATGATGTCTTTATAGATTGCCCGGATATTACGGAATATTGGTGTCAGCCTTACTGATGAGACCTTTGAACAAGTGTGGAATTTGGCTGCTCAGAAACATCACAGGAGAGAAGTTTGCATAGAGTCTGTGAGAAACGTCTTAGATGAAATGCAGCATTGTGAAAGATTCAGAAGGCATCAAATATAATGAGCCTTGTGTTTTTTGTGGAGTTCATTCTTTTAGAAAAAAAATGAGCCTTCACATATGATTTAAACATATACATTTACATATATTCAGATTTATTTTGGTACTAGGTATTCTAATTTTGTAATCATTGTGAGAGATCTCCCATATACTTTATATTGACTAATAAATTAGAAATTCTTTTGTCCTCCACATTTTTCCTTATAACTAATATTTCTAAACTTAAATTTTATATTTTAAAAACATGTGTCTTTTCACCTATAATTAAAAATCTTATTTTGTTTTCAATTAACAAACACTTATTTTCTCCTCTTCCCACCTCTGATAATTCACACTACCTTGGTCAAGTAACTATATAATTAATTCCCTGGATCTCAGTTTCCTGAACATAGAATCTCTGACTTCCTTTACAACTTAACTTAAACTAGATTGCCTCGCTGTTGGGAATCTACAATGTAAAGCCTACATTGATTGTATAAAACCATTTCTGTGGTGTGCTGTTATTTCCAGGAGGTCCAGTCCCAGGTACCCTGGTCCTCTGTGATGGGTTGTCCCCATGAGATTTGTGATTCTTCAGTTGCTTCAGTCGGGTTTGACTCTTTGTAACCCCATTTGGGGTTTTCTTGGTAAAGATAATGGAGTAGGTTTACCATTTCCTTCTCCAGCTTATTTTATAGATGAGGAAACTGAAGCTATGTTAAGTGACTTGCCTAGGGCCACATAGCTAGTAAGAGTCTGAAGACAGATTTAAACTCAGGAAGATGAGTCTTCTTGCCTCCAAGTCTGGTGCTCTATCCAATGTGCTGCCTTGCTGCCCCAGTATCTCCCATGAGATATTAAGGGACTAACAGACTGCTCTACATCTCCTCTGTTATGCTCACTCCATGCTGCCATTCATGGATAACTTATGGTTCTCTTGGCTTCTGTCCTTTCTGAGATATTAAGGATACCCCATTCTCCCCGGACACTCTAGATACTAATAGGGGAGGTCTAGGAGCTCTTCTGGTCTTGGCTGGTACTCACGGCATTCCCTCACAGCTTATACATGTGCCAGACCTAGAGTTCCCCTGAATCATCCAGTTTGTCCCTTGTGTCCATATGTACACAAATCACCTGAAGCAGTGCCATCGATTCTAAAGCTGGAGGGGGGACCTGAGAAGCCATCTAGTCTAATCCTCTTGTTTTATAGATGAAGAAGCTTGGGCCAAGAGAGACAAAGGGACTTGTCCAGCATCACAGAGATAGTAAGCATTGGAGGCAGGATTTGAACTCGGGCTCTTTGTCTCTAGATCTAATGCTTTGTCTACTTTAACATGTTGCCTCTGTGCCTCTCCTGTAGGACTACTCCTTGGGACCTGAGTGCTGTAGAATCCTTGATACTGACCCTCTCAGCAAATAGGGCAACTGAAGCTTCACCCAATCTTGAGGGTCTTCTAACCCTCCTTTTCTCTGACCTAGAGGCTAGCAACACATCCTGATTTTTTTTAAACCTTCGCTTTCTGCCTCTGTATCAATTATAAGACAGAAGAGCAGCAAAGGCTATGCAATCAGGATTAAGTGACTTGCCCAGAGTCACAGGACCAGGAAATATCTGAGGCCAGATCTGAACCCAGGTTTTCCTGGCTCTAGGTCTGGTACTCTATCCACTGTGTTACTTAGCTGCCCTAATCTCGATTACTTTTGAGAATACCAGCATCCTCCCAGTTACACAAGTTCATGATTTCAGTGAACTTCTCATTCTCCTCAACTTCTTTTTCTCATCACATACATTTAATCAGTTACCATATCTTAGAGTTTCTACTTCTACAAGCCACCAAAATCTCCCAACTCTTATGTTTTCCCCTTGGCCATGTTGGCAAACCTATGGCAGTGTGCCAGAGGGGGCTGCTCCCTTCCTCTTCTCCAAGTGTGCCTGAGGATATTTCTCACATCACCCACCACTCTGCCCAGATGGAAGTGCTTTCTCCCTCCCTTGTCTGGGGTAAGGGGAGAGGCATGAGGGTTACAGTTTGGGCACTCAGTCCCTAAGAGGTTCACCATCACTGCCCTTGGCTTTCCCCATGTCTAGAATGATCTCCCTCATCCTCACTTCTTGGGTTCCCAGGCTTCCATCAAGACTCGGCTCAGGTATTTCTATCCATAAGAAGTTTTTCTAAGTTCTTCCTGCTGCTAGCACTTTCCCAGAGATGATCTCCCAGTTAGCCTGTATATATCTTGTATGTATGTAGTTGTTTTCTCCATTAGAATGTGAGCTTCTAGAGGGTAGAGACTATGGTAATATCTTAATAAATGATTGTTGACACTGATTACCTTCAAATTCATTTCACTACCTCATCTCTCCTCCACTCAAATCTTTCTTCCATACTTTCCTTATCTTGTTTGTACCTTTTTATATTCATTCCTTGTCTCCCCTTTACAATGTAAGCTTCTGGAGGACAGAGACTGTTTTTGCTTTTTTTCTTTGTAACCCCAGGGCTTAACTCAGTTCCTGGCTCAGAGTAAGCATTCAAATGCTTGTTGATTCTTTAAAATATCTTGTTGGCTTGTACAACAATTCTTTTAATTGGTCCCATTTATTATTATCCTCATTTTACAGATGAGGAAAATGAGACAGAGAGATTAATAAGGACTTGTTCATGTAACTGGTCTCTGAAGCAGGAATGAAACCTAGGACTTGTTTTAAAAAAAATAATTCCTTATCTTCCATCTTAAAATCAAAACTGTATATTGGTTCTAAGGTAGAAGAGTGGTAAGGACTATGAAATGGGGGTTAAGTGACTCAGGGTCACACAGCTAAAAAAAAGCCTTAGGGCAGATTTGAACCCAGGACCTTCTGCCTCTGAGTCTGGCTCTCAATCCACTGAGTCATCTCACTGCCTTCCCACCCCACTCCCCTGTCTCCACCCCAGTGAGTCAACAAGCCTTTGCTAGGCTAAGCACTGGGGATACAGAGAGGCAGAGAATAGTCCTTGCTGTCATGCAGCCCAGTCTAATGGTGATAACATGTAAATAGGTATATAGAAGAGGTCTACAGAGTAGATGAAGGTATTCTGAAAGTGGGAGATATGAGCATTAGGAAGAACAAGGAAAGGCTTCTTTCAGAAAGTGAGATTGGAGCTGAGTCTTGAATGATGCTGAGGAAACCAGGAGGCAGAGCATTCCATGAGTGGAGGAGAGCCAGTGTGGCTGGATGTTGTTGGATGTTAGAGCAGGGTCCAATATTAGAGCACTGGAAAGGTAGGAAGGGGTCCAGTTAGGAAGAACTTTTCCTGCCAAACAGAGCAGGTTTATATTTAATTTTGGAGACGGATAGAGAATGACTGGAGCTCAATGAAGAGGATGGTGATGTAATCAGACCTATATTTTAGAAAAATTGTCCTGGCAGCTGAGGGGAGGATGCTTTGGAGAAGAGAGATGAGAGACCAGTTAGAAGGTTATTGCAATAGTCTGGGCAAGGGATGAAGAGGACCTGAACTAGAGTTGTGGCACTGTGAGTGGGAAGAAGGGAAAAATCTCAGAAACTTTCACACCAAGATTTGGTGATGGATTGCATATTTGGAGTGAGTGAGAATGGGAAGTCAAGGATAATACCAAGTTTATAAGTCTGGAAGGCTGAAGAATGGTGATCCTTGACAGTAATAGGAAAATTTAGAAAGGGGGAGGGCTTGGGGGTGGGTAATGAATTCCATTTTGAACGTGTTGAGAGGCTTATGGGACATCCGGTCTGAGATGGTCAGGAGCCTTTTGAAAGATGGATGACTTTAGTTCAGCAGAGAGATTAGGGCTGAGTATATACACAAATACATATACACATGTTTTTATTTATATATACAAACATTCATATATGATGCATGTACATGAATATGTAAACATATGTACATAGAATTTTGATAGGTATTTATCAGTCATCTGCATAGAACTGTTATCTATATCTATTCATCTCCATTCATCTACCTATCTAGCCATCCATCCATCATCCATCTATCTATTTATCTATCTATTTATCTCTCTATTAATTTCTCTCTCTATTCATCTATCCATCCATCAATCTATCATTCATCTGTCTATCTAATTTCAGAATCATCTACATAGAACACTGAACCCTTGGAAATCAATGAGATCCTTGATTAAGATGGTATAGAGGGAGAGTAGAAGGGGACATAGTATAGAGACCCACTGGCTAATGTTTGACCTCAGTTTCCTTATCTGTTCCTTATCCTTAGCTATCAGATTAAATGATTCTATAGTTCTTTCCATCTCTAAATGAGTGGTTATGCAATCTAATGACCATATTCTTATCTACATTTTAGGGCAAAATTGTGCATTTGTCAAGGTTTGATCACATATTTGAAAGATAATTATCACCTTGGATGATTTGACATCATTAACTCAATATTCTGGAATGAACATGCTTCATTTAGACAGGCATCAACAAAGAATGAATATGTAAATATAATACATGTATACATAATTATATACACATTTTTAGGAATCATTTGTTAGCCTATGCATACAAAGCAAAGTGGACCCAACCTCAAATCTGTTTGGTTAGCCAGGTATTTAAAATCCGGTCCATTAAAAAAATCAAATTAAATTATGACTTATGTTCTCCATGTTATTTTGATAAAGAATTCAGCCTTCCATGTGCCAAGTTATATGTTTTATGGGTCAAAAAACAAATCAGGTAATCTTCCACTTTTTCCAAGTGAGTTTGTGTTTCAATATAAAATAACTGGTTTGATAATAAAATCAGGAAGCATGGAAATCATTATTATACTCTTATCTTCTCCCTAGTAATTTATTTTTCTTGCGTCCATTTCCTAATGCTCAAAAGACATAATAAAAAAAGAAATCTAAGAAAATTTCAAGGAAATAAATGTTCCTAGCATTTTCTGACCAAGGAGAAAGGGAAGTGCCCACTTATGTATTGACTTCTGGTCCACTGGCTCTGGCCTCCTGGTCAGTTTCCAGGCGTGGGTCATAAGCTCTTTGAGTGGCTGATGGCATGTGCTGAATTCAGTGACTGAGTACAACTTACTACAAGGAGGAAAGTCACTCAAACAGCTGAAAAATAATGGATAGACTCAGATCGCATACAGTACAGTAAAAGATGGATGATAATGTGCTTTCCTACTGAGGTTGTAATCATTTTACATGAAACATTTCCTTGCTCTTTCTGCCATGTTATATGTAATATGTTATTCACTAGAGATGGCTGGGAGGAGAGTATCTGATGTAGAAACAAAATAATGACAATAGGTAAAGAAGAAGCAGTTTTACCATGATAGAAAAATGCTGTTGCTTCGGACTTATAAAATCATTTCTACATTGGCAATCATATTGAAACTCATTTTTACATATATTTCAAAGAAAAAACCTCATATTCATTTGGTGAGAGAGCTCAGACATTTGTATTTGTAGCTAGGATTAATTAAAATAATGTATACAACAAGTTGCATAAAAGATATTGAGAAAATACATACACAGAAAAGTGATAGTCATCATGTAACAAAAATGAGAGATAACTAACTGATGTTTGGTTCCATTTGGTTCCACTGATTTGTATTTTAAAAAAAAAAGAATCATAGAAACATCTGTAGGATATTATATAGGTCCAGGACAGCTAGATTACACAGTGGGTAGTGCACCAAGCCTGGTGCTGGGAAAATCTGAGTTCAAAAGTCCAAGTTCTTGGACACTTCTTCCTAGTTGTGTTATTCTGGGTAAATTACTTAACCCTGTTTGCTTAGCCCTGACTCTTCTGTCTTACACTTGTTACTAGGCCAGAAAGTAGTGGTTAAAAAAACCTGAAAAACAAGCATTCATGTCTGTTGAGGTCAAGGACATTGTATGGAGAATATGTGGGTGGGAAGATATGTGCAAGAATTCCAGAGTATGAAAAGGAATAGTGAGGTTGTGAATCTGTACTAGTGGAAGGAATGCCTACTTTGATGAAATCATAGATCTGCTGATATTTTTTTCCTTTTTTTTTTTTTTTTTTAAAAACTCCTACCTTCTGTCTTAGAATCAATACTAAGTATCACTCAAAGGCAAAAGAGTGGTAAGGGCTAGGCATTTGGGGTTAATTGACACAACTAATTAGTGTTTGAGGCTAAATTTGAACCCAGGACCTCCCATCTCTAGGATAGGTCTCTATCCACTGAACCACCTAGATGCTGTTTCTTCCTTCCTTCCTTCCTTCCTTCCTTCCTTCCTTCCTTCCTTCCTTCCTTCCTTCCTTCCTTCCTTCCTTCCTTCCTT
>NC_058134.1:34689357-34724865 GCF_016433145.1 Gracilinanus agilis
TCTTTCTTTCTTTCTTTCTTTCTTTCTTTCTTTCTTTCTTTCTTTCTTTCTTTCTTTCTTTCTTTCTTTCTTTCTTTCTTTCTTAACAGGGCTAAGTGCCTACGGTGTCAGAGCTAGGAAGTGTCTGAGACCATATTTGAACCCAAGTCCTAACTCCAGGCCAGGCACTTTATCCACTGTGCCATTGAGATGCTCCTGCTTAGGTTTCAAAGTATGTATTTTAAGTTGTTATAAGATATCATTTGTATGTAAAAAGAGCACCTACTAGTCTAAACAAAGAAATAAACAACTCAATTCAACCAGAATTGGTATGATGCAGTCCCTGTCTTCAAGCAACTTACCATCTAGTATGGGGGCTATGAAACATATACAAAAATAAACATGGTATATGTTAGAAGATGATTGTTGGATCTCTCTTGTGTACCTAGAGTGGTGTTAATCTTCTGGCAAAGATGATTAATTTTGGCTGGAGGCTTTGTCATAGAGGTGGCATCTGGCTAGATCTTGGAAGAAGTGAAGGATTCCATCAGGCAGAGATGGGGAAGCCCATTCCAGTCCTTCAAGATGAATATAAATATGTGGAATTGGGAGGTAGAAGGAATGATGAGTCATTCAGTTTGGCTGTAGTCCATTTTAAGGTGGAGCGACCTGGGCTTTGCTTGATGGTGCAGCATACTGGAAGATGGAGGAAATGCTTCTTCCCTGAGGCATTCTTCTGGTCCAAGACTTACAATCTTCCATTAGCCTGTGTCATATGTTGTAACTCCTGTCCTCCTCCCTGTCCCGGGTTTCTAATCCACATAGGGCTCATTAACATGGTGTCTGTCTTCGGGTTTCACCTTCCTTTACCTTTCCACTCCACCTTCTTCTGAGAACAGAGGAGGTTAAGTACTTTTTGTCATGCCTTGGGGTTAGATTTTTTTGGAGGGGGTACAGAGAGTTTCTCCTTTTAGCATGGATGCACCACGACCAGGTTGTCCTCTAAGTTGTATGCCATATTCCATACCACAAATTGAATTTGTCCCTCTGCAAGAATTCATAGTTAAGGCTCTGACTGGAAAATAGTGCTTGTGAAGGAGGGTGGTGGTGATGATAAATAAAGGCTGAACGGTAAGAGAGAAAAATTACTGAAGGTCTTGACTCAAGGCTGCAAAGTTTGTATTTTATTCAACAAATAATAAAGCCTACTGGTAGGTTTTTTTTTTAAGATAGAAGATAATGTGATCAGATCTATTCATTGGGAAAATTACATTGCTAGCAACAAGAAGAATGGATTATTCAGGGGGTAAGACTGAAGACAAGAACAATTAGGATACTATCCAAGGGAGATGTCATAAAAGTCTGATCTAATATGGTGACAGTGGGAATGTAATCGAGGGAATAGATACAAGATACATTACAGAGAACGTGGTGACTTTTTGGAAATGGGTGGGGATGTACAAGAGAGACAGGAGGATGAGTAATGCTTCTGAGGTTATGACCTTTGGTGCCAGGAATTCCAAGAGGCTGAAATGAGAAAAGAATGTCCAGGCATGGGAGACATCCTATACTAAGACATGGAAATGGCAGCTGTAATATTGTACACAGAGAACAGAAAGTAGATCAGTTTGGCCCAAATGAAGATAGGAGAAGGTACATGATAGTAATTCTCTCAACAAAAACAGAAAAATTAGGAGAAAGGGCACTTTTTTTGGGGGAGGGAGCAATGATTAATTCTGATTTTGATATGTTTAGCTTAAGGTGTAGGGGGGGCATTTACCTTGATGTGTCTAGGAGAAATTGGAAATAAGATCTAAGGAGGAGAAATCATATACATAAAAATGATATTTGACATTGTAGCAGATCAGATTGTCAAGGTGGAAGGTATCAATAGAAGAGATCATGGTCAAGGATAGAACATTGGGAGAGAGCCACTTAGGGGAAAGGAGTTGAAAAAAGGAAGATCTATGGACCAAATTCAGCAAACTCAACCCTAAGCCCCAGTAAACAAACCCCAACTCAGCCTGTGTATATTTATTATTTTAATTATTGACACCTACCATAATACTCTGGCTGAAATCAAATATGTAGACAATCTTTCTAAATTTTCTGGAACCATGATCAGAATGTAAGCAATTTGAAGGCAGGGTGTTTCTCCCCCCCCCCACTTTGTATTTATTCATCTTTTATTTCATGAGTACTTTAAAATATGACTTGGAAATTACTAAGGAGAAAATGAACAAGACTTTTCTAAAAAGAAAGCTTTTATCCTTAATAAAATTGTATTTCTAATAAATTTGGTTGAAATGGAAGAGAAGATTATTTTTCTTCTACATTATTGATGTCTTTTATTGTTTATTCCACTAGATTGTAAGCCCCTCTAGGGTAGGAACCCTGTTTTAGTATGTACTGAAGTGCCCTGTGCCTTTTGCATGGTGAGCATTCAAAAAACTGTTTCTGGCTGGATTAAGAATTCAATGATTTTTTTGGATGAACACCAATAGTGGAAGAGGCTGTGGGGAACTTTTCATTTCTTTAATCCTCACTCAAAAAAAAATATGGAAACTTCACTATCTGACATCACACTATCTATATCTATATATAGATATAAATTTTTTTAGATTCCTTACTTTCTATGTTAGTAACAACTTTAAGACAGAAGAGTAAAGGCTAGGCAATCAGAGATTAAGTGACTTGCCTAGGGTCACACAGCTAGGAGATTTCTAAGGCCAGATTTGAACTCAAGTTGTCCCAATTCCAGGCCTGGTATTCTATCCACTAAGCCACTTAGTTCCCCCCAACCCCCATATATTGTTGTCAACTTCCATTGAAAGTATATGGTTCAAGAACCTAAAAATTGATTGACATCTCAAAGAAAACAAACACACCCTTGCTTAAAAGACTTCTCATACTCCCTAGTATTCCTATGACAGAATTCAACCTACTGCTTTGTCTGGAATTTTGAGCTCCTCCTGGTATGGCTCTCTTCTGTCTACCCAGCCTGATCTCATATTATTTCCCACCATGTTCTACTCTACATCACAGAATGATTTATTTGCTCTTCTCCATCCATACAATTCCCATCCCTATTCCCAGGCTTTCATGTAGGATGTTTCCCAAGGCTTTCCTTTTCCCCCTTTTGTCTCTTGGAATTCCTTGGTTCTTTCAAGGGTGGGCTCAGGTGCCACCACCCACCCAAGGTCTTTTCCAATTCCCCCAGTTAGCCCTCTCCAGCCATTTTGCCTTCTAAATTGCTTTGTGTTTACTTTGCATGCATTTTGCACTGGCTGAATTGTGAACATGTTCTTTCCCCCTAGCAGAGAAGACTGTCTTTCCTGGTTCCCCCAACCTCTCTCCCTTACTCCCTTGTGTAGCATCACTTATTTGTGTGTATTTATATTGATTACAGCTCCATATTTTAAATGTTCTTGTTTCCCCTATCAGAGTGTGAATTGCCTGGAAGTTGGGATTGTATCATCCTTTTTATTCATATTCCCAACAATAAGCATAGTGCTTGGCACATCGTAGGAGCTTAATAAATGCTTCTTTCTTGATAGAGTGTGATCTCTTTGGGGTCAAGAGCTGTTGTAATATTTTATTTTGGTTTTAATTAACACCTGAAATTGCACCTGGTACCTAGTAGGTCTTTAATAAATATTGAAGGAATGAGTTTCTGCATTAAGCCACCACTATAAGTACTCAGTTGTGGTAGAAGCAGTAAAAAGAACCTTTGATGAGGAATCAGAAGACCTGGGTTCTATCCCCTGTCTTGACCCTCTCTTTCTGTAAGATCTTAGACAAATTATTTCACTTTTCTCACGGTAAATCAAAGGGGATTGCATGAAGTGTTCTCTTTGATTGTCTTCTAGTTTTCAGATCTGATCTGGTAGGGTTCTTTGTTCATTTACTCCAAATAGACATTTGTGTTTTAGCTCACTGTCTCTTTTGTTGGGGAAGGGGAAGGAAGGTGGAACTCCAAAGAGTTCCATCCAAAGGACGGGGACCCAGGCTATCTAGTTACCAGTGGCCCCTGCTCTGATGCTAGCTTATAAATCACTTTGCCTCTCTCAGCCATTCCTTATCTAGAAAATAAAGGGCTGGACTAGGTGAACATGGGGACTTTAGAGGTCTTCTAGGATAAACCTCTTTTTTTACATGAAAAAACCAAGGCCCAGAGAGGCTAACGATCAAGATCACACAAGTGGACTGTGCCTGAGCTGGGATTTGGACCTAGCTCCTTCGACTCCAAGTACGGGGCTTTTCCTACTGTGCCCATCTCATGCCCATTTTGGTTTTAAAATTCTATGATTCAATTCAGATGGGGCATTATGTATATATGTGCATAGATGTACATGTGTGTGTATTCATTTATTCACATGAGTAGCTCTTATTCTGTGTTTTGTTGAAATATTACTTTAGGGTTCTGGAGGGCAGTGAGAGATCATCTCTCACTGTATGCAGCTGCAAATACAATCTGTTTTCCCCCCATCTCCCCCTATTTCAACAGTAGGGGGCATCCTAGCCTTTCTATAGTCAGAAAAGCCTCGCTTGAATATTTTCAGATCCTGAGTCTAAACATATGGAAGAATTGTCTATCCCAGCCAGTGATGCCTAACAGGAACTAAAGCTGTTTTGCAGAGGGGATGAGTTGCTTAGAGGGACACTTTTCTGAATGAAGAAGTCTAGAAAGACACATTTTTCTAGACATATTGTTTGGTGGGAGATCATTAAAAAAGCAAAGAACCACCTTTAAATTAATATTTTAAGTAGAAGAAAAATAAAATGGAGAAACTAGTTTGGATCCTATGTCCCCTCCTATAGGGAATTAACCACCAATCAATAAACATTAAGTGTCTACTATTTGTCAGACACTGTACTAGGTACTCAAGGGGAACATAAGGAAATAGAGATATAGGATACAGAAAAATATCCCTGTGTTGTCAGTCACAAATCCTTACCTCCAGCAAGATCATAAATCACAAATTCTTAGAGCTTTAATTCTTTAAGCTTTTTAAATATAATTATTGAATCATGAATCAGAATTTCCTGATTCATGTCCAGACTTATGATTTCATTGATTATGGGAGCTCCTGGGAAGGAAATTCCCTCTACCAATAGTGATCCATACCTTCTCTGCAATCTAAAGTCTGAGAGAGTTGCCTGGAACATTGAGAAATTAAAGGTCTTTCTCTAGGTCACAGCCAGTCTGGCTCAGAGTCAGAATTCAAACTCAGGTCTGCCTGATTATGGGGACCATTTTTAGACCATGATAGCCATACTCTCAGCTGAATTCATATGGAAATAGGTTAGGTCTTAAAGAATTCCAATAAGCTCTTGCTCCTCAGCTTCAGCTTTTTGTCTTTGACTTACCTAACAAACTCAGAGAGTGAACTTGTCAGAAAAATTATGTGGGCCAATAAAGGATAATTTTATTCTTTGCAATAACCACAGCTGAAAACTTACCATGTCTTAAAGTAAAAAGCTGGGGCTGGTTGGAGGTTAATGGACTGGTCATAAACCTGCAATAAAGGTAGAATTGAAGGGCAAGGTTTAAAAAAATTTTTTTTATTATGAAACTGTTACAATAATAACCTTGTAAAAATAATGGGATCTATTTAAAGCTCATTCATTCCCCAGCTAAGTGGCAATTTTCCATCACTCAAAATGCTGAGATTTTCTCCTTGAACACTAGAGATAAACTACTTCTGTGCATTTGATTAAAACTCTCTCTCTCTCTCTGTCTCACAAAACAAAAAACCTCACTCTACTTCATTAGTTGAAAATGAGTGACTCGTTCTGCTTTAATAACACTAGTACTGACAAAAATATTATGCCTTACATTTTTATTAATTATAGATCACATTTTATAGCCCTTTAAGCTTTGCAAAACATGTTACATGTGTTCTCTCACTTGATGTTCACAACAACCCTTTGAAGTAGATGCTATTACTATGAGACCCATTTTACAGATGAGAAAACTGAGGCTAAGAATAGAGCTAGTCAATGTATGAAGCAGGATTTGTACTCTGGGCTTCCTGACTCCAAGTCCCGTATTCTAGCCATTATTCCATTAAGCTGTCTCCATTGATTATGATTTTAAATGCTACATAGCTGTAATGAGAATGCTGTAAGGATTATTATCCCTGGAGACCTTCCCAACTGAGCCCAATCTGTCACTTTAGGTGCAACTGAGGGCATAATTGGAGCAGATCCCAACGAGCCTTTTCCCTTTCTTGCTATAGTCCTTCCTGTGCCAGTTTCTGCCAGGTGCTAGACAATCTCTCCAGGTTAGATACTGAACTCGTACTATCCCTATCTCTCCTTTAGACAACCCAGAGCCATGTTCTATTCTGACATTTGGCACTGCCTTCCCAACAGTCATTGGTGGGGATCTTCTGCTCTGCCATTTCTCCCCAAGATCCATTAGACCTTACCATCTGCTCTGCTGTGATGGCGTCTGCACTCCTAGGCTTTTTCATCTGCCCTGGAGATAAACCCTCTTCTATATTTTATCTCCCCTAATAAGACTGTGAACTCCTTAAGAGCAGGAGCTGTCTTGTTTTTCCATCTAATGTTTTGCACAAAACTGGGTATATAATGAGTGTTTTTCAATTACATTCCATTTTACAGATGAGAAAACTGATATACAGAAGCATCTCTTGGTCATGGAGCTGGGAATTGCCATGGCATAAACTCTTATTTTTATCATATTTGTTTATTCTTCATATTCTATGAATAAGTATGTCAGCAATGGATTTTCTTTGGAAAGCAGAGAATTTTCTTATTGTGAAGTTGGCAATGTAGCACACTGCTATTGGAGGGGCTTTATTAAAAAAGCTTAACAGAATTGTCATCTTTGTTTCATTCCTGCTGATGTCTCTGGTTTTCCACTTTGCAATGGTAAAAAGACTTATCTTCTTTAGTATCAGGGTGTGGAGTATTCAGTGACAATTTAGCACCTCTGGTGTGAGGGCATGCTGAACCCTTTCCAGGGCTGCTTTCCTCCTTTGGTGCCCACCTGCCACTGAGCTCTCACCTGTGGCTCTATGAAGCTGTAGCATGTACAGTGGCTACACCCAGGTAAACCATCTTGGCAAATGGGCTAAGCAAAGTTGGGGACAACTGACAGACTTCAAACCTACTGGTGTACACCCCAGGATGTGAAGACTTCTCCCTCTTAATGGGCAGATGATAAACATTTGTTCCAACGTCCATGAAGGAGTTAGAAGCTGGAATTGTGGATTGCTTAGAGCTTGGTTACACATTGAAGAAGCCAAGGTCATCTACTGCATCTTGGGTCATCACCAGACATCTTGACTGAGACTGATGACTTTGTACAACATTGCTTCACTTAAACCCAATTTGATCAAGAGTCAAAAGACATTAATTATCAAGGATGTCATTTTGTTCCTCTTCAACTATGAAGGACAACAACCAACCAACCAACCCACTCCCTCCTGCAATTGAACTCTTGTTCATCAATTACTTGGGCTTACCAAAATCATTCCAATTTTTAAAAGACATTCTTCAGAATAATTCTACAAGCCAGACTCCATGGACTTTCTTGGTTTTGTTTCTGAGGAGAGCCAGCTGGTATAAAAGTGACAGAATCTTGATTAAAGCTGACAACTCATAGGCCCAGCTGTCTATTTGTCTTCTTGTAAAGGCTTTTTAGATTTAAACTCCTTGCTCAGCTGTTAGTACTCCTGAGATCCCTTGATAGTCATGTATGGATACCTTATGTTCTAGGGAAGCCCATAGACATTTAAGAATAGAAATAACTTCTAGGAAAATCTTGTATGAGGTGGTAAGTTGGGCTAATTGACATCTGGGTTCCTCCTAACTCTAAGATTCTCTGATCCTATAATAGACTCAAACATGAGAGTGGAAGAAAGGTTATCTAATCTAGAACAGAAATTTTAATAATAGCTTACATTTATTATAGCTTGCAAAGTTTATATTGTCTCAGTTGATTCCCCCAACAACCCTATGATGCAAGTATTATTCTTATTCTTATTTTACAAATGAGGAATAAATACTGCCAGAGATTAAGTTATTTCCTCATAGTATAGCCAGGAAATACCATAACTAGGACTCAAGGCCAGGAAATGAACTCATGATCCATGACTTCTTGGTTATTGTTCTTAAGGATAGAGTGGGTTTATGCCTTGCCCCATTCCTTCTGGTAACCTTTGGAAAATTTTTCTTTTTTCATTAGCTCCTCAATTTGGTTGGAGCAAAGAGCTAAAACCAATTTTACTAATTTGTCACTATATTAAAAAATAAAAATGGAAACCAGTGATCAAAATGAGTTTTGGGGCTTTCTGTGGACTTAACATGATCAGAACTGTTTGTATATCACTTCTCACTAGATGTGATTAAAGGGCTAAAAATGGTATAATGTGTATTTTTCTGACTTCATTCACTAAGTGGGTGGGAAATATTCAATTTTCTTGTAAGTTATTTGATATGAAAAACAACACAAAAGCTTTTCATAATAGGGTATTAATGATAAAGCTTGAAACTGAAAATTCAAGACTAATGAGTTCTTATAAACTGATCTGTTGTATGACTTCAACTATACCCTAAAAGGCTGTTATGGTGAAAAAGAATTAGGCCATCTCTGGTTGGACCCAGAGGGTGGGACTAGGAGAAAAACAGTCATGTTGCAAAGAGAAGAACTTTTCTACAATGGAAGCTGTCCAAAAGAGGAATTGACTACTTCAAATGTAGTGTGTAGCTTCACACTCCAGAGGCCAGATGACTACTTGTTGTGTATATTGTAAAGATAGAGATGGATGGATGGATGGATTTAGAGAGATATAGATGGATAGATATAGGCAGATGATGGATGATGGATGAATGAATGGGTAGATATAGATGGGTGATGGGTATAGATATAGATGGATAGATGATAGAAATGGGTGGATGCAGAGATGGATAGATAGGAAGGTAGATGAATGGATACACCATTTATTATGCATTTACCACGTGACAAGCACTGTGTTAAAGATTAGGGACATTATATACAAGCAAATGTATCAATCTTTTCCCTCAAGGAGTTCATATTCTAGTGAAAGAAAATACATAAAGAGAAATTGGAAAAAGGAAGGGCCAGGCATAAAGGACACTTAATCAGGGATACAGCAAGGACACTGCAGGAAATGGCATGGAAGCTTCGTTTTCAGCTTGGCAAATGTCTTATTACAGTGAGAGACAATCAGGAGTGGAGTCCTAAATTCCGGTGGGAAGGAGATGGAGAAAGAGTGAAGCCCTTTTAGAGAAGGGTTCTTATCAAGGAAGATCTGCATGACAATATCAATGTAGCAGCTTGCCATTTTAGATTTAAGTCCCAAAGAATAAGAGAATAGAACTAACATACCCCAAACTTTTCCTTGGATCTCAGAATCCAGTCTTTCTCCACTGACTCTACTTTTCCTTCCTCCTCTCTTTTTCTTTTCTTAGAATTTTAGAGCTGTATAATCTTGTAACTTGGCTATCATGTCAGTCTAAAACTTTCACCTTATGGATAAGAAAAGTGAGGTCTAGAGTTAGAGATCAAAAATGTAGAACTGAAATGATCTTAGAGAAGACTGGTTAACTAGTAAAACTCTCACTTGAAGTGAAATAATTTTGTCAATAATGGTGTGTGTGAGTGAGGAGAGATTCAGAGACAGAGAGAAAGACAGATACAAAGAGAGAGAGACAGATACAAGGAGAGAGAGAGAGAGAGAGAGAGAGAGAGAGAGAGAGAGAGAGAGAGAGAGAGAAGAGAGAGAGAAACTGGTTATAATAAATGTCAGACCTGGATTCTGTTTCTTCTCTTTTAATTTGTTGTGTCAAACAACAAATTGCCTGGAGAAAGCATCCAGAGGTATTGGATCCTGCCTCATATATTTGCTCTTAACAGAAATTTGCTACTGAGTTGATGCCCTTTCTTCCTAAAGGCAGGACTCTTTTGGAGATCAAGGTCTTTAACTGACTTGCCCAAGGTCACACAGCCACTTAGTGGCAGAACTCAGATTTCTTCATTCCTAGTTCAGCCTCTCCCCAATTACATCATATTGTCTTTTTCTATTCCCACAGTAGTTGGTCCCTTAGTATGTTTTATGTGACTTGGCACATGGGAGCACATTTATGTGAAAATTGTACATGTCCTTGTTGGAACTCTGAATATATTAGCTTTGAGCAGCTGTGTGGATTCTCTTAGCCTAGTAATGAATGGTTGGTATGAAAGATAAGGAAAATGTTTGAAAGTGATAAAGAATTTATTTGGGCTTTACTGCCTTTTTTACTGTCATTTGCTCAATTAATTTAGTGATATTACTTAAGTTCATGTGATGTTTATTGCAATTACAAAAATTCATTGTGCAAGCATTTTTAGGAGCCCACTGTATATTCACTTTCTATTCCACGCTACATTTTTTTTTAAACTCTTGTACTTCGGTGTATTGTCTCATAAGTGGAAGATTGGTAAGGGTGGGCAATGGGGGTCAAGTGACTTGCCCAGGGTCACACAGCTGGGAAGTGGCTGAGGCCGGGTTTGAACCTAGGACCTCCTGCCTCTAGGCCTGACTCTCACTCCACTGAGCTACCCAGCTGCCCCTTCCGCGCTACATTTTTTTGCAATATGCTTACTCTGGAAAAAGCCCAGTAGATAAAAATTATATCTATTTTAATTTTTAAAGGAATGGAAACTTCTTGAGGGGAGGGATTATCTCATTTTTGTATTCATATCTTCAATACCTAGCATAATGCCTGGTATATAGATCCTTTGTGATTGTTGCCGTTTGGTCACGTCTGACTCTGTGACCCCTTTTGGATTTTTCTTGGCAAAGATACTGGAGTGGTTTGCCATTTCTTTCTCCACCTTATTTTACAGATGAGGAAGCTAGGTAAAAACAGGATAAAAGTGATTTGCCCAGGAACACAGCTAGTAAGTTTCTGAGGTCATATTTGAACTCAGGAAGATGGGTCTTCCTGGCTTCAGGCCTGGCACTCTATCCACTGGGCCATCTAGCAGCCCCCAGAGACCTTAACTTATCACTGTTTATCAGAAAAATTTTACTGATGCTAAGTTAAGCAGATTGACATGACAAGGAATCCAAAAAAGCCCAGAAATTGCTTCAGATAACAAACCTTTGCTCTCCTTGCAACCAGAGAGACTTGGCAGTTGAGTGTGGCATTCATTTATATTGTAAGCTTAATTACAAAACATTTTAAAGGATGATGATGGAAGATTGCAATTAATAGCTTCTCAAGAATATAAAAAAAGAAATGGAAGAGAAAACTGGCTTTCAAAACCCCTGGTATGATTTCCAATTAAGCTACAGCATCTCAGTAATACTTATATATTAATTTGGATGGACAACAAATAGGCATTAAGTGGAACAGATTTGCCAAGATTTCTCTCGAGATCAATTTTCAGTGATGACAGAGTCACAATATTTGGATTCTAATGACTCAGTACCTAATGTAATATGAGAGGAAGTAGAAATAGTAATTAAAAAGACTGTCAGGAAGAATTGCTATACTCCATTGAGTACATACAGAAGGAATCTGTCCTAGGGGTGACACAATTTCAAGTTTCATAGGGATCAATTTTCAAGCTATTTCAAAGCAAAGATTAAAAATGGAAACTATCATAGATAATATAAAAAGGTGACTGAGGAGATTTCAGCAACCTCTGATTCATTTGCCTACTTATATTTGACTTTATAAAATCATTATGGGAATAGATGATGCATGGATCAAGGGTCTCTGTGATGAAAACCTAAAAATGGAGCATGTAGGCTATTGCAGAGGATTATAGCAGAACATGTCTTCATGGTTACATATTTACAAAGATAAAAAGGAAGAAAGGAAACCAGCATTTATTAAAAACCTACTATGTGCACTGTGCTCAGCATTTTACAAATATCTCTTTGATCCTCACAATAATGTTAGGTATGAGATTAAAATTAATATTCAATAATTCCAAGTATTTTATAAGATTTATTAATAATCACTTGAAGTAAAAGAAATAGAACAAAAGTAAAAACCTGAGTAAAGAAAAGTTTTCCTGCCATGTTCACAGGAAAAGAGAGAGAAGGGCAGGGTTACACACAAACTTTATCTCCAAAACATAAGGATGTAACGTGAGAAGGAACATGGGAAGCTGGGATTTAGAGTCCTGGGGTTCAAATTCTAATTATACATAGGGGATAGGCAATATTATTAGCCCTATATATTTAATAATTGAGAAAACAGAGGAATATAGGGTTAAATGACTTGCCCAGGGTCATATAGGTTGGGCAGTTTGGAGTCTACCTATGCTACATAAACTTTAAAGGAACTTGGGGAGGAGGGTGAGGGTGAGGATAGAATGCATTTCTAGGAGATGGGTCAGCCCATGCAAAGCATGATGGATTGCTAAGATTTCAGATCAGCAATCAGGCCATTTTGAATGAAATGTAGACTACCTGAATGAGAGCCTTATGCAATAAGCCTTACTGGAGAGCAGAACTTTAGATGCCAAGCTGAGGAATTTTGGTTGTCTTAGGAATAATAGGATGCCATTGAAAGGTTTTGATCAAGAGAGGGGCTTTTAGGTGCTAAAAGAGAAATAATACATATAGGGAAATGGTGATGAGGGATGAGTGTTTTGGTCTATGGTGTTCTATAACAATAATTAACATGCTCTTTCCTCTGCCTCAGTTTCCTCAACTGTAAGATGGAATAATAATAGCTTCCAACTCCCAAGATCAAACAAGATAATATTTGTAAAGTAGCTAACATGGTCCACTTTCTCTCTCCCTTCCTTCTTTCCACCTTCCCTCCTTCCTTCCTTCTGATTTTTCTATCCCCAAGGCATAGCACACTGCATGGCATATTTATTATTAGTTGTTCAGTCATTTTTCAGTCAAGTCAGACTCTTTACAACCTCATTTGGAGTTTTTTTTGACAAATATACTAGAATGGTTTGCCATTTCCTACTTAAGCTCATTTTACAGGCAAAGAAATTGAGTCAAATATGGGTAAGTAACTTGCCCAGGGTCATACAGCTAATAAGTGTCTGAGGCCATATTTGAAGTCAGGGAGATAAATCTTCCAGATTCCAGGCCCAGAATTCTATTTTCTGTGCCACCTAGCTACCCTGGACCTGACATATAGCAGGCACTCAATAAATGTTTGAATTGATTTTTTAAATTAAATTTTATTTTTTCAGTGAACAAGCATTTATCTTCTTTCCCTTCTACTCTTTTTATGGTGGAAGATAAAGAGAAACAAAATCCTTGAAAAATATTCAGCCAAAAAATAATGTAATGCTTCATGAATTTGGGTCATCTTTGTACAGTGGCTATGCTAATTTTTAATGTATGATTCCAATATTGTATGCATGCTGCTGAAGTGAGTACTGAATTGAATTAAAATGCTCCTTAATTTTTTATTATTTAATCTGTATCTGTGATGTTTTTCAATATGGGGAATTCACAGTATGGAAATTTCCTCCACTGATGCCGATTGGAAACTTGTCTTTGAATCATAGTCTTAGAGTTTCCTGGGGTAGTGATAAGTTAAGCAATTTGCCCAGTTTCACACAGTAGATATAGGAAGTGGTAATATAGGATCCATTTATTCTTTCCTCAAAGCAAGTGTGCTAGCCACTAAACTATTCTGCCTTTCCTTAATTAAGTGATTGATTTCAAATTCTTATTTAATGACCTTTTCATGACTAGTTAATAAAAGAACTTTCCCTATAGGTCACTTTTTTGCTCTCATGATTTCTGGCTGGGCAGTACACTGTGATGATGTCAGTTTCCTTTTCTCTGGGAACATGATTATTCCCCAACATTATCCTGATGATTCTATGTTCCTTGTATTCAAAGAGGATGCTGAGAGTGCTTGGGGATTAAAAATACCAAATGGTGGAAAAAACAGGGGCTTTAAAATCAGAGGCCCTGGTATCAAATTTGCCCTTTCATGCTTATTTACTTGTGGAACCTTATATCAATCCTTTCATCTCTGTGAGTCTCAGTTTCCTCATCTGTAAATAAGTGGGGTAGACTAGATGGTTTCTGAAGTTCCCCTGGGACCTGTGGTGACTAAGGAGGTAGAGAAGGGCTTCACTTTACATTGTTAAGGGGATAACCATAAAGAGATAAATCTTTTCTTGGGGGTGATAAGGATCCACAGGAGCTTTTTGATTGGGGCATGGTCAAAACTGATCTTTTGGAAGATCATTGACAATTGAAAGAAAATGCAGGATTATAATATATAAAAGAGACAACTGCACAGAAATAAGTAGTATAAAGTATTTACATAAAAAGGTGATTGAAGAACAAGATGAGTTGGTTTAATAGAAAGAATTAGAGATAATCAAAGGAGAATTGGAATTCACAGCTCAGCCAGTGTTGGGATTAATGTCTGAATTACCACAATCCTTCTAACATCAACTATTTTCATATCTTATCCTCTTTGATAATTTGATGGATGTGAGGCAAGACTTCAGAACTGTTTGTACTTTTTTCTGATTATTAGTGACATTTTCCCCATGGCTGTTGTTTTTGCATTTTTTCTTTTGATCACTCATTTTTAAAAAGAAAATGAAGAAAGCTGAAATGAAGTTCAACATACATTATGAAGGGGGTACAGTATTTTTTTCCTTCTTTAAAACAAAGGACAGTAATGCAAGCTTGTTCTGAAGAAGAGTTGTGAGAAATCAAGAGGGGAAAACACATGCAAAAAGCAGCTTGTAAATTTTTTGATTGCTCAGCAACAAAATGGAAGCATGAAAGAAAATGAGAAAAAAGGAGAGTTTTTTGGTCAGCTACAGCCCTGTTATTTTAGCCCATGAAATGATATACATTGTTTTTTGTAAGCTTTCAAAAACAGATGACCTATAAAATCATGGCTGGAGAAAAAGATGTGTATTTTTTAGATTCAGTTATGTATAGATGAAAAGGGTTTCCATTTGATCATTTGAATGATCAGATTCTGCCCACAAAAGGTAGTTCTTGTAAGAAATGCCATAAACCCTTTAATGACTGAAATTTGGAGCAAGACTGATGCTGGATGGGTAAAACAGTTCTTTGTTGTTCACCTATTGACTTCTCTTAGGGAGAAAATCCCTTCTAACTAAGGTAATATCTCCTTACCCTATAGAAAAGGAAGGAGCACATAATGATATTACACAAGGATTACTAGATTTAAATTAGAAAGTCAGAAACCTGGGCTTGGATTTCAGCTCTGTCCCTAATTTGCTGTGTGACCTTGGGTAAACCACAGAACTTCCTTTGGTCTCAGTTTCCTGATAGCAGCCAACCCAGGCTTTTAGAAGTAATGATTTACAAGCTGATAACAGAGTCGAAATGTTTTGTCTGTAGAGTTGTTTAGCTATGAGAACAATAGGATTGACCATAAAGTTGTTCTTTATTCTGGAGTTAATTGAAAAAGCAGAAAGAGTTGTGGTCATTCCAGGAGAGATTTGGGGAAAGTTCTCTGCCAAGGCAGAGGAGAGTGGGGGTGCTTGATAAATATAAAGCCAAAATCACCATTAGTTAAAAAACAACAACAATCTTACCTTCTGTTTTGGAATAGATATAATCAACTCCAAGGCAGAAGAGGGTAAGGGCTAGGGAATGGGGATTAAAGGACTTGTCTAGGGTCATAGCTGGGAAGTGTTTGTGGGCTAGTTTGAACCAGAACCTCCTGACTCCAGGCCTGGCTCTCTACCCACTGAGCTACCTAGCTCCTCCCACACATAGTTTTTAGAAATGAAAAGACATTATATTATACCATTGTGCTGACCTTTCCAGTGAAATGGGTCATGATTTTAAAAAAATCACTCGTCCTAAAGTCAAAAGAAGAGAATATGAACACCAAATTCAGTAGCGGGTGTTTAGGGATGAATAGAATAAGTCACAAGAAGGATTGTAGATGATTCTCAAAGGCATTTAATAAACATTTATTTTGAGTGGTGCTATGGTAAGCATGTCATGAAATGAGTGTCTAATATAGGCAGGTAGATAATTGAGTTTAACTTGTTTCAAACATATTCTAGCTATGTGACCTTGGGCAAGTCACAGCCTCTATTTGCCTCAGTTTCCTCAATTGTTAAAATAAGATGAAAATAATAGCACTTTCCTCCCAGTATTGTTGTGAGGACCAAAGGAGATAATATTACTTAGCATTGGCTAAGAATTGGCTGGAACATAGTGGACATTATAGAAATATTATTATTATTTAGATGACCCCAAGGAAGTCAATGAATTAGGATGGTAAATTTGCATCTTTATTTCAATCCATTTGTGTCTTTTGTAATTCAATGCATTTAATTTGATGCATAAAATTATTGTATTAATTTATTAATGTATAATATGAATGCATTAAACAATTATTTATTAGTGTTATTATATTATAATATTATATATGCATTATATAATATTAATGCATAAAATTAATGCATTGATAAATTAATGCATAAAATTATTCTAAGCAGAGGTCCATAGGCTACGTCAGACTGCCAAAGGGCTCCATGACCCAGAAGAAGTTGATAATTTCTAATGTGATAATGAAGTTGAAGACCATTTAATAAGGAGTGAACATTTTCTATGAATGTGAGTAGGTAAGCTCTAGGCAAGGTATTACTCCTTGGGGCTGAAATGAATGGCCCTGGACCAGTTTTCATTTCTTCTATGGAGACTAAATCACCTAAGGGAAGGAAACATAAACCCCTAAGGGAAAGAAAAGTCTTAGTCACTTTATCTCAAATTTTTATTTGAGAATTATCTTTCCCAACCAGAAAAACACTTGGGTTCCTCCCAAAGACAATCTTATTTTATTTTTTCTCAATTACACATAAACAAAAATGTTTAACATTTGTTTTTTTTTTAATTTTGAGTTTCAAATTCTCTTCCTCTTTCTCCTCCTCTCTTCTTGAGGAGACAAGCAACTTGTTATAGATTATACTTGTGCAGTCATGCAAAACATTTTCATAATCTCCCAGAGACATTTAGGGAAAGTGATGGTAACATTTTAGAATTTAGCAATACTTGAGATTTTCTTTTTACTCCTGTCTAATTATTGAGCTGCAGTCATGTATCATTTCCTTCAGCCTTGTCTAGAGCTATGGTTGAACACCTTCCATGCCATTCTCAATATCAATGACCTAACCTAGTATGGTTAAGTAGTCCAGATAATGATGCCTCAGTCCTATTAGGATTGTTGTGAGAATCAAAAGAGATGACATATAAAGTACTTTGCAAATCTCGAAAATCTAAAAATGGTGTTTATTTTCAAAATCTAAAAGACAAGAACAGGAAAATGTGATCTAAAATAAATCTAGCTATGCAAAAAAAAGTTGAGCTTACATGGATATATATTTCCATACTGACTCATTTAGTACAGTGGTTTTGTTGGGGACCTTTGAACCTTTGGATCTTCAGTTTTGCTAACTGAATTCTTTGTTCTTCTGAATGGACTTCAGCCTTGGACAGCTCCCTTTTAGCAGTTGGAAGCAGCTATTTTGATGGGTGGGTGGATGGGCGGGGATGAAGACAGCTAGACAGATGGTTGTCTTTGTGTGTGTGTGTGTGTGTGTGTGTGTGTGTGTGTGTGTGTGTGTGTGTGTGTGTGTGTACAAGAGCTTTCTGCTCTGGATTTTCTTAATCTGGCTGGTCCACAGGTTTATCTTGAAATTCTAAAAATTTGGTAAATGCCAAGGTAGGTGTTTTTCTATCCCTTGCTACTTGTAAGGAAGAAGACTTTCTTTGATCTACAATGACAAAAAGCCATCCTGCATAAATCAGTCTTTATAGAAGGGAGACTAAATGATGCATCAAAGATACCAGACAGACATCCAAGTCAACTGAATTTATTCATTTGGCATAAGTGATGGGAGTAGTACTAGAAAAAAGTTTCCCCTGTATGCCTCACTTAGATGAAATACAATTCAGAATTTAACTGAATTTGATTTGATAAGCATTTATCAAATACCTACTATATACTGGACAGTGCACTAGGTGCTAGAAAAACAAGGACAAAAAGAAAGAGTCCTTGCCCTCAAGAAGCATACATTTTACTGGAGGGAAACAATATACACATGAATGAACATCAAGGAATGTGAAGTTCTTAATAGGTATGTGCCAAGAATACTAAGAAATAGAAAAACACAGTCCTCAATTTCAAGATCTCATTCTAATAGAGAGACCAAAAGAAAATAACCATATACCTATAAGACTTATAAAGTATAAGAATAAAATTCAAGTAAATAGAAAGTATAAGTGGTGTCACTTGAGCTGAGCTTTGAGGGTCTAGGAATACTAAGAAGTAGCCCAAAGTTGGAAATCATTCAAGGGACAGGGGACAGCTCCTGTGAAGGTAGAGGAGGGAGATGGAATGTTATGTATGCAACACTGTATACTACTGCATTCATTTATTATAGATTCACTCCCTTTAGTTAAATCTCTGCCTTTCATACCTTGGACAGAATGCTTATTAAGAACATATTATCAGGAGTAGTTAGGTGGCTCAATGGTCTGAGAGCAGTCCTAGAAATGGGAGATCCTGGGTTTGAATCTGATGTCAGATACTTCCTAGCTATGTGACCCTGGACAAGTCACTTAACTTCCATTGCCTAGTCCTTGCCCTTTTGTTATTAAGGCCGAAAGCAAGGTTTTAAATAAGAGCTTATTATCTGTCATTGAGACCTGGGCAGAGATTAGGATCAATGAACTGTCAATTTTGAAACCAAAGATCAGGACTCTGTGGAAATGGGGACCATGGAAAAGTGCTTTGGGCAAAATAGGCGCTTAATTAATGTTTGTTAAATGACTTATGTCTTGATAATTGTTTGTAACTGCCATGCTTATGTTTTCAATGAGAGCTAAGAGTGTGGGATGGATAGACAGAGATAACTAGTAAATGGTAGGGTCAGAGATTCAGGTAGGCTTCTTGACAGTGGCATATTTTTCAAAGCCATCCACAATGCAGCTTTAATTATCCTGGTTGTTCTGTACTGAACCCTCGCCAAGTTCCTCACATTAAAAAGTCTTCTCATGGGGACTGCCAAAGATGTAGATGATTAAAATGCTATAAACCCCTGCTTCTCTCCTGATCTCATCATATGGATGAACTCTGGGGCTCTCATGGTCCCTGATGTCAAGTAGACTCCCTGGTTGCTATTGGAAACCATTCAGTTCTCCTGAAAAATACTAAGGAAGTCTTTCACTGCTGCTTGGTAGGATCATATTGTAACTATGAAATGGTCTGAATGGTATGAAAAAAACTCTTTTGGAAATTAAAAATGAGTATTGCCCAGGAGAATTATTCATTACTAGTCATTTCTGTTTTCAAAAATCTGACTAATGTTCATGATTCTTATGTACTGCATTATTCAATTAAATGCAGCAAACACTTATTAAATGCTACCTCAGCTTATTTGCAATCTAATGAGTGTGTCTGAAATTCTGCCTTTGCAAGGTGGTTCCTCATACTAGAACGGTATTCTTCTATATTTTCATGTCCTCAGCTTTGAACACAACACTTGACATATACTAGGAGTTTAATAAGTAGTTGTTGATGGATTGATTCAAATCACTAGCTTCTTTTTAGACCTAGCCCACTTTTAAAAAAATACTTTCCCTCATCCCTTAAGTTGAAATTGCTTTGGGATTTATTTTGTATATACTTTATATTGACCTGGATAAAGTGGTACAATCCCTCATCCTCTCCCAAAATGTGTTTAAGGGCATGGACTTTCATTATTTTTTCTTTAAATCCCCATAGAAGGACCTTAATTTGAATTGATCTGAACTGTCTGAACATCAATCTATGGATGTCTCCATTTTTCTTTTTCTCAATTCCTTTTCACCATCCAAACCATAAGGCTTTCTCTTCAGCAAAGGACTTGCCTCCCTCAGATCCAGTGGCAGCTGAACTCTCTCAATGTGCAATCCTTCATCCAGGGCACACTGGACAGGACCAAAACATTGGTTCCATGAACTGATGTCACGCTCATTGTGCATAAAACAGTGAGAACCTTTCTGGAAGTTGGAGCCAAAATCTTTATAAATTTGTATTTAGTCACTGAAACTTTGCTCTCTTAGCAAGAGTCCAAAGTCCATTTGGTGAGCAGATGAATGAATGACAGGGTGACATGTTGACTTGTAGTTTTCCAACTTATAGTGAGAAAAAATTTTCTCATATTAGTTGAGAGTTTTACCGTTTGAATTTCCATTTTTCATAGTCTTTGACTATGGTACATAATATCACATTAACAATAATAAATTTAAGTCTATTAAATACTAAGTATTGGAGACACCTATCTATACTGATATTAAGAAGAATATAAGATAATGGGATTCGTTGATTTATATGTGACTCATTTTTGATGTCATTGGAATTTATTGAAAGAATCAGGGTATCTGAGCAATTTCTGGGCACTTTCCTTTTTTAAAAATTTTTATTTTGAATATTTTCCCATAGTTACATATTTCATGTTCCTTCCCTCTCCCCAAACCCCCTAACCCTACTTTCTGTTTAAAAAATCTTTTTATTCCCTTACTTTCTCTCTGGCATCAGTTCTGAGACAGAAGAGCAGCAAGAACTAGGCAATCAGGGTTAAATGACTTGCCCAGGATCACATAACTAGGAAATGTCTGAGGCTAGATTTGAACTCATGTCCTCCTGACTCCAGGGCTGGCACTCTATCCACTGTTCTACCTAGCTACCCACTCCAGTCACTTTCAAGAGAAACAAGTCTAACTATTGTTCAATAATATATGCATTCAAACTTTATCACGATGCTGAGTACAGACAATAAATGCTTGTAGGCTTGAATCATTTGTAGAAAAAACCACAATAATAAGTGTGGCTTCTGACTTTGGGCTTGAGGCTAATTCTGTTGATTTTCTATATTAGGGACACTTTTAAGATGACACAAGTATCTTTAAGGTAAAAAACGCTTTTAGGGGGATATTTTCTATGTTCTTTCTTAGCATACATCATAAATAAAAAGGATGATAAAAATTAGAGGAAGGATCACAAGGCTGAAATCTTCCCTGAAAATGATTCTGTTCTAGAAATAATGCTATTAGATAGAATAAAAGGCTGGAAATAAAGCCAGCCCTGTACTGCCTTGCATTTCTTATCCCAACAGCAAATTTATCTTCTCCAAAGGACTTTTCAAAATAGTCTACTAGGGAATTCATCAAATTCACTTGAGATTCCAAAAATTTCTCTCTTCCTTTTGTCCTTTGCTTTTGCTTCTCTTAGTGTTGACATCTTTGCATGCATAATTCAGGGAAAGAATAATGGGGAAATGAATGTCTTAGAACTTGGCATGTGGGCAACTTGGTTTCTGCAGATATTGGATGACAATGGGCAAATAACACAAGCAATGTGCTGGCCATTCTTGGTTAAATTCATTAAAACTATACCTTCCTTTAGATGGGAAAAAATGGTGCGGGGTGATGTCAATTCTGAGTTGCTTTTCTTTATATACTCTATACGAGGAAAATAATGGGGCTGTCTGGGAGAGCAAATAATAGAGATAGTCCAGGCCACCAGGAGAAGAAAGGCTGAAATTTAATATAGCTGATCAGATATTGGATGTTCTCATTGATTTCTTGCTCAGAGTAATTATGGTGTTAAATCCTAGATGCATATGTCTCATGCCAATTATGAATAGTATGTCTTATTGAATTTCTAGATAAGAACAGGTACTATACAGAGTGCCGAGCACATCTAGACAATAATCCCAATGCTTTTTCCCCTTTTATATTGAGATTAGATTGTATATATCTGCCTGACCTCTAAACAAGTTCATGTAGCATGTCCTGGTAAGTATTCAAGTTGTCAAGTTAAAAGAATGCAACAGTGGTAGGCTAGATTGTGATACTCTATTACATGAGAAGTATCTGATGGGTAAATTTAGAGTTAATGGCTGGATAAGTTGTATGAAAAGGAATCATAGGCTACTTGTATACTCTGCTGTTACTTTAGGGTGACAGTTCCTTTATCTATGAGATGAATTAGAGTGGATGATCTCTCAAGAGCCTGTCACACTAAAGCAGTTCTCCAAATTCCAGGGTGACTTGCTAAGTTGACTTGTAATCTCCTGGGTACTGTCCTGTACAACCCAACAGCTATTCTACCTTCTGATTTCCCCTTTTCTCTAAGGCTCTTCTAGGTGGCTAGTTTTTCAGTCTCTTCACTCTTATCAGCTCATTCTGCATTCTCTATTTTCTCAATTTCCTGATACAAGCTAGTTTTATAAAAAAAAGATTCTTAGGTCTTCTTGATTGTAACTATCCACATAATCAGTCTACTTTTTGGCCTAGCAACATGAATCCTTTTTATCTATCACTTATCAAGATATATCATACATATTTGTGCATATATTGGTAGGTTGGAATCATGTAAGTCGCATGAAAGCTTGATATAATGTCATGCTCAGATAATCTTTGGTATGTTTACTCTAGAGAGGATAAAAGGAATATGTCAGTCTAATAGAGAGATCCATTATATACTAGGGATATAAAATAGGTATGGATATGTCAAATGGTTGAATAAATTGTGGTACATCAATGGATAACCTTGATTTTTCATGCTTCTTTTTATCATACATGAAATTGCCATGACTAATTTTGTACAGATATATCTTTTCCCTTGATTTTGTTTTTACCAAGTTTACAATAAAAGACAAAAGTAACTAAGGGGACTAGATTCCTTCAAATGTTCTGTTCATCAGCTCTATTATTCTTTGATTCATGCCATACACATCCTTCCTTCCTTCCTTCCTTCCTTCCTTCCTTCCTTCCTTCCTTCCTTCCTTCCTTCCTTCCATCCTTCCTTCCTTCCATGATCATGATTCCAGTGAGGTAGGGCAACTATCATGCCATTTATTATCTTCCTCACAATGCATCTGCAATATTGGGGTGGTTCCTGGCTGAGAGATTTTTACTTTTCTCAGGGAGATCCCTGTATTGGACTTGATATTTAGCCAGCTCTGATATTTTAGCCAATGAGTTTTTTTCCCTTTAAGCCATAGATCTTTCACAGAATGATTGGAAATGAACAAATACCACAAATATAAGTGGCTTTCTTTTCTAACTTCTTGAAAATAGTTTTCATTTAAACTTGGCTCTTGCATTACTTATTTCAAACACAGTACAGATGAATGGATGATTGGTATAACCTTCCTAGGAAACTTGAAATTACTTTATCAGTTTATTTTAGTCAGGCTTAGTTATTTTTCTCAAACATTTCATTCAGAAGACTATTGATTCAGGTTTTTGAGCAAGAAAAGGAGTAGTGTGAGTAAGCTACTGCCTAGAAATTGAGGGATTCTACATGTAAATCTTAATAGATTTAGAGGCGAATTCTTTGTGTTAGGGACACCTCTGGTCCTAAAAAAATCCTTGTTCTCAATGAGAAACAGGCATTGGCTTGTAGCTGATTGGGAATTAGCTTTGGAGACAGACATAGAGACTAAGCTTCAAGTTCTGCCTCTGACATATCATTATTGTGTGACCCCAAGAAAGTCATTTAATCTCTGAATATTCCCTGAGCGGGCCTCTAAGAGAACAACAGAGGAGGTACTAACTTATATGGATGTAGGGAATTTTGTTCCTAGGAGTTCTTATTAAGTCATGTTTCTAGTGAGAAAGAATAGTAACAAATGAGAAAATAACTCTTTGGGTCTTAAGTTCCTCCTCTGTAGAAGGATATCAGGAAAGACTAAAGAGGTTGTATAGAAGATGAACCTCTTTAGTCTTTCCTGATATCTCTAGTGGTTAATATGCTCTGTTTACATGTTGTACTCCTCCAGAAGAATGTCAGCTCCTTGAGGGTAAGGATTGCTTTTTTGTTTTATCTTTGTATCCCCAGTACCTCCACAATACCTTGCACATTGTTGTTTAAGCATGCTCTACATGACCCCAAAGTCTATAGGGTTTTCTTGGCAAAAGTACTAGAGTGGTTTGCCACTTCCCTCTTCAGTGTGTACCCATTTTATAGAATGAGCAACTGAGGCAAATTGATATCAAGTGATTTTTCCAGGGTTACACAGCTATCAAATGTCTGAGACCAGATCTGAGTTCAGATCTTCCTGATTCCAGAGCCAGTGCCCTGTCCAATGTACCACCTAGTTGCCTTCCATGTGATAAATACTTCAATGCTTGTTGGACTGGATTATGTTGGAACAGATGATTTTTAAGGTAAATTTGAGCTTTAAATCCCATGATCCTATGATACCAATTCTCATATCTGAAAAAGTGAACCAGGAATCTAGTCACAAATACTCTCTCAATTTACTGTCTGCCCATCTATGCTCACCCTGACATGGGTCCAGAGGACTAGAGGGGAAGCCGAGGTTTGTTTTCGTGTATTTTAATCCGATGGAAGCCTGCAAAGTCTATCTCGGTGGTTCAGGATGGGGTATGAGTATGCTTAACAAGGCCTGATCAAGTGTGGCCCTTCTGTGATAAGCCTTTTAACAACAGCTGCTATCAAGCATGCCTGGAGTTGATTTCAGTGCTGTTCAAGTATCCTGCTAATTCCCTTTAAGTGTGAGCTGATGGAATGTAATACTTTTGGCCCTCCTGCCACTTTGAAAGTGGTGTTTATGCTATATCATAATTTGGTCAAATTATCTTTAGCATCATTGAAAACATAAATTCCTGGAGAGAAATATTGGAAGGAGTAAGTGTTCAGATGCCATGGCTTCACAGTTCAAATCACTCATCTCACTCCCTGCTATCCCCACTCCCTCTCTCTTTCCATGTTTTGTCCTTTCCCATTCAGAAACTACTCTGGAATTTAAGGAATAATTCCCAAGAGAACTAGATGGTGAATGAGTTGGGAAGATGGCAGGTCTGAAGACTGGGCTCTCCATCAACTTTTATAAGAATGAGGAAACGGAGACTTAGGTCTAACTCAGAAGCCTAGAATAATTCTAGGCCCACTTGACATTCAGGTCCAATATAGGGATATTTATAGAGGGGCAATGTAGAGTAATGAATCAAGAGTGGACCTTTTAGTCATGAAGACCTGGTTTAAAGTTCTGCTTTGAATTAGGTGTCTTGTGACATCTTCAAGTCAACATGTCCAAAATGGAATTATTTCCCTCTCTCTCCAAACTCTCTTGATTTCCAAACTTACCTGCTACTTTTGAGGGTACCACCTCACCTCTCAACCTAGATGCACATCATCCTCAGCTCCTCACTCTCATTTCCAACTCACCATGTTCAATCTGTCACCAAGGTTCATTGATTTCAGCTCTGTAACAGCTCTAGAATATACTTCTTTCTGTCCTGTGACACTGCCCCTACCTTGATATGGACTTCCATCACTTCACGTCTAGGTGACTGTAATATTCTGTGGGCCAATCTGTCATGAGGCTCTTCTCACTCTAGTCTATTTTCCACTCAGCTATCAAAGGGTTCTTTCTAAAGCACAGGTCCGACATGGTACTATCCATCCCATCTCTACTAACTTCAGTGGCTCCCTATTACCTGCAAGTACAAGTTCTCTGTTTGGCATTTAAAACCCCTCCTAAATTAGCCTTGTCTGACCCCCACCTTTTAGATCTTCTAATACCTTAGCCATCATTTATTCTATGATCTAGTGATACTGGTCTCCTTGTTCCTCCTCAACCAAGACACTCCACTTCTCAACTCCAGGCATTATCATTGGTTGTCATTCAAGCTTGGAATGTTCTACCTTCTCATCTCATCCTCTTGCCTTTCCTGGCTTCCTTCAAGCCCCAACCAAAATCCACCACCTACAGAAAGCCTTTCCCCTTATCCTTTTAAATTCTGGTGCCTTCCCTCTAGTGATTATTTCTAATGGATTCTGTATGATTTCTTTATACAGAGTGATTTGTATGTTGCTCTTCTATTATATTGTGTGCTCCTTAAGAAGAGGGATTGTCTTTTACCTGTCTTTGTATAGCTATAGCCCCTTATTCATTACAATCCCCAGTACTTAGCAAAATGCATGATATATGTTTAATAAATGGTGCTTAATAAATGTTTACTGATTGACCAGGAGGGATGACGGGCAAGTCACTGAACCTCTTACTACCTCAGGCTAGTTTCTAAGACTATAAATTAAAGACAAGTTGTTGATCTGCATTAGTGAAGGGAATTTCTTTTCCCAGGAGGTCTTTATACTGAGATAATTGATTTGGACTGAAATCAAATGCAAAATGGGTCTGGACATGTAGTTCAGCTCAAGATCCTTAGGATTACTTCATATTTGCCCAAAATGGATTCAAAACTCTTCTCCCTTTACTTTAGACCTATGTCCTTTTTTTTAAATTTGAAAAACCTAATTAATTAAGAATATTTTTCCATGGTTACATGATTCATATTCTTTCCCTCCTCTCCTCCCACTCCACTCCTGTAGCCAATGAGCAATTCCACTGGGTTTTATATGTGTCATTTATCAAGACCTATTTCCATATTATTAATATTTGCATTAGGGTGATCATTTAGAGTCTACATTCCGGATCATATTCCCATCGAACCATGTGATCTAACAGTTGTTTTTCTTCTGTGTTTCTGCTCCCACAGTTCTTCCTTTGGATGTGGATAGTGTTCTTTCTCATAATTTGCACTGCTGCTAGTAGAGAAGTCCATTACATTCGATTGTGTCACTGTGTATCAGACTCTGTGTATAAGGTTCTCCTGGTTCTGCTCCTTTCATTCTGCATCTATTCCTGGGGGTTGTTTCAGTTCACATGGAATTCCTCCAGTTCATTATTCCTTTCAGCACAGTAGTATTCCATCACCAACAGATACCACAATTTGTTCAGCCATTCCCCAATCAAAGGGCATTCCCTCATTTTCCATTTTTTTTGCCACCACAAAGAGTGAGGCTATTAATATTTTTGAATAAGTCTTTTTCCTTATGATCTCTTTGGGGTATAAACCCAACAGTTGTGTGGCTGGATCAAAAGGCAGACAGTCTTTTAAAGCCCTTTGGGTATAGTTCTAGACCTAAGTCCTTTAAATTATGGCTAATCTGATGATGATCTGAAGCTTTTTCAGTCATTGAAATAAGAATAGCTACTATTCCTATGGCACTTTAACAAGGTTTACAAAGTGCTTTATATCTATGATTTCATTTGATCTTCCCAAAAACCTTATAAGGTAGGTACAGGAAATATCAGTGTCTCCATTTTCCAGATGAGGAAACTGAGACTCACAGATGTTTGCTCATAGGCAAGATCGAGATGCTTGCTGTTTTCTCTTGTCTCTCAAAGTAGAGTTCTGTCCTTTACACTCTGGTGTCTCTGAGTTTATCCTGACAGACTGCAAGAACCACAACGGAAGTTTGCAGGTTTGCCAGGGTGACATTTGAGTTGAATTACTGTTTACCTTTCTACCACTTTTTCATTTTCAATTGATTTATAGCCCCCAGTGTACCTATATTCCCTAGTGGTGACTTGCCTTCCAAGGTAGAGGATTTCATTTTCTTCAGAGTAAAGTCTTAGACTTGGCACTTTCAGTGATGACTTTGTAATCTCTGGAGCTGTAAAATCTCTAGAACATTACCCTATAAATGTGTCACCTGTAAAAAACCAAGGATCTCAAGAATAATTATTAATTTCTTATAGGTTCTGATAAAAGTGTCTAAGAAATGTGTCTCCTATCAAAGTCTTGACACAGAAATGAGATCAGTTTGATAGAAAGGGTATTTTGTACACCAACAGCATGTAAGGAGATATAGTCATGCCTTATATACTCTTGGTGTTAAGGGTTGTTTCACATAAGTAGACTTTCCCAGGAGTGGAAACATAGATAGATCACTAAATACAGAGACTTTAAAAATACTAGCCATTTTGATGGAAATATCATTAATACTTCCTTGCTACCACCACCTCTTCGGTCTCCTCCTCCTTCTTCTCTTAACTTCTTCGTATCAATTATAAGCCAGAAGAGTGACAAGGACTAGGCAACTGAGGTTAAGTGACTTGGTCAGGGTCACACAGCTAGAAAGTATCTGATATGAACTCAGACTTTCCCAGCTCCAGGTCTGGTGCTCGATCCACTATGCTACCTAGCTGCCCTCTTCTCTGCTTTAAACAGAGTATGTGGAATTTAATTTAAATTATCTATGCCTCAGGGTCATCTTTATGACTTCAATATAATGATGACTTCAGGAACTATTGAGGCATAAAATGTTTATCCCTACATTAAATGACCCTTTACTCGTTCCTTTTCATTTCTATCATCTCTAAACTTGCTCTTCTGTTTATAATACAATATAATAGTTTGGGTGACCAACGGAAGGTGACTCTATTTCTCCTGTGGAATAAAGTATGTGATTAACTGTTTATAGAGTGTTTTAAACATTCATAGATATAGAGTTGGAAGGGATCTTGGAGATAATTTAGTTCACTGAGACTCTAAAAATTGAGTAGCTTAAGATCTCATGGATATTCCATAGTTTCAAACCTGAGTTCTCTTTCCACTAGAAAATTCTTTCCCCTCCCCTTAATTTTTCTTTTTCAAATGTTCACCTTATGTCGTAATAATAATTCTAATGCAAGAGCTAGACAAAAAGGTTTAGCAATTACTCAGTGTCACACAGCTAGGAAGTGTCTGAGACCAGATTTGAACCCAAGTCCTACTGATTCTAGGCCTGGCTCTCTAGTCACTGCACTCTGGACACCTAGCTGTCCCCTCTTCTTTGTTTTTCACATACACTACTTCATTTGAACATTCCAACAACCTTGTGAAGTATACATAGCTCATATTATTCTCTCTATTTTACCAATGAGGAAACTGAGGCTAAAAGATGTCATAGAACATGCCTGAAGTCCCATAGCTAGTATGTGTCAGAACTGGGATTAGAAACCAGATTTTATAAGTCTTACTCCAATTTTCTTTCTTTTTTTTTAAACCCTCACTTTCCATCTTAGAATTAATACTATGTATTGATTCTAAGGCAGAGGAGTGTTAAGGGCTAGGCATGGGGGTTAAGTGACTTGCCCAGGATCACACAGCTAGGAAGTGTCTGAGGTCCGAACATAGGACCTCCCTTTTCTAGGCCTGGCTCTTGATCCACTGAGCCACCCAGCTGCCCCCTCCAATTTTCTTTCTATTACATTACATAGCTCCATACATGTTTTTTAATTAATGTTTAAATATCATGCAGATAGATTTGGGAAAAATTATTTAAATGTAACTTTAATCAATATTTATCCCTATTTGCCATCCCTTCCTAGCTTCCTAGATTCCAACAATAAATCCTCCAGTCATTCACATTTAGATAGCATCTTTAAGTTTACAAAACACTTTCCCAAACTCTATGAAATTGCTATACAAAATTTATTATCTCTATTTTAAAGATGAGGAAACTGAGTCAAGTGAAATGATTTATTCCACGTCCCACAGCTATTAAGTGTCAGACCTGGAATTTCAACCATTCATCAGGAATTGAAATCCAGGGCTTTTCTGGTAACAGTCACATTGCAATACACTCTGTTGGTCGTCAGTATAAGGCTATTGATTGACCCGCTCCCATCTTCCAGGCAGCCAGCCTAGCTTCATTTTTACTATTGTAACAAATTTAATTATACATATTGAAGTATTTGAACAGAGATTTCCTGAATAATCTAAAGTTCAGAGAAGAACAGGGTTCTGTGCAGTCTAAATATTTTTTCTTCCAAAATACCTTCATACACTGACACATTGGAGTGATGACTTATCCTTGACTTGTATTTTTATGTCTCAATCTCCATTCCCATCTGTAGGTACCTGCTATGCTGCTTGTTCTGTATTCAAACTTCTCTAATTATAGTTCTAGAAGGTTCTCTCTCCTTGTTCTAGATCACAGCCCAGTTTGCCTAACCATCTTGTGGGATGCTTCTGCATGTCCTCTCATGTATCTGAACGGGGACTTCATGAAACATCCTGACTCCATGAAAACATTCCTCTAGCCATGCCTGGGGTGGAAGCACTCTTGAGCAAAAGCAGCAGCCAAATAGAGATACTGGAAATAAAAGAAAACCTTAGTGTGATCCTTAGTTGGGAGCATTCCACAGAATCAGGGCAGATGGGACAGTGATTGACATTTAAAAATTTTAAGCCAAAGGTTAGAGATTCATTCTTCCTTGACCAATCAATGATGCTTCTAGAGAACCATTTTAAACATACTTTGAAATATTTACTATAACATTTAAAAGGGGTCAGTTAAACCTCTTCCATGGGACTCATATTCATTTTAGAGACTGATCTAGTTAATCAAACATAAAAAACCAAAATGTTGAAAAATGTATATTACACAAGTTGTGACATAGTTAGATGGGCAGCTCAGTGAATTAGTCTATTAGAACATATGTTTTGGATAGATACTGTAGGGAGATGAGTTGCATTCAGAGCTCAATAAAATGAAAGCATTTGAACAGATAGATTTGAAGGTCATTTCCATCTTTAGAACTATGATTTAATCTGTACTTCTACAGGGATTAATAACACTGATGAAACCAGAGATCCACTAAAGTCTCTCTAGGCAGATGCTAGTAACTAGGTAGTAAAGTAGATAGAGCACTAGACCTAGAGTTAGGAAAAATCGAGTTCAAATTTGGTTCCAGATGCTTACTAGCTCTGTGACCCTGGGCAAGTCACCTAATATCTATCTGATTCAGTTTCCTTATCTGTAGAATGCAGACAATAATAGTGCCTACCCAGTATTGTCACGAATACAAAAATGAGGTAATAAATACTTTCTAAACCTTAAAGGACAATTAAGTGATAGCTATACATTAAACTGTGAGCTTCTTTAGAGCAAGGACTGTATTTTGCTTTTCTTTTTATTTCTAGCACTTCACACAATACCTGGTACACAGTAGGCACTTAATTAATGCTTATTGACATTGAAGTATTGAAGTAATAGAAAACCTGTGAACACACTGACCTTGCAAAAGAGTCAACTTTGGGGGTTGAAAAAGGACATTACCTTTCCCTGTGATACATGAATTACCCAAAAGCTTCTGAATTCCTGGGGTTCTTAAGAGAAGTTCCACATCTTTTAGCCATAACTTTGAAACTTCCTGGTTTTTGCAGAGAAGATACTATTTCAAACAGATTTCACCCTATTTTCTAAACATTGCTGAAATGAGAAAAAATAGAATTGGAAAATTAAAAGATATCCACGTTTGCCTTTCTTTTTGTTATATTACTTTTATATGTCTTTGCTTCTTTTTATTAGTCTATTGTATTCCCATCTGTGGGTCTAGTCTATGAATTTTTCCAGGAGGAAGATTGCCCAGCTTTGGATGTTGAAAATGAGTACTGCTTCTTTGCTGTGCTGGGTCAAATTCAAGTCAGTGCTCATTGTGGCTCTCAAATGGATTCAGATTTGGGGACATGGAGCTTAAGGATACTATTTACTCAATTACATCGACATTATGTGCCAAATTCTCTACTACAGTCCTCTCCTCCTCATGCTGTGAAGATAACTGGTTTCTCGAAGCCAGGCCAGGAGATTCCAAACATTGGCATATACTAACAATCTGAAAAGCATTGAGCATGAGAAACAGGCTTTTAGTCATCTATGGACCAATCTAGTTAAATCAGGGAAGAGCATTTCAGAAAGTTGGCCACCAGTGGTGGTGGTGGTGGTGGTGGTGGTGGTGGTGGTGGTGGTGGTGTGTGTGTGTGTGTGTGTGTGTGTGTGTAAAATAACTTGTGAAATGATTAATTTTTTTAAGGTATGGAGGACTTTTTTATTTTTTTAAACCCTTAACTTCTGTGTATTGGCTTTATAGGTGGAAGAGTGGTAAGGGTGGGCAATGGGGGTCAAGTGACTTGCCCAGGGTCACACAGCTCGGAAGTGTCTGAGGTCAGATTTGAACCTAGGACCTTCCATCTCTAGACCTGACTCTCAATCCACTGAGCTACCCAGCTGCCCCCCTATAGAGGACTTTTAATCTATGTCAAGAGAGAAAATAACCACATTCTAAAATAAATTCTAGACCTTTGAAATATTTGTTAAATTGACTTTTGTGGAGGTTTCCTTAGAAACTAAGTATGGATCAAGAACACTATGATTTTTTTTTGTTGTTTGGTTGTTTCAGATATGTCCAACTTTTTGTGACCTCATTTGGGGTTTTCTTGGCAAAGAGACTAGTCTAGTTTGCCATTTTTTTTCTCCAGCTCATTTTAAAGATGAGGAAATAAATGGAGGCAAACAGGGTTTAGCGATTTGCCCAGGTTCACACAGCTAGTAAGTATTGGAGGTCAGATTTGTAGGAAGACATCTTCTTGACTCTAGGCTTATCCACTGCACTACCTAGCTGCTCTATATTATGATCGGTATTTAACATCTTAAAAATTTTAATCTTTCCAGATTTCATATTGAAATAATTTTTATATTAATTTTCTGATACTTGCAATCCATGTTCTCCTTCTCTCACCTTTCCTTCCTCTCTAAGGAGGCAGGTAATATGACATAAATTGTACAATATTATCATATAATACATATTTCTCTGTTCATCATTTTGTGAAACAAGACACATTCATGGAGGAAAAATAAGTGAAGAATGGTATGTTTCAACCTACATTCAGACTCCATCTGTTCTTTCTATGGTGGTGGTGGATATCCTTTTTTCATCGTGAGCCCATTGGAGTCATCTTGCATCCTTGCCTTTTTGATAATAGTTAAGTCCTTCACAGAGTCAATCATCATACCTTATTGTTATTGTGTACAACATTTTTGGTTCTGCTTACCTCACTTTGGATCACTTCATATAAGTCTTTCTGAGTTTTTAGTGATTGGCTTCTTTGTCATTTTGTATGGCACAATAGTATCCCATTAAAATGATATAACACAATTTGTTCAGCCATTTCCCTATTTGATGGGCATTCCTTTAGTTTCCTTTTCTTTGCTACCACAAGCAAAACTGCCATCAATATTTTAGAACATGTAGTTTCTTTTCCTTTTTCCTTGCTCACCTTAGGAAATTATCTTAATAGTGGTATTAGTGGGTCAAGAGATATGCAGCTTTAGAATTCTTTGAGTATAGTTCCAGATTGCTCTCCAAAGTGGCTGGATCAGATAACACTATGATTATTAAAGAACAAAAAATGGGAGACAACTCAAAAAGCAATGGATAAAGACATAGAGTGTATGAGTAGGCAGGCTTCATTCAGTCTACTGTCAACAATGACACATGAAAAAAATCCAATGAGTTACATGAAAGAAATGTCTTGAAAGACATCTCTAAGGATTTATGCAATTGGAAAAGGAAGTATTCTGGTCAGGTAGTAAGAGTGGGAGATGATAACAACAACAATGACAAGTAACATTTACCTAGCACTCACTATGTGTCAGATACTCTGTTAGACATTTTACAATTATGATCTCATTTGACTATCTAATTTGAGATGACAGATGGATAGCTAGTCCATTGGTATTAGAGAAATATTAAATGACTTATGGAAGTCCTTTGTGTGTTGAGGAGATCTTCTGTGGAGGATCAGCACAATGTGAGGAAGCATGAATGGGTTGTGATGAGCATACTCACCTTTTTGAGATTATGGATCCATTGAAGTGTTGAGGTAGCAACTCAAGAGACCATACTGAGGTAGGGAGGAGTTCTAGGGATAACCTCACCATTGAAATCCCAGGAAAATTGAAAGGCTTGCCATAAAGTTTTTTTCTTTGAATGTACTTATTTGTTATAAAGTAGAGTACTATTGGGGATGGTGTGCAGATAATTGGGAAGCTGGTCAACAAAAAGAAAAAGACCATTAATAAAACATTTAAAGAGAAAAATATATCTGGCAAGGAGAACAGAAGATTAAATATGTTTTCCTCCTTGTAGCAGAGAAATGGAGACTACTGGGGCAAAAGATTGGCTACTTTGTCAGGTATAGTCACTGCTTAGGATATGCTTGGTTTTCATAGTTTTCTTTGTTACCAGAGAATAGGAGAGATGATGGATATTTCCACAAATGAATGTGATATATAAATAGAAGTCATCAGCAAAACGCATTAAAAAAAAGGTTTGGCTAACTTGAAATTGAACTCTGATGATGGAATTTCCTGTAAATTGCAATGACTTAGATTTCCCGTTCTTTTAAATTAGGTTGAATAAAAAAAAGTATTTCATGTACTACTCCTTATTTATGTATTTTTAGGGATAATGGGACCTCTTCATGGTCTTTCAGCCTAATCTTTCTCAGTTGGATTAGAAGAAGAGCTAAATTATGGCTCTTTCCTTACATGGAACAAGGTTCTGGAGTTACTTTCTGACCTTGCATGCCTCTGGGCAGGGCCATTGCTCCCATCTTTTCAGTTCTACTTTATATTCAGTCTTCTTTTTTTTTTTTAACATTTATTAATAATCATTTTTAACATGGTTACATGTTTCATGCTCCTATTTTCCCCTTCACCCCCCGCACTCCCCCCACCCATGGCCGACGCACTTTTCCACTGGTTTTGTCATGTGTCCTTGATCAAGACCAATTTCCCAATTGTTGGTGGTTGCATTGGTGTGGTAGTTTCAAGTCCACACCCTCAATCATGTCCGCCCCGACCCATGCGTTCAAGCAGTTGCTTTTCTTATATGTTTCCTCTCCTGCAGTCCTTCCTCTGAATGTGGGTAGCATTCTTTACCATAAATCCCTCAGAATTGTCCTGGGTCATTGCATTGCTGCTGGTACAGAAGTCCATTACATTCAATTTTACCACAGTATATCAGTCTCTGTGTACAATGTTCTTTTGGCTCTGCTCCTTTCGCTCTGCATCAGATCCCGGAGGTCTCTCCAGTTCGCCTGGAACTCCTCCAGTTTATTATTCCTTTTAGCACAATAGTATTCCATCACCCGCATATACCACAGTTTGTTCAGCCATTCCCCAATTGAAGGACATACCCTCATTTTCCAGTTTTTTGCCACCACAAAAAGCGCAGCTATAAATATTTTTGTACATGTCTGTTTATCTATGATCTCTTTGGGGTACAAACCCAACAATGGTATGGCTGGGTCAAAGGACAAGCATTCTTTTATAGCCCTTTGAGCATGATTCCAAATTGCCAGCCAGAATGGCTGGATCAGTTCACAACTCCACCAGCAATGCATTAATGTCCCAATTTTGCCACATCCCCTCCAACATTCATTACTCTCCCCTTCTTTCATTTTAGCCAATCTGCTAGGTGTGAGGTGGTACCTCAGAGTTGTTTTGATTTGCATTTCTCTAATTATTAGAGATTTGGAACACTTTCTCATGTGCTTATTGATACTTTTGATTTCTTTACCTGAAAATTGCCTATTCATGTCTCTTGCCCATTTATCAATTGGGGAATGGCTTGATTTTTTATACAATTGCTTTAACTCCTTGTATATTTGAGTGATTAGACCCCTGTCAGAGTTTTTCGTTATAAAGATTTTTTCCCAATTTGTTGTTTCCCTCCTGATTTTGACTACATTGTTTTTGTTTGTACAAAAGCTTTTTAGTTTAATATAATCAAAACCATTTAATTTACATTTTGTAATTTTCTCTAACTCTTGCTTGGTTTTAAAGTCTTTCCTT
>NC_058134.1:34724928-34725675 GCF_016433145.1 Gracilinanus agilis
CTTTTTAGTTTAATATAATCAAAACCATTTAATTTACATTTTGTAATTTTCTCTAACTCTTGCTTGGTTTTAAAGTCTTTCCTTTCCCAGAGATCTGACAAGTATACTATTCTGTGTTCACTTAACTTATTTATAGTTTCCCTCTTTATATTCAAGTCATTCACCCATTCTGAATTTATCTTGGTGTAGGGTGTGAGATGTTGATCTAGACCTAGTCTCTCCCATATTGTTTTTCAAATTTCCCAGCAGTTTTTGTCAAATAGTGGATTCATGTCCCAAAAGTTGGGCTCTTTGGGTTTATCATACACTGTCTTGCTGATGTCATTTACCCCAAGTCTATTCCACTGATCCTCCTCTCTGTCTCTTAGCCAGTACCATATTGTTTTGATGACTGCTGCTTTATAGTATAGTTTAATATCTGGTACTGCTAGGCCCCCTTCCTTCACATTTTTTTTTCATTATTTTCCTTGATATTCTTGATCTTTTGTTATTCCAAATGAAATTTGTTATAGTTTTTTCTAATTCAGTAAAGAAGTTTTTTGGTAGCTTGATGGGTATGGCACTAAATAGGTAAATTAATTTGGGTAGAATTGTCATTTTTATTATGTTGGCTCGACCTACCCATGAGCAATCAATGGCTTTCCAATTGTTTAGATCCAGTTTTATTTGTTTGGAAAGTGTTTTGTAGTTATTTTCATATAAATGCTGTGTTTGTTTTGGTAGATAGATTCCTAAGTATTTTATATT
>NC_058134.1:34728353-34788042 GCF_016433145.1 Gracilinanus agilis
ACTGTTTCACCCCTTTAAAGTGTGGAAATGCCCCGATTCTGCGTACCTTCAATGCTGCGCCCTGTTGTGGGGTTCCTTCGTTCCTCTGGACTCGTTTTTATTTCCCCTTGAGGGGTCCTGTGTGGTTCGGTCAGGAGAGATCGAGCAGCTGCTCCTTACTCTGCCGCCATCTTAACCAGAAGTCCTATTCAGTCTTCTTTTATTCAAATGTGAATGCCTTGAAAACAAGGACTGTCTTAGTATCAATATGCTTGGGGCTTTGTACATATTTTTTAATTGCTCATTCTCCAAACTACCTACTCACATACATACTCTCTCTCTCTCTCTCTCTCTCTCTCTCTCTCTCTCTCTCTCTCTCTTGTTAATATAAGAAAGCCTGCCAAATGGATAAGCTTGGGTTATTAAAATCTTCATAGTTGTCAGGAACCTAGATGGAATTTTGATGGGAAAGAGTTAAGAGAATTAGTTTATCCAACTCTTTAAAGCTAGAGATGCTTCGTTTTAGCTCTCCATTATTTTGGTAAGACTTTGGTGGGGCAAAAGGGAATATGTTCATTTGGGTTGTAGCAGGTTTGGAGTTTTTTTCCTCCTCTTTTTATTGCTTTTAGAATATGACCAAGTATATTACATGAAAGAGAGCCTACAGCAATGCTTTTTCTCTTTCTTCCCCTAGAAAGAGAAATATACTGTTAGTGTCCAGATCTTATCAGAAAAGACTCCTCACAAAACAAAGGGAGTCTGAAGATCCCCTGATGTTCCAGCCTCCTCATTTAATAAATAGGGGGAAAGGTGTCTTTATGTTCATGGCACCTTATACTGGGCTGGATTTCACTGCTTTGTCACTGAAGATTTCTCAGATGACCTTCTGACTTCCATCAGGCACTTTGGCACACACATGGGACCATTTTCATGCCATTTTATTACCACAAAGAAGTTTTAGATATTACTTGAAGCTTGACATTAAACAATTATTTTTCTTCCATCCAACCATAAACACCATAAGCATTTCTTCAGGTGACACTAGCTGTGTTTTAATGTCTCTTTTCATGAAGACATGAAAAGCTATGAAATGTGTTTTCTCCCCCACCGTCAGACAGATAACCTTTAAATCTGTCCTCCTTCCCTAGTGTTTACAATTGCTCTTCCTCAGAAGAGGTCAAATCTCTGGCACAGGAAGGAAAGAACAACTTGATATTGCAATTATAGAGAATACTATTACTGTAATTATTGCTCCATTTTGGAGCTTCCTCCTTCCGCCTTCATGTCTCCCCTCAACATAAGTATAATCAAGAAAGTTTGAGACAGGCTTTTAAAATCCCAATCCTTTTCCACCCCTATTTCTTCTCAGGGTTGTACTTTTTGGTTCTCTGGATATGGGTTTTTCTGCATGGGTTGAGCCTTAAAGGAATGGATTTAAGCCAGTGTATTTTCCAGTTGTGATAAGAAGTCCAAATGAGGCAGCTGGGTGACACAATTCAGAGAGGTCTAGGTCTGGAGTAAAGACCTGAATTCAAAACTAGCCTCAGAAGCACCAGCTGTGTAACTAGACAAATCATTTAAGCCCTGCCTCAGTTTCCTCAATTGAGGATAATAATAGCACTATCTCCCAGAGTTGTTTTGAGCATTAAATGAGATCCTCAAAACGTCTGAACCTTCCCTTCTCTTCCCTTCCCTTCCCTATACTCCCATCCCATCCTCTTCCCTTTGAGGTTGGGTGTATCCACAACTGGAAGTGTCCTCTTAACGGATGGGTTCTGAACTGCATCATGAAGAGTATATCCATATGCAGAAGACCTTGGATGGATAAATATATCAAAAAATTGATATGAATAAAATTTATTGAAATACAGTATTTGTGGAGATGAAAAATATTGGAGGCCTTTTCCTCATGTGGCTTTTTGAAATTTAGTGTATCTATTGTAGTTGTGGAATAAAAAAAATAGATATTCAAACTTGTCTATAGTAATTTGGAAATGTATTCTTGCAAAAGGGCTAGAATCCTGTTGTAGAACATAATTTATGGGGAGGGGGTAGAAAGGGAGAGTTTATTTTCATTCAGAAGAATACTGAAACTGTTTCTTAAATTCTCCAAGGAGAATGCCCAATTCTCTTTCCTGTGGAAGTCATTAGAAATCTTCTGCTCTTTCCCTTCCCTTGCCTGTCTTTCTTTTCTTTCTTCCTTTTTCCTATAGAGCATTGGCTTCATAGCCAAAAGATCTAGGTTCAAATTTGTGTGACCTTGAGCATATCACTTCTCTCCTCTAGGCCTCAATTTCCTAATTTGAAAATGAGGGGGTGAGGAGGTTGGACTAGCTGACCTTTCTCATTGCAGCTCTACTCTTAGGATTCTCTGGCTTCTCTTGGCCAAACATTTATTGAATGTTTATAACGTACAGTGTGCAGAGCTAGGGAAAAAGGGAGGTTGAGAGGAAGGCAAAGGGAAAAGGGGGAGCAGGGAGGGTCATTTTTGCAATAGAATGATATCTTTCTATGGTTCGTGTGCCAAGGGGAGTCTAGAGTCCAGGATAAGATGCCATTTTGCTCTTCATAAAAAAGGTAGTCAATTTCTTACTCATTGAGAGCTTTTGCTTCTGTGAATTTGAAGTAAGTTAATCAAACAAGTAGGGCCAATTAATTCCAACCCATGAGATTTTGGTTTCTTTTCTTTAGTCTTCATATTCACTATGAAGTACAGAATATTGACGCATTACCTTCTTATATTCCTAACATTCTTTTTAAACTGTTGACTTGTTCTTCATATGCAGTTAAAAGAGAAAGCATAAAGTTTCACATTGATAGCAAGTAGATTTTTTTAACCTTTACTTTCTGTCTCAGTATCAATTCTAAGACAGAATTGCAAGAACTTGGCAATTGGGGTTAAGCAACTTGCCCAGGATCACACAGCAAGGAAGTGTCTGAGGTCATGTCTGAACCCAGGTTCTCTGGACTCCAGGCCTGCCTTTCTATCTACTGTCTTGCCTAGCTAACCAATGGAAGGCAGATTTTTAAAAAATAGCTTTATAATTGTTATAGAAGACTATAATCTTATTGCCAAAAGAAAATATAAGAAATGGACAGCCCTATATATACAATATGTAGGATGCCACAGGATTTGAAAAACATGGAGAAATCTGTTAGGTTCCCCCCCACTGCCTTTACTCCTTATTCTATCTCATGGATTGCCAGAGAACCTAAAATATTCACTATTAATTTGGTTGAGTTAAAAAAATTTATTAAGCACCTACTTTGTGTACCGACACTGTGCTAGGCTCTAGGAATTCAAAGGCAAAAAAACAAAACCCAGTCCTTGCCCTGAAGGAGTTTTCAATTTAATAATTAGAATCTTTTTATTGAGTTAAGAATTTTTTACGAGAACCTATTAAAAATACAATTTCTTATCTGGGTAAATTGACACATGAACTCACTAGTTCATCAGAATAGAACCCCATGTATGAAATGGGATGTACAGTGAGGTGGATAAAAAGGGCCAGGAGCTTGGGGGGAACTGAATCATTTTGCTGTGTTAGTTCTCTAATAATTCATCCTGTCTTAGTGATGTTAGTTTTGGAAATCAGTTCTGGTGCTTAAGGTTCATATTTTTGGGCAAGGCTGACCATGGCTTAGGATCATCTTCTTGGCAGTGGTAATCTTCTTCTCTGAGAAGGATGTATTTGTAGAGAGCATCTTGTGCTGTCAGTCATTATGACCCCACAATGATTAGACCTTTTGGGTCTAGGAGGTGACTGCCAAGGGTTGAAACAATTGACATTTGGGCACTTGTGCCCAGGAAAAAATGCAAAGCAGAAAGGATTGCCAGACGCTTAATGCCCAGACTCAGGTTAATCTTGTCCAGCACTTGTGTTTGGTGCCATATGCAAGTCATTATTATTTCTGCTCAGGTGAAAGGAATGAGATCTCCTTATATCTCTGGAAATCTGCCACTGGAAATATAAGGGAGAGCTCAAGGAGTCCCAACAGGATTGACAGACAAGAAGAGAGAAATCTTGAGAAAATTTTATAAGCAAAGTTAACTTTCTTTATTGTATAATTTTTGACCAATCTTTCCAATTGGCTGGGTAGTGAAGCATCCATGATCTTAGGTGGGGTTAAGGCTCCCCACAGAATTCCACAGCAGTGGATGAAACTTACATCTGTAGCAATTATTTAATACCTCAGAGTTATATGATTTCAGAGCTATGAGTCTTCCTTTTACTGACACATATTATAACCCCTTTAACACTCAATGAATAGTCTTTCAGAGGTTCTACAGATAAAAATTTCACTTTTATGGGACCATGCTACTGATCGGTCTCTCCAAACTTAGCCAGATTGGTTCTTGGACAGCAGACACACACTTCATCTCGGGAACAGAGCTTAAAACCTTCCTACCTTCATAGAATTCTTCCAAGGTTGTGCTCTTCTAGTGCAGCCTCTGATGTCCCCTATCATGAAGAATACTTTAATGATGATATGAAAACACAGCAATGTTTTCAGCAAGATTTTATTGATTGTGTTCTGAGTGTGAAGCATAGCATCTAAAAATATGAGAATATAAGTGAAATCATATGGTAGGGGTACATCTAAGGATTTGACATATATGTCCTTGAATAATTTCCAACCTAACCTGACATGCTGACATTTTAATGTCCAATATAAGACAACAGAAAAATATTTAGTATGGTCTAGGCTTCTGATCAGGTATAGAGTAATGTGAGTATGTTGATACTTTAATAAGAATATTAGTAATTTGGCAGAGAGGAAAAGTGTGGTTAAAAACCACCCTTATTCATCTTTATAGTATGAGTACCAAAAAAACACTCATAATGCCCAGCAGTGACAATCAAGATCACATAAATGGGATATTTTCTGTAGTTAATGCTTAGCCTCTGTTCATTTGGCTGCAGAGACTATGAGGCTTGTTGTGTAGGCTTAGTGCTCTTTACACTAAAAAGGTCTTAAATAATTTAAGGAAGGGGTAAAAAAAGAAAGGATTTATTGGATTTCTTCAGAATTTAAAAACTTGAGTTTGGTTCCTGCTGGGATGCTTTGCTAGAGAAAACCTTTGAAACAGCAAAGGTTTGACAAGAGTTTGAAATAAATCCTTGGAAGAACTGTGTTTTGACCCCAGATATCTTCTGAAGTCCAGAAGAGGGAAAAAAGGCTGCTCTGAATATAACTGAGGTTACTGCAGGCATAGGGACATCATTTTGTCAAGTAGGGAAAGGATGTTATCTAGTTGGCCTTTAAAGGCATCAAGCCCCCTTGCTGATTTACCTTAATGGAAAGATTCATAGAATAAAATTACTTGTAGAATGATATGTCATACACGTAGAGAATCATCTAAGAGAAGCACACTACAACTCACAAAAATAGCATTCTTTGAAATCAGCTATCCACTCATTCATTCAATAAATTTTTATTGGTGTTTTCAGTTTGTGAGATAAGGTGTTGGCAATGAGGAAGATACAAAGATGACTCTGGCATGGTCCCTATTCATAATTCTGTTCCATTCTACTGTATTTCATTTTGATCCATTACAATTCCATTATTGAATACCTACAATGTGGAGAGCATTTTGCTAGTGATTAGGAATAGTCTTGCCACTTGATCAGTATTTGACCATATTGATATAATTTAATTGTATCTCTCATAGAATCATAGATTTAAAACAAAAAGGACCCAGGCAGTCAACTAGTCAAATACCCTAATTTTACGGATAAGGGACTAAAGCTCAGATAGATTAAATGATATGTCTAATATCATACAAGTAGTAAGTAGCAGGGTCAGAATTCAAATGTAACCCATGTGATTCTAGATTTAGCTCTTTCAATTGTACCATGCTCCCTTTAATATTATGGCTATCAAAATAAAGTTGTGTTAATGCATTGCTGGTGGAGTTGTGAATTGATCCAACCATTCTGGAAGGCAATTTGGAACTATGCTCAAAGGGCTTTAAAATACTGTCTGCCTTTTGATCCAGCCACACAACTGCTGGGTTTATACCCTAAAGAGATAATAAGGAAAAAGACATGTATGAAAATATTTATAGCTGCACTCTTTGTGGTGGCAAAAAAATTGGAAAATGAGAGAATGTCCTTCGATTGGGGAATGGCTGAACAAATTGTGGTATCTGTTAGTGATGGAATACTATTGGTGCTCAAAGGAATAAAGAACTGGAGGAATTCCATGTGAACTGAAATGACCTCCAGGAATTGATGCAGAGTGAAAGGAGCAGAACCAGGAGAACATTGTACACAGAGACTGATACTCTGTGGTACAACTGAACATAATGGACTTCTCTACTAGCAGCAATGCAAGGATCCAGAGCAAGGCTGAGGGACTTATGAGAAAGAAAACTAGCCACATTCAGAGGAAGAACTATGGGATGAGAAATACAGAAGAAAAACAACTGCTTGAACACATGGGTTGATGGGGATATTATTGGGGACAATAACTTTAGTCTAACTATCAATAATATGGAATTAGGTCTTGATCAATGATACATGTAAAACCCAGTAGAATTGCATGTCGGCAAAGGGGGTTTAGGGGGGTTTGGGGGAGAGGGGAAGAACATGAAATATGTAACTATGGGAAAACATTCAAAATAAAAACTTAAAAAAAATAAAACTGTGGGGGCAGCTAGGTGACTCAGTAGACAGAAAGGCAGACCTACATATGGGAGGTCCTGGGTTCAAATATGGCATTAGACACTTCCTAGCTGTGTGACCCTGGACAAATCACTTGTACCCATTACCTAGCCTTTACTACTTGTGCTTTAGGACCAATTATTGTATTAATTCTAAGATGGAAGGTAGGGGTTTTGAAAAAATAAAAGTTTTGATTCAACAAAACTAGCTGGGGTGGAAATAACTTTAAATATATTACATCATTTATGCTTATAGAATTTATAGTCTAATTGGTGGCTATGGGTCCTAAGAAACCTAGAATCCTCCCCCTTCATGCTTTTGCTGGAATTCTTAGCATGTTTCTTTCTCAACTTTTCCTAACCCAATTTATTTATTGTTTCTTGAACTCTTGTTTACACATTCATTTTTTTCTAAAAATGATTTTGTTTTTAAGGTATCTGGTAGTTTACATATTTTTGGTGTTTCTATTACTATTTTAAAGGGAATGTTGTGCTAGAGTCTAGCTAGTCTCTCTTGCTACCTCTTACTCCTCCATATTTTCAGAAGTTTATGATCTTAAAGTTCAATTGTATAATATAATGACTAATTGATTTTGGCATAGTTGTGGAGGGGTGTGAGACAGGAATGATCCAATGTTAATATTATATCCTGATCAAGGATAATTGGAAAAAGGGTAGGATCATTAATAGAAATAGCAGAATAAATAGTTCTTGGTGTGGAAAGATGATTCAATTATGGACATGTTAGTTTGAGATGAAGTGATGGAGGGGCATCACCATTTTTGGAAAAAAGAAGAGAGAAACCCAGTTTAGGAGACAAAAAGAGCATTTGATTTCATGAGACTAATGAGAGTTGGTTGACTCTCAAATAAAGCTCATTTGTCTGGGAGAATTTGAATGTAGGAAATACCATCAACAGGCATTAAAGAGATTGTGTTCATTCAGTAGAGCAATTTCAATAAAGTGGCAGGGATGGAAGCCAGACTTCAACAGACTAAAAGTGAGGATACAGAAATCAACAACAATTTACATTTTTCTAACAATGTTATCATTTATGATGTGCTTCCTTCATATTGATCCTGTGATGTAGGAAATATAAATATTTTCATTTTAAGGATGATGAAATTGAGTCTGTGAGACAGAGTTACATAACTTGTAATGATCAGGTCCAAGAATTAAAACCAAGACTCTTCTGATTCCAAATCCAGCTTAAGGTGTTAAGTCCTTTGAGTAATGTGACTGTGAAAAGGTAAGAGGAATATTGGGGATAAGGAATAAGAGCTTAAGAAGGCAATATGACTGATCAAACTTTATTTTTTGATGGAATGATTCTGAATTTTGTATGCCAGCTTAGGTCAGAGAAAAAAAGAATAAGTTGTGATTAGAGCTTTTCATTTGAATGTTCTAAATATTGTATTCATTGAAAAGCTGGGTCAACTCTGACTCTGGTAAGGTGGCCAAAAGACAGTATTATGTTTCCTGCCAATTCTGCAATTCTCTATTTAGATCATTTGTGTTTCCCACAAAGACATTGTTCCTATCATGTGTTTATAGAAGCTTTCAGCAATGCAGAAAGGAAATCTGAAAAATGACAGAGTTGCTGCTGGATATATCTGAAGGACCAGAATGTGGAGGAAATTCAATATTCCATATTGGAAAGAGCAATGACTTTGAGTTTAAATTCTGCTGCTACCATTACCTCTGTTATCTTAGGCAAATCATATTAGCTTCTCAGGGTCTCAGTTTCGTTATTTATAAAATGAAGAGTATTGATAAGAAGTTTCTAAGTTTCCTTCCAACTTTAGATCTATGATCCTATGAGCAGAAAAAAGTGCTTTAGCACAAACATGGAAGTAAGGTCAATGAATTTAGAGATTAGCAGTGAGAAACTTCAAATGGTTCAGGGAATAGTGTGCTGAGCCTGGAGTCAGGAAGACCTGACTTCAAATCTGGCCTCAGACATTTACTAGCTGTGTAACACTGGGCTCTTAAGATACTTAATTTCTGTTTGCCTTAATCCACTGGAGAAGAAAATGACAAACCACTCCAAGATCATTGCCAGGAAAACCTCATGGACAGTATTGGTATGCAGTGGTCTAAGGGGTTGCAAACAGTCAGACACAACTAAACAATTTACTAATTTCTCATGCATATGTTGTTATTTTCATTTATTTCGGTGACTGGAGAAATTGAAACTTTTCTCTTATCTACTTAACTTGGATTTCAGTCTCTATTAAATACTTTCTTTTGTTTTGTTATTTCTAGTCTGATGATTTTGGGTTTTGGTAGAGATGATAGAAGCAAATGAGAATTGAGTAGTTCTTCCTTCACTTAATCATCTGTTATTATTCCATCCTTCTTGAGCATGAATCACATCACTTTTTTGATCTTCTTTTCCCTAATTTAGCAAAAAGTTCCCAACCCAAAATTAACTCTCCTCAAAGTTTCTCCTTGCAAAAACTCTTGATTTTTCAATTTGCATTTATATTAGTGGTTTGGATTATCAAAGGGTGGATATCACTTTTCTCATCAAGGTTTTGGGGACAACATAAGAGATGGAGGTTGATTTCCAATATTTTTGCTCACACTTCCAATCAGTTATTTAATATCGTTTAAGCATTTAATATCTCCCTAATATCAATAAGCCAATTAATATCAATTCTCTTTTATACAGGGATATTTTCTGGAAAAGTATAGGAAAGACCTAAGCCCTACAACTTTCTTCATCATTCTCCCTGACAAAAAATCTTAGGAAACAATTTCCCACAAATATATATAATGCCCAGAGAGAAGTGGGCTTATGCTTAAAGAATACACATAGAAAAGGGGTTAACCCAAAGCTCTTAGTTGAATAGAGGTCTTTTGTGAAGTCTTTATAATATCCCCATGAAGTAGATGTAGTTCTGTTGGGTTCTAAGGATCAGGGTCTTTGGAGAGTCCTGAAACTGCACTTTGTGCACATCATGGTGAGATATGTCATTTATTTCTGGTTAAGTCTCTGGGTGATAACATGTTTATGGGGGTGGGGAGGAGGAAAGGGAATCTGTATCTTTCCCCTTTTCTCTACTGCTTTATAAAATAGGAGCGAGGGATGTAGTGGAGAATGCTTCTACTTGCATCCCCCTCTCTCAATACATACGAGTCTAGAGATGTATCTTGCTCGCTTGAGCATATTCCATATATTTCCTGTGATCTCACCTCACCTATACCCCATTGACTGTTTGGCAAAATAGAAGTATACAGGAATTGCCTACACCTAATCCATGACTTTGATTAATTGTCTGCAGAATTCAAAGAGATTGCCATCTTACCTGACAGGGCATAGAAATGCCTATTAAATTATGTCAGTTGGAGTTAGGGTCTGGGCCAAATCCTTCTTATATCAGCATCTCCAACCATTTTGTTCAATCCACCATGATATACCCTTCATCTGGAATTTTCTTCTTCTTCATCTCTGCCTCTTGAAATTCTATGAATTAATTAGAGAGTGAATGAATGAATGAAAAACATATATTAAATAGTTATTATGTGTCAAGTACTATGTTAAACTCTAGGAATACAAATATATCCAAGCAAGAAAGACAGTCTCCATCCACACAGAACTTACATTCTGATATAGGAAGATAATACATATAGGAAATAATAGTCATATTCTCTCTCTCTCTCTCTCTCTCTCTCTCTCTCTCTCTCTCTCTCTCTCTCTCTCTCTCTCTCCCCCCTAGTACAGGTTACTGTGCACAATAGGTACTCAAGAAATGGTTCCTGAATGAAACTTCAGAGTTCTTGGTTTGCTTTGTTTTAGGCACATTATTTGGTTTGCTTGTAAAATGATTATGTTTGATATATTTAATTTAAAAGGTAAAAGAGGAGCCAAGACAGTGGCATAGTGGTAGGAGCCTTCTGAATATCCTTCCTATCGATTATTACAAAACATCTCAAAAGGACAGAAACCGGAGATTAAAGGGGCTCCTTAACTGGATGCGACGTTAAAAGGTAGGCAGTAAGTGGGGATTTCTATGCTGTAAGGGGACAAAAATACACTAATTAAAATGCAAGCTGATCACCCCTTCCTAATACCACCTTCCACACCAGAGTTAGAATGAGGGTCAAGGCAATCTCTAAATTCTCAGAGGCTGGCTGAAAGCACAACAGACTTATCCATGAGGGCAGTACAAGGCCTTGGCAGTGAGACTTGAGGCTGAAGAGTAATAAGTACTATATATTATATATGAAGAAGTAATAAGCAAATTGAAGACCAGAACTGACCTGTTGGAAAAGTAGGATAGACCAAACTGAAAAGGAAAATCAAAAGATCATAGCTGAAAATCAGTCTTTGAAGCCTAGAATTGGGCAAGTAGAAGCTAATGATCTCGCTAGACAGTAAGAATTAATAAAGCAGAAACAAAAGAATGAAAAAAATAGAAGGAAATATGAAATATCTCATTGAAAAGACAACTCACCTGGAAAACAGATCCAGGAGAGACAATTTGAGAATTATTGGTCTACCTGAAACCCTGCAACAACAAAAAAAAGCCTTGACACCATATTACGAGAAATTATCCAAGAAAACTGCCCTGCATAATAGACATTGAAAGAATCCATAGATCACCCCCTACAGGTAGCTTGCTTAATTAGTAATTCCCAATTTACTAATTGAATTTACTTTTAAGTATTTTAATTTTTAATACAATTGGAGCTATCAGCTGCTGCATCTAATATTAACTTTTTCCCCCCCACTACTTTATGAGCAATAGGCAAAAATTTGGAATAGAAGAAGAAACTAGAGACATCATAATCTGGACTTAGTGACCTGTAAAGTGTCAATTGTATTCATAAAGCATTCAATTTAAAAAAAGTAGATGAGAAAAAATTTTGGGAACTCCCCTCACCAATGCCCCCCTTCACCTCCTTGAGTATAGCTTTTGCCATATGGAATTTTGTATAGTTGGTCTCATTCTGGTCTTTCAACATAACCATTTACATTCCCTTTGAAGCTTTAATTTGATCATTACAGACTTTTGAAAACTCATGTTTGGCACAGATTGAAACAAGCTTCTTTACCCTTTCATCAATTAATCTGTTTCCAGATCTGGTAGGAATATTTATGATAATATGACAATTTCTTTCACAGAAGGTAGAGGAACCTGAAACAGGTAAGAAGTAGAGGGGTTAGAGGCTGTACACTGCAAAAGACTTATCTTCTTTCATTCTGCCAAGCATTCCCAGGTCAGGTATTTTATGCCCTTCAACATCTGATAAAATTTCTCCAAAATTTAGTTCAGCATATGTCAGTGATGGTGATCCTATGGCACAGGTGCCAAAGATAGCACACAGATTGCTCTCTGTGGGCATGCAACTTCCCTCCTCCCACTCCAGAGTTTGTTCCTAGAATGGTGGAGGGACTCAGGTGGACCTGCTCCCCTCCCCCTCTTCATTGTGCCTGATAACATTTTTAGCATCACCTGCACCTCTGCTCAGCAGCTCAATGGGAGCTCACAGGGGATAAGGTGGGTGGCTTACAGGTGGCTGAGCTAGAAGGGAGTAGAATGCTTGGGTCATTCCCCTTCCCTTCTCTACACATGCTGAGGACATCCCTCACTTCACTCACTCCTCTGCCCAGAAGCCCAATGGGAACTCTTTCTCCCTCCCCTGTGTGGTGTAAGGGGGAGCAGGGAGTGCCTGGCACTTGGTTGGGGGAGAGGGGAATGGCACTCGGTTGGGATGGGGCCAGCATGGCACTTGGTCTTTATCTTACTATGTCATATATTTTATAAATACTTTTTTTCAACAAATAAGGACTGGGTAGACATATTATATTGTATTATTGTATTAAAGTTCTCTTCATAATTGTAAAATAAATCCATAATCTTTTTTTCATTTTCAACTAAAAATATGGAAAACCTGAAGAAAATTCATCAGGAAAGAATGCTTTATGTTACATCATTACAACTCCATTCAAAAAAATGTAACTGAAGATAGCAAGAAGCCTTGAATGACAGTTTTTCTTTGCCGTTTTTAATGGTGGCAAACCAGCTTAAGATAATTTCCACATAGAATTCTTTTTCTACACATATCAGAATGGAAAAGAACTCTGAAACTTTTGAATTAAATATGTTTATAAATATGAGGAATTGTGCAAGTTTTTGCTAACCATACCCTTGCAAATGAATTTGGTACCAAGCCTACAGTTCTTTCCCTGGCCCATTTTTTAAAAGCCTTCCCTCCCCTCATAGAATTCATACTATGTATTGTTTCCAAGGCAGAAAAGCAGAAAGGACTAAGCAATGGGGGTTGAAGTGACTTGCCCAGGCTCACACAGCTGGGAAGTGTCTGAGATCATATTTGAACTATGACCTCTTGTCCCTGAGTCTGACCATCTATCCACTGAGTTGTCTAGCTGTACCCACTTCACTCCCCCATTGATCCCATTCTTATAAAATTTTTCAGCTTGATATGATTGCACTTGGCTGTAGAAACCTTTGAGAAATGGAGGTCCTTTGTGTTCCTCTCCCAGTGAACCACTGATACAGTTTCAATAAAGCTTGATTAACTTCAGGGAGTCTGATTTTAACCACTAATTTTAACACTTACAGCAGTGTGTAAGCAGTAATTGATAAGGAGAGAGTTCCCTTGGTTATAAATCTTCTTATGTTAAGTATACATCTTTACTATCTCCTGATTCTGGGTAAAGATANCTCTCTCTCTCTCTCTCTCTCTCTCTCTCTCTCTCTCTCTCCCCCCTAGTACAGGTTACTGTGCACAATAGGTACTCAAGAAATGGTTCCTGAATGAAACTTCAGAGTTCTTGGTTTGCTTTGTTTTAGGCACATTATTTGGTTTGCTTGTAAAATGATTATGTTTGATATATTTAATTTAAAAGGTAAAAGAGGAGCCAAGACAGTGGCATAGTGGTAGGAGCCTTCTGAATATCCTTCCTATCGATTATTACAAAACATCTCAAAAGGACAGAAACCGGAGATTAAAGGGGCTCCTTAACTGGATGCGACGTTAAAAGGTAGGCAGTAAGTGGGGATTTCTATGCTATAAGGGGACAAAAATACACTAATTAAAATGCAAGCTGATCACCCCTCCCTAATACCACCTTCCACACCAGAGTTAGAATGAGGGTCAAGGCAATCTCTAAATTCTCAGAGGCTGGCTGAAAGCACGACAGACTTATCCATGAGGGCAGTACAAGGCCTTGGCAGTGAGACTTGAGGCTGAAGAGTAATAAGTACTATATATTATATATGAAGAAGTAATAAGCAAATTGAAGACCAGAACTGACCTGTTGGAAAAGTAGGATAGACCAAACTGAAAAGGAAAATCAAAAGATCATAGCTGAAAATCAGTCTTTGAAGCCTAGAATTGGGCAAGTAGAAGCTAATGATCTCGCTAGACAGTAAGAATTAATAAAGCAGAAACAAAAGAATGAAAAAAATAGAAGGAAATATGAAATATCTCATTGAAAAGACAACTCACCTGGAAAACAGATCCAGGAGAGACAATTTGAGAATTATTGGTCTACCTGAAACCCTGCAACAACAAAAAAAGCCTTGACACCATATTACGAGAAATTATCCAAGAAAACTGCCCTGCATAATAGACATTGAAAGAATCCATAGATCACCCCCTACAGGTAGCTTGCTTAATTAGTAATTCCCAATTTACTTTTAAGTATTTTAATTTTTAATACAATTGGAGCTATCAGCTGCTGCATCTAATGTTAACTTTTTCCCCCCCACTACTTTATGAGCAATAGGCAAAAATTTGGAATAGAAGAAGAAACTAGAGACATCATAATCTGGACTTAGTGACCTGTAAAGTGTCAATTGTATTCATAAAGCATTCAATTTAAAAAAAGTAGATGAGAAAAAATTTTGGGAACTCCCCTCACCAATGCCCCCCTTCACCTCCTTGAGTATAGCTTTTGCCATATGGAATTTTGTATAGTTGGTCTCATTCTGGTCTTTCAACATAACCATTTACATTCCCTTTGAAGCTTTAATTTGATCATTACAGACTTTTGAAAACTCATGTTTGGCACAGATTGAAACAAGCTTCTTTACTCTTTCATCAATTAATCTGTTTCCAGATCTGGTAGGAATATTTATGATAATATGACAATTTCTTTCACAGAAGGTAGAGGAACCTGAAACAGGTAAGAAGTAGAGGGGTTAGAGGCTGTACACTGCAAAAGACTTATCTTCTTTCATTCTGCCAAGCATTCCCAGGTCAGGTATTTTATGCCCTTCAACATCTGATAAAATTTCTCCAAAATTTAGTTCAACATATGTCAGTGATGGTGATCCTATGGCACAGGTGCCAAAGATAGCACACAGATTGCTCTCTGTGGGCATGCAACTTCCCTCCTCCCACTCCAGAGTTTGTTCCTAGAATGGTGGAGGGACTGAGGTGGACCTGCTCCCCTCCCCCTCTTCATTGTGCCTAATAACATTTTTAGCATCACCTGCACCTCTGCTCAGCAGCTCAATGGGAGCTCACAGGGGATAAGGTGGGTGGCTTACAGGTGGCTGAGCTAGAGGGGAGTAGAATGCTTGGGTCATTCCCCTTCCCTTCTCTACACATGCTGAGGACATCCCTCACTTCACTCACTCCTCTGCCCAGAAGCCCAATGGGAACTCTTTCTCCCTCCCCTGTGTGGTGTAAGGGGGAGCAGGGAGTGCCTGGCACTTGGTTGGGGGAGAGGGGAATGGCACTCTGTTGGGATGGGGCCAGCATGGCACTTGGTCTTTATCTTACTATGTCATATATTTTATAAATACTTTTTTTCAACAAATAAGGACTGGGTAGACACATTATATTGTATTATTGTATTAAAGTTCTCTTCATAATTGTAAAATAAATCCATAATCTTTTTTTCATTTTCAACTAAAAACATGGAAAACCTGAAGAAAATTCATCAGGAAAGAATGCTTTATGTTACATCATTACAACTCCATTCAAAAAAATGTAACTGAAGATAGCAAGAAGCCTTGAATGACAGTTTTTCTTTGCCATTTTTAATGGTGGCAAACCAGCTTAAGATAATTTCCACATAGAATTCTTTTTCTACACATATCAGAATGGAAAAGAACTCTGAAACTTTTGAATTAAATATGTTTATAAATATGAGGAATTGTGCAAGTTTTTGCTAACCATACCCTTGCAAATGAATTTGATACCAAGCCTACAGTTCTTTCCCTGGCCCATTTTTTAAAAGCCTTCCCTCCCCTCATAGAATTCATACTGTGTATTGTTTCCAAGGCAGAAAAGAAGAAAGGACTAAGCAATGGGGGTTGAAGTGACTTGCCCAGGCTCACACAGCTGGGAAGTGTCTGAGATCATATTTGAACTATGACCTCTTGTCCCTGAGCCTGACTATCTATCCACTGAGTTGTCTAGCTGTACCCACTTCACTCCCCCATTGATCCCATTCTTATAAAAATTTTCAGCTTGATATGATTGCACTTGGCTGTAGAAACCTTTGAGAAATGGAGGTCAACTTTGTGTTCCTCTCCCAGTGAACCACTGATACAGTTTCAATAAAGCTTGATTAACTTCAGGGAGTCTGATTTTAACCACTAATTTTAACACTTACAGCAGTGTGTAAGCAGTAATTGATAAGGAGAGAGTTCCCTTGGTTATAAATCTTCTTATGTTAAGTATACATCTTTACTATCTCCTGATTCTGGGTAAAGATAACAGAAGCAATCATAGACTTCAATCAGTTGTAAAAGAAGAAATAGTATTTGCTTTTCTAGAAATTTATGTCAATAACAAGGTCCTTAGATTTTATGATTTAGAGAGACAACTATTTACCCTTCTGTCTTTTCTTAAAAGTTATTGTCTGAAGGTACTAGTTATTCTTGGACCTTGTACTAGAATTTATCAACTATTAGCTAACATACTTTAAGTATGTGGGTTTTGTTAATAAATGATTTATATAAATTGTCAAAAGCCTATAAAACAACTGTGAACATCCACAAAAGATGTCTTTCATCATAGACTGGTAATGATGGAACACAGATTCTATTTAACCACAAATAAAGTCATTTTTTCAGCTCAGAAAAAAACAACTTAAGAAAAACTTAACTGCAGGGAGATACTTTTTTCAGCCATTGTCCCTCTTAAAGATCATCTGTTAAGTGATAGATGGATTGTAGCCCATGTTGCTGGGAGAGCACCCACACTGTCCAAACGGCACTGTATATCCTTGAGATACTGAACTTAGTAGTAACCAAATGTATGCTTAAGATTTGAATTATCCCATCTTTTGCAAGCATCTAGCTGCTAACAGGATACATACACCCTTCAACCTGAATCAACCAGGAACAACAATAATGAATCCAGCCTAATGACATTCAGGCAAATTGTAGATCAATTATATTCTTATTGCAAATCTTGGAGGCATGAGGATGTGGGTAAGCCTAGATTGGAAAAAGGCACATTGTCTAGATTAGAACGTCCCCTCTCTCACTCCAGATCCCCAAGGCAGAGGGGTATCACTGTGAACTGAGGAGTGAACTTGGCATTTACCTAGAGAACCCAGGAGGATCTGGATTTCAATCTAGTTCCTGACAATTACCAACTGTATGATCCTAGGCAAGTCATTTAACCTCTTTGAGTTCCAGTTTCCTACTGTATAAAGATTATTTAGAGATAAGAGCAGTATTTCTTGAGATGATATCTTCTTTCTATGGTTGTGGTAAGGGTCAAATGAGAAGTATATGAAGTACCTTACACAGTATGTAATTGTTTGCTATTATTATTTTGCTCCAGGTTTTAAATTTTATTTGTGCCTGGAGGCCTTGGTGATAAACTATCTCTTACCCATGCATATGGGAATGTTTATAGGCTTTATAATAGCTGCTGTTTATGTTTAATGCTTCCCAAATATCTCATTTAATCTTCACCACAACTCTTGGAGGTAGCTATTAGTATTGTTTCCATTTTACAGATGAGAAAATTGAGGCACAGAGATGTTAAGTGACTTGCCTATGGTCACACAGTTAATAATTGATTGAGATCAAATTAGAACATAGTTCTATGTGACTCCAGGTTCAGCACTCTATCCACTGCATCAAATAGGGGTTAAGGCTCAAAATTACAGTCAGCCTATGTCAAGAGGAGCAATTTGAAGCAGATCTTGACTCCCTAGTCCTTATTTCTAAACACATTGTTATTAACTTTGCAGATTGGAAATGCTCTACAGAATCTCTTGTCTTTCAAACGTTATGCATTGTTTCTTAATAAATTTCATTTTCAAATACGATGGTACCTTTTGTTAAGTGCTCTTTCCGCAAATTAATCTTCTCGCCTTGATATATTATTGTATTGTATATTTTGAGTTTGAAATAAACTAATTGTATGATCATGGACCAGTTCTTTAATTCCCTCTTGCCTCAGTTTTTATAATATTAGAGATTTGCCAAGAACATCGAAGGGTTAAGTGACTTGTCTAGAATTATGCAATTATAATGTGTCAGAGTTGGGACTCAAAGTCAAGTCTTACTCACTTAGAGACAAACTTGTTATTCACTATGCCTCTGCATTTATACATTATAATAATTTTAAAATTACATTATTTGGGGTAGTCATGGAATGAGGTTAAGACATTATCTTGGTTAATGGAGAGTTACATTATCTGCCTATCACATAGTCAGTGTTTTAATAAATGCCTACTGACTGATTAATTGGTGAGGCATCAGAAGAAAACTTTAGCAAAGATTTTAAGGAATTAAAACATCATTAAAAATTCTAATCATAGTAAAATTATGTGAGGTATAATTTATTTTCAAATTTATTTAAAATATTTTTATTGATATCTTTTGTTTTCCCTCCCAGATAGCTATCCCTTAAAATAAAGAAAAGAAAAAAAGAGGAAAAATTCAGCAAAATTGATTATCACATAGAAAAAAATCTGTCTATACAATGTTCAATGACTAAGTATAATTAATCTTAATTTGACAATTTCAGATTTTCTTCCATGTGAGGCTTCACTCTGAGTCTTACTTGCTATTTTACTAAAGCTGTAGAACATTTTAATAGTGCTTTAAGGTTTATAAGACACTTTAAATATTTTATCTTACTTAGTCCTTACAACAACTCTGGGAGGTAGGTATAATTGTTATTCCTATTTTATAAATTACTAAAGTGAACCTGAGAGGTTAAGGGATTTGTACAGAATCACACAGCAAGTAGGTTTCAGAGGTGGGATTTAAACGCATTTCTTCCTGATTCCAGGGTCAGTGCTCTAGCCACTGGACCCATTATTCAGAGAATGCAGTCTAATAGAATTTGTTGAATGATGGATGTTGGATAGTAGGATTTCACAGATCTGTCATCCATCTTTTTAGTATTTCCAGCTTCCTATACAACAAACAGGGATATCAGACAAGAAGAAGGGAGCTGTTCTTCAGCACCTCATAAGCACTTCGAGCCATATGGAAGGAAGTTTGGGTAAATGTTACATAGTTTCTGTCCTTTTCCAGTTGGTATTAACACTTTAGCTAGACATCATTTCTTCGTTTCTTTTAAAAATCCTTACTTTCTGTCTTAGTATGAATTATAAAACAAGAGAGTGGCAAGGGTTAGTTAAATTACTTGCCCAAAGTCACATAACTGGCATTTGTTTGAGGTCAAATTTGAATTCAGGTCCTTCAGACTGCCTGTCTGGTGCTCTATCCACTGTGCTACCTTCTTGCCCATTATTAGTTTCTTTTGCACAGGGCCAACTACATAATTCGGTCGTAGAGATTTTAACTTGGACAAATGAGATAAAGAGAAACTATAATTTTTTTCCCTCCCATGCAAGAACTCCCTTGAAGGAAGCAGAGATGTCTCATGGATTAAACTTTGTTTTTTTTTTCCTTTCAAGCACATTATCTTTCTTTGGCATTAAATCATAAGCACCCAAAGGTGCCTGCTCCAGGTAATGAGCAAAACCTTGTTGTAATGAAGCCTTGCAAATAGGTCATCCATCATTTAGAGAGTCACCTCTGAGCACCTCCAGCTGCCATCTCATTTCCATGGCTTTGTCAACATTTGTGCTGCCAGTATGACAACAGTGGCCTTTGGCAGGAGCCTTGTCTGTGAGCCTGGAGTCAAATGACATCCTGGGAGCTGTCACCACAGCCCAACCTAATCAAGTCCCTCTCGAGGGAGATGTAATGATGTTGTGACTATCAGTAGACCCTAACCCCAACCCCAGATGCTTCAAAGCTAATGCATCTATGTTTTTCCTTTTTAAGCAACAGCACGGTCAAGACCACATTGTCCTACAAATTGGCACACATAATAGTCATTCAGTTGATAAGCACTTAACAGCAGACTAAGATTTAGAGAGAAAGGAGCATTGGATCCCGGGTCTGGAGCTGGGAAGGGTCTCAGAGATCTTTTAGCATCATTTGACCCTGTCACTTTATAGATAAAGCCCAGATAGTTGAAATGACATGCCAAAAGTTACACTAGTAGGAAGTGGCAGATGAAGGATTCAAACTCAAATCCACTGATTCATGAGACCTGGATAAGGCTCATCCTGCCATACACACCACACTGCTTCAAAACCCATCTCTTGTAGGAAACATGGGTTCAAGAGAGGTTAATAACAATCATAAGTATTTATGAAATGCCTGCTCTTTGCAATGCAAATGGGTGGAGTGGTAAGCTCACTGATTTGGAGTGAGGAAACACTTAGGTTTGAATCCTGCTTTTTTCCCCTCTACTAATTATGCGGCTATGGACAAGTCACTTAATCTTTCTGAGTCTCAGTTTCCTCATCTGTAAATGGAGATAATCACGCCCAAATCACAAATAGGCTGCTTGTGATCAGATGAATCAAATCATATAAAGTGCTTTGTAAATTTCAGGCTCTCTATAACCATCACATAGAGCAGAGATTCTTTAGCTTTTTTATATTATGAACCTCTTCACCATAGTTTTATATTATGAACCTCTTCACCATAGAAGCCTGTAGACCCCTTCTCAGGTTAATGTCTATTAGTGCATAAAATAGGGCAGCTAGTTGGTGCAGAGGATAGAGTGCTGAGCTGGAAGTCAGGAAGACTCATTTCCCCAAGTTCAAATTTGGCCTCAGACACATCACTGCATGACCCTGGGCAAGTCACTTAATGCTGTTTGCCTCAGTTTCTTCATCTATAAAATGACCTGGAGAAGGAAATGACAAACTCTTCTAGCATCTTTGCCAAGAAAATCTCAAATGGAGTCATAAAGAGTTGGACACAACTGAAATGACTAAACACCACCACCATTGCATAAATTAAAATACATAATATTACAAAGGAAAACAATAATATATTGAAATACATTTAAATATGTGTGCATATATGTATGTATGTTTCTATATATCTATAAATGTATAACCCCTAGATAAAAAACTCCTGATTTAGAAAGACCTAGATAGTATTGGAGGACAAAGAACTAGGGATAGAGTAAGTAATCTTGCTCAGAAACTTATGAGTTATGTGACCCTGGACAAGTCATTTAGCTTTTCACAGTCTTAGTTTCCTTATCTGAAAAATAAGGATAATAAAATACCTATATCCAGGGGTTATTGGGAAGATCAAATAATAGAGTATGTAGAGTATTTTGCAAACATCAGATCCTTATTTAAATGTTAGCAAGAGTAATTGTTGTTATTATTATTACTTGTCCATCTATCTCTCATCTTACTACTTAGCAGAATATACCTGGGGCATAAAACATGATCTTTGTCTGAAAGGAGTTTCCATCTCTGGGACATGTCTCTCTGGCCAGAAATGATCTTAGGTAATACTTTAGAATATGCCAGCCTATCTGACTGTCCCAGATTCCAAAATTTGGTTCCTGTTATACAGAGGTTTTCTCAGATGAAGGCAGCACCTTTCCTCCCTCTCTCACATCTCTCTCTCCTTTTCTCTGCCTCTGTCTTTCTGTCTGTCTCTGTTTCTCTCTTCATAGAGAATGAATTAGATGCAGAATTAAACAGAAGGAGGAAAATGGACTAGATTGCCTTTTGGGATCTATAAATAACAAAATTACACCAAAGTTGTATAGCTGTGTGTCAAATGCTATTGTCTTTGAAGAATTAAAAATGAGTATTCCTAAAGAGAGCAATGGAGAACCACATCAGTGTGGGCAGTTTATAATGTAGAGGAGATATCAAACTAGGAAAAAAGGAATGCAAAAGATATTATCAGAGAAATATATTAGTGGAATACTAATGTGTATATATATATATATCCCTCTGATCAATAACCTGGAAATTGATAATTTAGTCACTGGCAAATAACTCAATCATGAAGCAAATTTAGTTCATCACTTGTCAAAGGCTTGCGAGACTTGAGAACTAAGAAATATGGCTTAATAGAGTCACTATTTCTCTTTTTTCCCTGTATTTTCCAAACTCTATTCCTTCATTTAGCTAGATAATCAGAAGACATGTTCAGGTCACTCTGTGTCATCCCTGCTCCTCCCATCTAGTCATTTCCACATATAAATGGGGAAGTTAGGTGGCATAGTGAATAGAATACCAGGTCTAGAGTCAAGAAGACTCATCTTTTTGAGTTCAAATCTGAGGCCACTCAGACACTTATTAGCTGTATAACCCTGGTCAGGTCAAACAACTCATTTCCCTCTCTGTCCTTTAGATTCCTAAGCTCTGAAATTGGCACTAGCTGATAGTTCAAGTTCCTTTGATCTTGAAATCTTAAACTGTATATTCCTCTTTAAATTTGGTGTTGGGGAAAAAATCAGTCTCTCAATATGAACTATTTTCATTGTTGTTGATCAAATGGGTTGGAATAAGTATATTTTGGGATTTTGCTTTAGTTATTTTAAATTTTTTGATATTTATTTATTTCCAATTATATGTTAAAATAAATTTCCACACAAGTTTTGCTAGGTTATATAATAGAAATCATCTCCTTTCCTCCCTCCCTCTCTCCTTCTCTCCCTTCCTTTCTCCCTCCTGGTGCTGGCAGACAATTTGATTTGGGTTATACATATTTTAAAATTTTAATTTATTTTTTCTTAATTACATGTAAACAATCAAATAATGGAGTTCCAAAATCTCTTCCTCCCTGCTTTTCTCCACTCCTTGAGAAGGCAAGGAATTTGCTATAGGTTATAGATGTGCATTCAGGTAAAACATTTCCATATTTGTCATGTTGCAAAAGAAAATACAGACCAACCCCCACCCCAAGAATAAGAAAAAATATGCTTGAAACTGCATTCATATTTCATTAGTGATTCCTCTAATTATTATTTTTATAATAACAATAAAAATAATATTTTCATAATAAGTCTTTTCCAATTTCTTTGATCATAGTATTGTAAAGAATAGCTAAGTCATTCACAGTTGATCATCATACAATACTGGTATTACTGTGTGTAGTGTTCTCTTGGTTTTGATCATTTCACTTTGTATCCATTCATGTAAGTCTTCCTAGATTTTTCTGAAAGCATCCAGTCGATCATTTCTTATAGCACAATAGGTTTCCAACACAATCATATATCACAACTTGTTTAGCCATTCCAACAACTGGTGGGCATCCCCTCAGTTTCCAATTTTTGCCACTACAAAAGAGCTGCTATAAATATATTTTGTATATATTGATTCTTTTCCTTTTCATTTGATCTCTTTGGTTTATGGACCCAGTAGTGGTATTGATGAATTAAAAGGGTATGTATAGTTTTATAGCACTTTGGGTTTGGTTCCTACTTACTCTCCAGAATGGTTGGATCATCAAGATGAACTTTTAAATTTCCTTCAGTAGACAATGAAATATTTATAATCAAATACATTTCCCCCCCTTTTTTGCTTTTAGATCTAGTAATATTAGACTCAAATTGAGAATTCAATTTTTGCTAACTAACTTGTTTTGGGTGCCTGGTAACAGCTGTTTCTCTGATTTTTTTTCATTTTTCTGTATTGCTTATATTTTTACCTATTCTTTTTAATATTGTGTTTGAATTTGTAATTTGAAATAATTTAATGATCAAATTTTTAGGTAAAGAAGTGCTATATTAATCATATTTTATCATCCGGTGATTGAGGAAGGGATGGTTAAAATTTCATGATATTTTCTTGTATGCCTGGCACCAGGAAGGACAAAAAAAAATGATTGTAAGCAGTTTCAAAGATCAAAAAGATTGCCAGTGACTTCCATATTTGACCATTATTGAGAACAATGGGATCATAAACTCAGGGAGGGAGGGGACCATAAATGTCATATAACCCAAGTGACTTGCCCAAGGTCTTGCAGATAAGAAGTGACAGAACTAGATATCAAACAGTTAATACCTCCAATATAGTAGCTCTTTTTTTCTTTGCATCCTGGTGTTTCTAAAAGACATCCTTCCATGTTTTTGTAGAATTAAAAAATCTGATTCAAAATAATTTTGGGGACTGGAAAGAGAATAGAAGAAAAATTGAGGGTAGGTTTGGAAGAAGCATCTGAAAGGTAAGCATCCAAAATATAACTGGGTGCCAGTTTCCTAGGTTACGACTAAATTCTTCTTTCTTGGTTCTATCAGATATCATTTTTTCCTCCACTGAATCATGTGATGCCCATTATTAAGACGTGATGTTGTTTCTGGTGGAAGCAAAACATGGAAAGTAAATTTCTCAGTCTCTCCTCTTCCCTATTCACCCCCAACCCTGTATCATTGCATCAAATCATCCAAGTCTTTCAGTGTCAGCAGACCTCTTATGTAATAGGGATAAATGCCTTTATTTTCAATGACCTTGAAGGAAAATGTAACCCCCACCACAACCCACATCCCCTGTTGTGTCTCTTTGCTTGATCAAGAGTAAAACAGTTTGTTTCTGTGTCACCACCCCCTGTTCCTCATTATATATGGATGGTTTTCTTTAAGAGGTTCTGAAAATACCATGAGTCTTAAATTCAATCCCTGATGAGAGAACTGAAAAATAAAAGCCAAGCCAAGCCTCTTGGAAGTTCAAATTCAATTCTAGAAACTGCAAAAAAGATCAGGACAGAATCTATTTCTGGAAATGCAAACTGCTATTGTATACTAAGGTGGACAGTAGGGGGAATTATTCTGTTGAAGATGTGAGCACAGAATCTTGCCTGACTGTTTAGATTTTGAATCCTCTTGCAAGTAAGCTGATCTTTGGCTCCTAGAGTTTATTTACTACATTAATGGTCTGTTGCAGGGTAGCTATGATTTGCTAGACCTGTTGCAGTTTTGCAAAGACTGGGTTCAAATTTCAGACTTGCTTCGTAATAAGAATGATAATAATAACTACTATTTATATGGCACTTTAAAGTTTACAAATACTATCTCTTTTTATCATCACAATAACTGTGGGAAGAAAGGCTGTTATCTCTATTTTACAGATGAGGACACCAAGACTGACAGAGGTTAAATGACTTGCCCATGGTCATGTTGCTAATAAGTGACTAAGGATGGATTTGAATTCAATCCTTATCTACTGCTTCATCTGGTTGCCTTATTGTATGACCTGAGACAGTCACTTCACTTTTCTGAGGATTAGTTTTCTCCTTTATAAAATAAGGAGTTTATATTAGATGTCTTGCTAAGATTCCTAATTTTAATCTATGGCCCTAAATCATAGTGATCCTAAGTGATTTCCTTAAAGAGAAGGACTGACCTTGTCACTCTTCTACTTAATAAACTACAGGATCTCCCTAACTCCTCTAACATAAAATATAAATTCCTCTGTTTGGCATTTATTTACCTAGCACATAGTAGGCACTTGATAAGTGCTTGTCAATTTTTTGAACCTAAAATCCCAATCTAGAAATAGATCTCCTTACTGTCAGAGCATTTGCCTGACTACTAGCATTAATCTGTTTGATTTTCAGACTAATGAGACTTTCAAACCTACTGTGAGAAAATTGGGACAAATCATCACAGAGCATTGTCAATCATATACTGAGATAAGGAGTCATTTGGATAGTGGAAGGCTACTTACTACTCTTTCAATTCCCTGCCAACTCTACATTGCCATGGCAGATTAACAGGCTTCTTAAACTGTGGTTTGACAGCTGGTCTTGAGGCATCATTAAAAAACCATAGAGAAAAGGCTTCTCGACCTCATCTCCCTGGGGCTTCTGGATTCCTCTCTCAAGTATCCCCTCTGACTTTGCTATCATGTCACACCTGGCTAGAGTTTGCATCATGGTAATTAAAGGATTGTTCCATGTTCTAATAAATTTGTTTCATTTTTTCTTCTGCTGGCAGCCTATATTGGCAAAGTAAAATTGAAGTAGGATGTAAAATATTGATATTATTCATGTAAAAACAAAAACTCTTCTGCCTGGCATACTCTGGCTTCAGGTAGAGCGTTTAATTTCATCTTCAAGGCTTAGAAAAACTTCCTAATTTACCCAGTTCACTTTGCTAATGGCCTAATTATACCCCCATTTCCACATCCTTTGCTCTTTTTTCTCTTTCTTGATATTTGAGTTTCAAATATTCTTATCTCTTCTCTTCTTTGCCCATTAACTGTAACCTAGGAAACCAACACACACACATACAGTTCATTTTCATATTCCCTTTTAAAGGCAGACTTCACTTCTTTCTTTGAGTCTGGTCAGGATTTTTTCCCCTTTCTTTTCAACTGATCTCATGGACAACAATTCTCTTTGAAGGGAGAAACCACATGGTGCATATAGGCATGGAGTAAAGGTGGGTCAGCACTTTCTTGACAACAGATGGAATCACACTGGTGTTATGTTTCAGGAAAATGTAGTGTTTGGACCAATATGGTCTGTGCTTCAGATGGGAGATTTCCAGCTGATTCATCTCATTGCATCAGCTGAACTTTGATTGCTCCTACATTAAAAAAAAAAAAAGGAAAAAGAGACCATCATGGTTACAGAAGTCTCATAATTTTAGAGTTGGAAGGAGCCTCAGTGACCATTTAGTTTAACATATTGTATTATAGAAGAGTCCTAGAGGGATGTTAGATGTTACACCCAGGAACTCCTCAAGGCCAGTGAAGCACAAAAACCCTTGGTTTATGAAAATAAAGTTTATTTTAAAAACAGGAGAAAGAAACTGGTAGGTAGGACCCTAGGACTATCCAAACTAACTCCACCCAACTTCTAAGTCTCCTGCAGAAGGAGAGTCTTTGTTTTCTTCTGTGGGCCCTACTTATTCCTCCCTATGCTATCTAAGAACAGCCCCCACCTCCAATGCTAACTGACTTAATCTAAACTTACTACCTATAATTAATAAGAAAGAAAGGGAAAGACCCTGGGTTTGGCTGCTGTATTAAACAACCAAAGTTATAGATGGAAAGCTTTGGATTACCTTAACCAATAGGAATTCTGGCAGCTGAACCAATGACAGATGAAACCTGAACTGGGGGAAATTGTTTCCCTCCAAGTAAACCCTCTAACTGGATGCCAAGGACTTCTCCACAAAATCCTGACCCTCCAGGGGGAATCTCTCAGAGGAAAAACCCTCCTTAAGCTTGATGGGAATTGTAGGCAGAGAGACAAAACCTTCCTCCAGCTTTGTCAAAATCCAAGAAGGAAGTTCAGTTCAGTTCAGTTCAGTTATTTCCAGTGATAGACCCATAATTCCTTTCTTTCCCAGAATCCTTTCCCAGGGCTTCTCTCAAAATTCCCTTCTTTCAAGTAATCCTAGAAAACCAGACTATCCCCAACTATATTTCTACATTCTGCCCTCTGAGCATTTGATCAAAACTACAGATTTGTCATATGCTCATCACTATATAAATCCCCCTTATTTTAACCTATTCTATTTTACTTATCTAATTCCACAACAAACAGTTCTTATCTAAACCTTATCTATCTATTCCTTTCTATCACTACCTAACACTAATTAGGTAAAAAAGGAATTTCAGTAAGCAATTACATAAAAGAAAACAAATACAAAAATTGCTATAACAGTAGCAAAACAACATACAGAATGTAACAAAAATTTTCAAAGATAGTTACAATATCTGGGAAATTGCCCCCTCTATAACACATTCACAAACTGATTATCAAACCTCTGCTTGAAGACCTCCAGTGAGGGGAAATTGCCTACTTCCTGGGGAAACTTATTCAATTTTGGGATAACTTTAGTTATTGAGGAACTTGGCTTTCCCCTTTTTATATCAAGTCTAAATTTACTTCTTGGCAGCTTCCACCCTTTGCCCATAATTTTTCTCCCTGGAGCTACACAGTACAAGTTGAATCCTTGTTCCATGTTGAGTACATTTAGAGCTTCAAAAATAAATATTTTGGCTGATTGATTTATCACTTCTAAGCAATGACTTACCCACCTCTGACAGTTAGTTTTAAGCCCTTTCTAGGGATTAAGAGAAGGAAACAAAGAAGGAAGAGTGCAAGATTTTTGCTTGTTTGTTGTGAGGGTCTAAAATGGAAAATAGCCAGAAAGGATAGAGAGAAGAAAAGATCCAGGGAGGAATGGAGGAAAGTAAGTGGGTGAGTGGATGGAGAGGCTGTGAAGGCATCACCCTCATGGGCTAGCCCCTTGTTACTCTTTAGTGAATCTGTGGCATTCTTTCTGTCAGATTCTTTTTCCATTTCCACTCTGTAATTCCTCCCACCACCAGAAATCACTGCATTTGATGTTTAAAGTATTAGGATAAAGTTAGTAGCTGTTTGAACAACTCTGCTAAGAATAGGTCCTGGAGGTTTGATCATTAAGGAAGGGCATCTGCACAGTCCTTGGGTCTGCTCTCTGACAGCTTTTCATTATAGGTCAGGTAGAGAATCAATGGGGAAGGAGATTTTTTTTTAAAAGATAGAAATAAAGCACAAGAAATATAGTAAGCCTGACTGACATTCATATTTTTGGAAGGAGTCTATCATTTCCCCCAAACATCTCCTCATCCCCACATTCTCACAAATGACTCAAATTCTTTCATTTATCATGTCACACATATACTGGGCACATTTTTTAGAATAAAGAAGAGATAAAAATGGTCTTTTGATATCTGCTATCCAATCTTTTCCTTATTGTTAGGATCAGAAACCTAGGGCTGAAAGAGACCACAGAGGCCTTCTAGCTTGAAAGAGAATTAGCTTGTCATCTCTAACTATATCTGAGACTGAAAAGAACTAGAGAAAAATGCTAGGGCTGGAAGGGACCTTAGAGAACTTATTAAATTTATTTTATTTTTTATTTAAATTAAATTTATTTAGTTAAATTTATTATTTATTAAAGGTAGACACCATTTGACCTCAGGTTCTCCAACTTCAAATTTCCATTATACTTTCATCAGCTTGTATGAAAATCAAGGAGAAAAGGAACATATTTGCTCAAAATTCAAAACTAGTAAATGGTTGAGCTGTGACTTAAGCCCAAGTTTCCTGACTCCTTTGACTCTGAAGTCTTGCCATGATAACACCTGCCACATCTACTCATTATGCTAGCTATGTGAATATGGGGTGAATTCTGGATGGGAGGAGTAGACACAAAGACAAATAAAACCTGATGTTTACATTTAAGAGCAACAATTTAGAGTAGAAAGATGACTTGTACATAAATAAGATTTCATATGAGAGTAGGTTTGATATCCATTGCTTCATAGATTATCAGTGGTTTTATGTATATGAGAAGTCCTATCTATGCCAATCATAGCCTCTCTAGAACTTTATCCAAAATTAGATCTCAAGATCCTAGAATTAGAGCTGGAAGGAACCCTACACGTTATACAATCCAATCCTCTCATTTTACAAATGAGGAAATAGTTGAGAAATTTAGATAGGAAGGAGAAGAGCCAGAATTAAAATTAGAGGCAGGCCTCAGGTCACATAAGTAGTAGAACCAGAAACCAAATTCTCTGACCATATTCAGCACTCAATCTCCTGCACTATCTAGCCATCCATGTCTTAAAGCAGGGGTCAGCAACCTTTTTGGCTGTGATGGCCATAAATGCCACATTTTTTCCCAAACCAACAAAATGTAATTTAATAGGGACAAGTATAATTTTTTACATTTAGGCATTAATAAATCAATTTCACAAGTTCAGGATAATGGAGTGCTCTCAGCTACAGTTCATGTGGAAAAGACTACAATTTTTAATTCCCTACTCAATATAAACAAACATTGTACTAGGGTTTTTGAAAAAAAAAAGATCTAATACAATCTCAGATTGCATTAATAAAAAGCATGATGTCCAATTGGGGTGAGATAATAGACAGATAAAATGCCACATTTTTTAAAATGGAATTTCGTGAGAGCCGTACAGTGCTCACAATGCCGCTCCTGTAACAGTGCCTGAAAAAAAGTTGACTTTATGGAATCTGCAGAAAGAGCCATATCTGGCCCTCAAAAGAACCAGATATGGCTCGAGAGCCATATGTTGCTGACCCCTGTCTTAAAGCATTACTATTGGCTCAGAGAGTTCAATGGACTTGCCTATGATCATATGGCCCTGAGGATTAGAGATAGAATTTGAACCCAGGTCTTCCTGACTCCAGGTGCAGTATTCTATATTTTACCACAGTGCCTTTCCATGAGGATTACATAAATAATAGACATATAAATTGCAATGAGATCAGACAATGGCATTCAAATTATGAAACTGAATCTGCCACATATTTCCTTTGGAGGGCATAGTTAATATTTATTTAGCATCTATCATCTCACATGATTCTCACAACCATCCTGGAGGTAGATGTTCTTATTATTCTCATTTTTCAGGTGAGTAAACTGAGGCTAGGAGCTATCACATGACTTTCTTAGGGCCACACAGGTATAGGACTCAAACTCAGGTCTCTCAAATCCAGTTCCAGCCTGCATTCTGCAATTTAGCCGCTTCAGGATGAGAATGAGTAATATTCTAGAAGGAAAGGAAAGATACTTAAAAGTGTTCTTGAGGACTGCATCCCTAGCTGACTTGGCAGATTCAGTGATTATTATTAAAGAGGACATTTTTAACACATCATATTTTGTGGAGGACCCAGATCTTGTGGCTATGTGAATGACCAAACTTGAGAGTAAAAATAACATTCTAAAAGCAAAAATCTTCTGAAGGGAAATAAAAAACACATCCTAGGTTTCCCTTTGAAAGGGAGAATTGTACAGGCAGGCTTGTGGTTTAAAAAAAGAAATCTTCCAATTGACAGACTACAGAAAATCTATGATGAAAGTCAAAGGAACCTGCTTTAGGGTCCAAACAGGAGCAAGCAACAAAGCCTAAAGACTATAATAGGAGGCCTGAGTTCAGCTAAGCTTCTGTCAGCTCAACTATATTTTGGGGAGTAATTAATTATTCAAGAGAATGGGTGTATTATCCCTTTTCATCCCCACACCCAAGTCTCCCTAGTAAAGGAGAAGATCAGAAAAACTGCTAAGCCAAGCAGACTTCCAGGGAACACACAATAAAAAGTAAAAGTCAATGAGCCAAGCACTGCCTGAAGTTCAGCAGTGGCCGATTCCTCTAGGGGCCAGAGCATTAGATCAACTGGGCCTTTTGTGCAGATGCTTAGACACCTGCCTCCAAAGCAATCAAAAGACCTGAAAGGCATTTGCTGGTTAGACCAGACCAACTTTACCTCTTTGGTGTAGGGTACTATTCTAAGGATGCTATTACCCATGCCACTACTCTGGGGACTCAGTTCTGTCATTTGTAAAATGGAGATAATAATCACACCTACTTTCAAAAGGTTGTTATGAGGATCAAATAAGATAGTGGATCTAAAATGCTTTGTAAACTTTAATGCACTGTACAAAGGTCAGCTGTGATTATTATTTATCCAGAGGCAGCATGGCTATGTGGATGAAAAGATGATCTCAGTGCAAAAGTATCTAAGTTCAAATTCTGCCTATGACACATACTGGCTGTGTGATCCACTGAGAATCACTTCGCTTCCCAATTTTCTCTGATTTCCATTGCAGCGAGAGAGTTGCCTTATCCAGGAGATGTCTTAACTGATGAAATCACATATTCAGACTCCATTTCCATTGTTTATTGTTCTTACTCAATGTAATAGCTAGCATTACTATAGCACTTCAAGGTTTGCAAAGTATTTTACAAATATTATTTCATTTGATCCTCACAAGAACTATTACTATTATTATCCCTATTTTATAATTGGGAAAAGTGAGGCAAATAGAGGTTAAGCACCCAGCTTGCTAGTGCCTGAGGTCATAGTGGAACTTGCCTTCCTGACTCCAGATGTAGCACTCTCTCCACTGCGCCACCTAGTAGCATTCAGCACAATGTACTCTTAGAGGCAATTCAAAGGGAGCTGTCCAGCATAATTGAGAAATGGACTGAATCTCAGGAGATATTATTCAGGTTGTGGAGATGTGTTTGAAGAGAGAATAGGATTGTTGACAAAGAGATGGAAAACAAAAAATAAAGGAGGTGAATCTCAGGACTTTAGTCTAATTTTAGGGGATGGGAGTAAAAATTGGAGCCATTAAAGGAACAATTTGAAAAAGGGGAGGTGAATCAGGCCTATGGGTTCCTTTCAAGTAGGACTTTGTCTTTCAAAGTACTTTCCTCACAACAACCTACTAAAGTATTGTGAAAGTGTTATTATTCCTAGAGAGAACATAGTTCATAGGATTTAGAATTAGAAAGCTCCCAGAATACCTCCAATTCAATTAAATGATTGTTCAAAGTCCCTCAGGTGATTGGGCTCTGATATAGATCAGGACCACCTGACTACAAATCTGTAGCTCTTTCTGCTATATATTACACTAAAAAAACCAATGGAGTTAGGAATTATTGGTGGATGTGGTAAACCATTTAAATCCAATAATGTCGCTTATAAATAGCTATTTATTTATTTATTTATTTATTTATAAATAGCTACTTATTAATAGTTTTTATTCAGTGCTTTAAGGTGTGAAAAGCACGTTACAAGTATTATTTCTCATTTTATCTCACAAGCCAAAATAGGAGCTGCTAGTATTAGCCCCATTTTACATATGGGAAAACTGAGGTAGACAGAGATTAAGGGAGTTGCTCAAGATCACATAGCTAATAAATGTCTTTGGCTGGGTTTGAACTTAGATTTTCCTGACTCAGTTCCATGTTGTAGTTCCATGAAAACTACCTAGCTGTCTACTAAAAAGTGCCTAGTCTATGCAAGGCAGTATACTAGATGTTGGAGATACAAAGACAAAATTAAAAGTGGTCATTGCTGCTAAAGAGCTAACATTCTACTAGAGATTAGGGAGAAAACATAGGAGGCAAAATGCTACAGTAGAATGGTTGAAAAAAAGTACCCATGTCATGCCATAGAGCACTGGATTTATAATAAGACATCCTGGGTTCAAATCTCAATTCTGTCACTTATGTGTGACAAGTCCCTTAACTTCTCAGGGCCTCGGTTCATCTGTATGGTGAGTGAGCTGGACTAGATAGATCCTTAGATACCTTTCAGTTTCTATTATATATTTATTATATTAGTCCTATGAAATGGTATTTAGACAGACAATTAAATGACAGATAATCCAAAGGGAGAAAGTCTAAGAACTAGTGGGATTGGGAAAGTCTTCCTATATAGTTGAGGCTTAAAGGAAACTAAAGATGCCATGAGGATGCACTAAGGAGGGGAGAATATCCTAGGAATGCAGGATAACTTGTGGAAAGGCATGGAAGTGGGAGATTTCAATATCAATCTATGAAACTACAATTATCTTCAATTGTTCCAATTATTTTAGCACTGTTAATTACTAAAAATTATAATTGTTACAAGTTAATGCTTAAATGTTCATTTCAACTTCTGTTCTACATCCCCACTGACAAAACCAAAGAATGGGCTGGAAGGTTGAATTAAAATAGAGTAAGTCATGAAATCTTATATATATACACATAATATATATACATATACATATTATGTGTGAGATATATATTACTAGAAATGAAGTTTTAGTTTTATTTTATTTTTTAAATTTTAAACCCTTAATTTCTGTGTATTGACTTATAGGTGGAAGAGTGGTAAGGGTAGGCAATGGGGGTCAAGTGACTTTCCCAGGGTCACACAGCTGGGAAGTGTCTGAGGCCGGATTTGAACCTAGGACCTCCAGTCTCTAGGCATGGCTCTCAATCCACTGAGCTATCCAGCTGCCCTCTAGTTTTATTTTTTAACATGTATTTTTGTAAGGTTGTGTTTTCATTTTTTCATCAATTCTAGTAGGAATAATCATAGTATAAATAGAAGAGTTGTATTTCTACCAACACCCTTGCTCCCTTTCAGCTTTGGTATTATAATAGAGTGGACTGAACAATATGCCAGCACCAAGTCTCTTTGCATTAAATTGTCATGCATGTGCATGTGTGTGATGTGTGTGATGTGTGTGTGTGTGTGTGTGTGTGTGTGAGTGCAAAGAGGAAAAGTGCCTTGGAAGAAAGAGGTGGCGAGTGATTTATTTCAGTGGAGCCAAAGATTTCCATCAGTGTTCTTTGATACTTTGAAGGATGCGTGTTTTTGTCAATGTAGGGACATAGTCCAATGAAGCAGATTGTATCACCCTCCATCTCCCTGTTTTGTACATTACCTTGGCCAAAATATTCCTTATATAGTGGCCAACCTTCTGGTGATGATCCTTTCTTATTTCACTAGGCTGGTCCCTGGATGACAGACACCTAAATACTGTGTACACATGAGGATTTTTTGGCTTGGTAAGACCTACAAGAGTTCAAACTCCACTAGTCTACCTTTCTAGAAGCCAGGTCACCTCCATGTCTAAATGGGAAGAAGAATTTGATGGAGGCTGATCTGATCCTGAGATTAAATTCCGTATAAGAGGAATAATATTGGAATATTTCTTTAAGATCCCCACTGCAAGCATTCCATATTATATTGAAAGAGTTGCATTATGGCAACTAGGTGGTAGAATGGATAGAATGCTGGACCTGCTACCAGGAAAACTTGAATTCAAATTCAACCTTAGACTTTTACTAGGTATATGACTCTGGAAAGTCACTTAGCCTCCATGTGATCAAGTTTCCATAATTATAAAATGGGAATAATAATAATATCTACCTCCCAGAATTATCAGCTGTTTCTGTCATGCCAACTTTGAGACCCTATTTGGGGTTTTTCTGGCAAAGATATTAGAGTAGTTTGCCATTTCCTTTTCCAGCTTACTTTATGAATGAGGAACTGAAGGAAGTAGGACTAAGTGATTTGCCCAGGGTCATACAGCTAATAAATGTCTGAGGCCAGATTTGAACTGAGGAAAATGAGTCTTTTTGACTCTAGATCTGACATTCTATTTACTGCACCATTAAGTGCTCCCCCATCAGTTATCATGAAGAAAAAAAAGATAATATATATATCTTTATATATGTATATGTATATATATATATATATATATATATATATATATATTTAAATCCTTTCCTTCTGTCCTAGAATCAATATTATGTATTGTTTCCAAGGCAGAAGAGTGGTAAAGGCCAGGCAATGGTGGTGAAGTGACTTACCCAGGGTCACAGAGCTAGGAAGTGTCTAAGGCCAGATTTGAATCTAGGACCTCCCATCTCTAGGCCTGGCTCTCAATCCACTGTGCCACCCAGCTGACCCCCAAATTATATAATATTTTTAAAAAGCACTTTGAAAGCCTCAAAACACTATATAACCACTTACTTTTCATGGTGAGTCCCCTTTGCCTCAAATTGAAAGAGATGAATAAAAATCAATACAGAAAATGTATTAAAATGAATGAGATGCTGGGCTTGGAGTTAGGAAGTTCTAGGATAAAATACTTCCTTTAGACACTGGCTACATGATGTTGGACAGGCCTCAGTTTCCTCACTTGTAGAATAAACACTCAGTGGCTTTTAGTGTCCCGCCAGTTCTAGAGATATCTATCTAATGCCCTAACAAGACTAATATTTCACTTGGCCATAACTGGTCACTGGGAAATAAACTGAGGTTTATCTCCTTCAGTCCCCTTATTCCATTGTGTGGGGTAATTAATATAGTGATTGTAACTTAGATTACATTTATCCAGGCCCAGTAAAGAAAAATAGGAGGGGCTATTCGAAAACAAAATAGTCATTTTAATGACAGTTTTCTGCAACAGTTTTGTTGGCCTTCCATTATTTCTTTCTTACAGGAACCAAGGACTTGGAAAGAAGGTATTGTCAAGGACACAGCTGTCATCTTGTGACAGAATCATCCCTCTCCAGACTTTTGGTGTACTTTGCACTCAGAGACCTACCCCTTCCCCCACATCACAAAAGAGCAGGAGATACAAAAACATAAATATCCTTGCCAGAATTATGCTGCTGGGACACTAGGAGGTCTCACCTGGCATTCTTTCTGTCAATATACTGTCAACACGCTCTTCCCTGCAGCCCCAGCAGAAGGGCCAGTTAAGGAGCACCAGCCCAGAAGGTTTGGCTCAGTGTAATTGTTTCTGCTGCCTACATTCTAAGTAAGAGAGAGACTGATGATGTTGCCTTTATTGTGAGGGTTACTGGCATAAGCTGTTCCTCTTCTCTTCCTTTAGATCAGCTGCTCTGTTTTACTGATTGTGGTAACAATGGATTAGCTTCATCAGTTATTATTCAAAATGACCAATTTTAAAAATCAGTTTTTCTACCTACCAGATGGAATCATACTTAATCTAATAAACATTTAAGAAGTACTTGTTTAATAATTTTCAAGGTACCATGACTAACATTTGGAATGCCAAGATAAAAATAATGAAAGTTTTTGCCCTCGAGGAGCTAATATTCTATTATACAAAAATTTATTGGATTCTTTTCTGATATCTTCTATGGAAACTTCCTTAAAGATTAACTTCCTTGGTTGAAAGGATGTAGCTAGATAGGGGAAAAAAAGTAATGATGAATAGGAAAAAAGGCAATACACAATTTTCCAAAACCTGTCATTCATTCTATAATTTGCTTTGTTTAAGGAAAGCCAAAAAGATCTTTTTGGGGATACAAAGACAAGCAAAAATAGTCTCTGCCCTCATGAATCTGTTCTATCATATTCCAGATCTTGTTATTCCACTAATAAGCTGAACTCACTTTCTATCCATTAAATGACAATTAAATAAGCAAATATCTGTGCCTGAAATACTAAGGATCCAACTTAATCTTTGGAGAAGGAGTGAATTAGGTAGGAGATATAGATTGAATGACTTAAGTGAAAAGTTGAAAATGAAACAAATATGAAAGTAGTTTATAAATAAATCTCAATTTAATCACACCAACATTTATTAAATGCCTACTGTGTGCAAGGTATTGTTCTGGGTCCTGGATAAATAGTACAATCTTAGAATTAAAAATATAGCAGGGAGGGTGGCATATTTACAAATAAGTATAACACAAATCAATAGCTAATGTTTACATAGCACTTCAAGTTTTGTACTCTCTTGTATCATTCTTAAATCAAGCCTTGGAAGTAGATACTATTATTATCTCCACTTAACAAATGAAGAAACTGAAGTATATAAAGGTTAAATGATTTTCCAAGGGCCACACAGCTGGTAAGTCTTCCCGATTCCAGGTTTAATGCTCTATCTATGGTGTCACCTTCATCCAGTCTCTCATGTAAACCATCTTGCCATCTTCCCAACTCTTTCTTCTCACCTGGATCAATATCATCTGGACCTGACTATACCTCCAGAAGCCATGCCTCTAATTCCTGAGGGACTCCATTTTGGTACTCCTATCATAGGACTGAGTTGGTTTGGTTAGTGGGTAATTAAATGACAATTTATCTAGCCCACTCACCATATCTAAGTAACTTAGATTAGGTTATGTTTTACATTACATCCATCCACCCATCAGTCCTACCACACTTGTCATAATAAATCAAATCAGTATTATGGTCTGTGGATTAATTTCATCTCCTAGCTTCCTATGCTAAGACCCAAACTCCCTTCCTAGACTGCACTCCCTTACATGTATTTCTTGAGCCAGGGTCTGTTTGATTTTTCTATTTGCATCCTTAACATCTATCAAATGCCTGGTACATTATAGTTGAACAATTACTGACTTCTCATTCATTGATCGATAAAATATAAGAGTTGCACCTCTCTAATGGCAACAGGACTTATTTGATATACACACGTATATATGTAAGTATACTATATGTATACACAGAAACATACATGTAGGTGTGTATATGTAAAATATATAATCTAGAACTAATCTTCCTTGAATGAGAGGAGACAAGAATCTTCTTTATATTAGAGGAATTAGCTTAGTTGTTTCTTTACCTACAAATTACACATTGAAAATCAATATAAATGTATAACCAACTTTAGATTTATTGCTTTCTCAGGGAGAGGGAAAGGTATTGAAGGAGGGAGAGAATTTGGAAATCAAAAAATTTAAAAACAAATAAGAATTGTTTTTACATGTAATTGAGGAAAAATAAAATATTATTTAAAAATCAATGTAAAAATTCTCTATTGATGCTTCTCATCTTTTTTTTTTTTTTATCATTGTTACTTCCTGGTACAATGCTTGCCAAAGGTTCTCTTGGAATAAGGAGATTAGCTGATCGAAATGTACCCTACAAGTATCTGCACTGTCTTTACAATTGTTGTATCTTGTTCCACCATATTTCTCCTGAGAGTAGGGAAATATATCACCATTGGTCTTCTGGAATCAAAGTTGGCCATGGCATTCAATCTGAGTTCATAGCTTATAGATTTAGAGGTGGCAGGGAACTTAGAGGCCATCAGATCCAATCCCTTCCTTTAACAGATGAGGAAAGTGAGATGTAGAGCAGTTATATGTCTTGGATAGGATTGTACAGTTAATGTGTCTGAGATTAGATTCAAACACAGGTCTTTCCTGACTCCAATTCCAGTGACCTTTCTACTATGCCACAAATGCCTTTTTGTGTTGTTTTCTATTATTGTACTTATGTGTATTTGTTCTTTTAGTATTGCTTCTTTTACTTTGCTTCAGTTTGTACAAATCTTGAACCAATGTTTTCCAACCTACCCATGCCATTTCTATTTAACTGACATTTTTCAGAACCATCAAAAACCATCTAGTCCCACCTAATATTATTTCCCTCAGCAAATTTGTTAAAAGCTCTTCTGATTAGCATCCTCAACATCTTTTTATTTCTTATAATCATACTAGTTAGCCAACAAACATTTATTAAATGCCTGCTATATCCTAGGTTCTGCCCTAAGTGCTGGAAATACAAAGAGGCAAAAATAGAGCAATTTATTGCTTAGTAAAGCTCTTGCTCTCTGGAAGCTCACAGTTCAACGAGGGAAACAACATTAAACATGTACAAACAAGATATAGACAACAAAAATGTACAAACAAGATATAGACAAGACCAAAGCAGATAATTAATAGAGGGAAAGCACTAATATTTAGGAGGAGCCAGAAAGGTTTCTATTAAAGGAGGGATTTTAGTTGGCACTTCAAGGAAGATGGGGAACCCAGAAGTAGAAATGAAGAGGGAGAGAATTCCAAGTATGAAGAAAAGCCAGCAAAAATTCCTGGAGTTGGGAGATGGAGTATATTGTTTGAGGAAATTCATGGAGACCAGTGTTACTGGATTTTAGGGTATAAAGGAAGGTATGAGAAGGCTGGTTAATAGACTCCAAAGATACAATATATGCTCAGAACTGCTATTCTTATCATTCCTCTTCTCCATGCCCAAGGCAAGAGCATATTTCCATAAATGATAAAAAATAAATAGAAATGAAAGGAAGAATTTATGAAAATCCTCTGAAATCCATTATCTAATTTTTATTTGATTGGTTCTGATTCTTCCAAGGCTCAAAAGAGAGTGACCAGGGCTTATTGTCCCTGCTACTAAAACAAGAGGCCAGCTAAGGAGAAAGGCAGGTGTGCTCACTGGCTGGGAAATAGATTTTCCAGCTCCAAATTAGTTTCTGTTTTTCCATAGATTCCAAACCATGATGCCCATCCTAACATTTATTCTGCTTCTGTTTTCCCCTGGAGTCATTTTGGAAGTTGCTTATCTTTAAGGAGGAGGAAAAGAGTTCTGAAGATACGAATGCTTTTAGTTTTCTCTTAGCCTTAGACATGGATTTCATAATGTAACAGTTCTTTGGGATTTATGAGCAATCTCTCTTGACGTATTATTAGCCGTCACAAAACTGAGATAGGTGTGTCTGGTCACAGATATGTCATCAACAATATCTAAAATGTGAGGGAAGGATCAGAGTTTATGCTTTTTCTTGCCTTCAGTGATCTCAAGCACTGCCTTGCACATTTAACATAAAATGTTATATGTTATACATTATATAATATATATCAATAAATAGCTGGAGAATTGACTTGAAATTCCAAACCAGAGAAACCAATAATGCTAAAAAGGATGAAGATGGTTTACATTTTCCTCCTTCCACTGAATTTAAAAGATCCTTCACAATTGAGATTTTAGGTTTAGCTAGCCTGGACAGTCTGCAGCTTCTGTGGATTAGGTCTAAAATTTCTGCCCTGCCACATCCTCCTCTCAAATGACTCCTGTCCCTCTAGTCCCTCTCTACCATGTACACACATATCTGCATACATATTACATATGAATACATACACATATATGCATCTATATCATCTGTTGGTTTGACTATCTACCTATCTGAAACAGATGTTTATAAGTAGAGAACTATGATCATGCATTATATTGAGGGAGGCTTTTTGGGATCATAGCTCTAGAATAGGAAGGGATCTCAGTGGCTAACTGTTCCAACCCCCCACGTTTTAAGATGAGAAACTGAGATCAAGAGAGAGTAACATAGGTCTTAAGGAAGAACTAGGATTTGGTTCTTAAAGTGATTGATGAAGTGCATCTGGATGAAAATTAAACCCAATGGAAAAAGATCAACTTTGGGTAAATCTACCGAAGAAAAAGGGAAAATAGGCATGAGGAAAGTTTGGGGAAGAACTAAAAGAGGACAAAGAAGGGACAAGAAGAGGTGAAAATGAGGAGATTAAAAAGGAATGAAATAGGTGGAGAATGCAGATAGGAAAAGGGGTGGAATAGGTAGGAGATTAACTTAAGCAGGCTGATGATAACAATGTTCTTTGAGGCTCATTTTTAATGCAGTTTAGCTTCTAGCTAAACTGGTTCAGATCTCCTAAAGCAATGACATGTGAGAACCTGAAATATACCTGGATAGCCCAGTTCTATTAAATGTACTCAATAGGTAGAAAAACTACCAGTGGGGAGGAGTACGAAGGCTAAGAAAAAATTATTTTAATTTTATTTTTTAAAAAATTAATTAAGAAGATTTTTCTATGTAACATGATTCATGTTCTTTCTCTCCTCTCTTCCCTTCCCTCTCCTGGAACTGACAAGCAGTTCCATTGGGTTATACATGTATCATTGTTCAAAACCTATTTCCATATTATTAATATTTGTAAAAGAGTAATGATTTAAAGTCAAAATCCCCAATCATGTACCCATCTAACCATGTGATCAATCATATGTTTTTCTTCTACATTTCTACTCTAAGGAGAAATTTTGAAAGAAAGATTACAATGTGAAAAAATGTCAAGGGGGAGAAGTGAGATTTAACTTGTCATCTTCCCCATTTCTGATGGGGAAGCATTTAGTGTTATTTCTTTTTCTTGTAGGAGGATAGAGTTGGAATAAACCTTAGGAGACCACCTATTCTCTCATTCACGAATGAAGAAACTGAGGCTCAGAAAGGATAAATGGCTTGTGCAGTTGTGCCCAGCTCTTTGTGATCCCATTTCACATTTTCTTGGCAAAGATATTGGAGTGGTTTGCCATTCCTTTCTTGAACTCATTTTACCAATGATAAAACTGAGGCAAACAGGGTTAAAGTGACTCACTCAGGGTTACATAGTAAATGTCTGAGAGCAGATTTCAATTCAGGAAGATGAGTTCTTCTGTTTTCAGGTCCAGAACTCTATCCAATGTCGAGATTGGACCTGTTCACTGATAAAAGGAATTCCCAGAAAAGGAAACTCCTTCTATAACCAATAGCCTCAGAGAACTGTTATGGAATTGAGAGGTTAAGTGAGCTGTCCTAGCTTCTTCAGTCAATATCAATCAGAGGGAGTACTTGAAAATGGTCTTTCTGGCTTGAATACCAACTTTCTATTCACTATACCAGAGGTGTCAACCACATTGGCTGTAATACTCCAAAGAGCAGCCCCAACCAGGTTAAAGAAGTAACTAGGATATATTTAACAGCATAAATAAAAATACAATATAATATGTGGTTTCCCAAGTCAATATGCTACCCACAGGGATTCTCATTAATGCTTTAGTAGCTCCTACTTCTATCTGAGTTTGACAAATGCATTATACCATACTTCCTTTTATACAAAGTGATACAGATGGTGAATAGGAAAGCAGGAATCCAAATCTAATTCAGTAGACAACAAAGTTTATGTATCCCCACCTCCCAGTGTCATGCTGCTTCTTAGTTACTTTTAGTTTTCCAATTCAATTAAATTCAATGGCATTTAAGTATGCATTATGTGCCATTCAGTCATCATGTGCTTGGAATATTAAGCCAAAAACAAGAAGTAGTTCCCTCCCTCAAAGATCTTACATTCTATTGAGAATTTTACTTTATTGGAAAATCTTTGAAAATCTCAAAACCCGCAAAAATACACTGAACAGAATTTCTAGTCCATGTTGCAGAAGAAAGTAAATTCTGATGAAATATACAGAGAGCCAGTTTCCTATTCAACTACTTTATTAAGTAGCTCTGGAAATAATCACAATGCATTTGACATATAATTCAGTCAGTGAACTTTTAAGTATTACATGATCTACCAATAATCAAAGGTCCCTCAGGGAAGGTGCTTCTGGATTTCCTCAAGTGGCAGACTGCCTCACATGTCACAATTTTCAAATCAATCAATTAATTAATCAATCCACAAACATTTATTAAGGATCTGAAATGTTCCAGGGACTGTGCTAGATTCTAGAGGACATACAGGCAGAGATAAAATAGTCCCTGATCTTTAGATGCTGATATTCTATCGGGGAAAACAGCATTTATACATAGAAGTATAAACAGAATAGATACAAAATTTTAAAAACAGGTCATTTTAGGGTGAGGGAGGGATGTAAAAGATGTTTGGAGATAGAAGTCATAAGGCATAACAATTAAATGAATACCTGGATGAGAGAGAGTGAAATGTTATGGGTTTAATTTAAGATTGGGAACCTAAGAAACTAGAGAAGTGCTGCTACCTTTAACATAAAGAGAGGAGATTCTAAGAGATATCAATGGTGGAGCAGGAGAAATAATGAGTTTTGTTTTGGCCATATTGAGATTGAGATTGGTCAACCATTTCAACATATAGAATAGGCAGTTTGTGGCATAGCACTAAGGTTCAGGAGAGCGATTGCAACTTGGTTTTCCTCTTTAGTTCTTGGAATTTGATTTCTGCAAATCCATAGAAGTGTTTTCTGGAGAAAAGTATAAAGAGAGAGGCTGCTGATGTGATCAGTCAGAGTTGGACACTGGTGTGTGTGTGTGTGTGTGTGTGTGTGTGTGTATGTGCTAATTCTTGGTTCCCTATGCTATTTGAGGCCAGTTCGGCTCCATGTAAAAGAGATGCAATTTACCTGGAATATTCTAGAAGGCTTCTCCTTTTGATGTCACTGACACCACTCAAGTTCTCTCCTTTTCTATAGGCTCTGCAGTTGTTTCTGTTGCATGGGAATGGCTCCATATGAGCATTTCAGAGGGTGACAGAGCACCACTATTCCATTTTGGCATTTGGATTCATTAAGGTCCAGATAAGCTTAGAGCAGAGTGATGTAGTAAAAAGAGGACTGGCCTTGTAGGCAGCAGTTTTGGGTTCAGACTTTACACTGCCATGCGCTACTATTTCTAGGACCATGAACTAATATTGTTCTCTGTGGATTATTTTCATCAATGCAAAATGGGAACAGCCATGTATTACTTATCTCTTGGGGTTATTATAAAGAAAGTACTTTGGAATCTTTAAGTATGAAAGATGTTAGTACACAAAGATTAATGTGAGTTATTTACTTGTTTTTTTTTTTTTTTTTGTTTTGTTTTTTTTTTTGGAGGGGGTAATTCCAAATTCTAGGTGTCCATCCAAAGCCCAGAGAAATTTTAGGGCATCTTTTTTTTTTCTTCTCTGAATTCCTGTATTGTTTGAGTGATTTTGTAGTCACACTGGCAGCTTGTTGGCTGCCCTAAACATCATTTCTGTTCCTTTTCTGAAATATGTTGTCCAATATATTTATATTATCCACCTATGGTGAATCAGTTACTAATGACAACAGTTCATGGTTCTTCTGGGTACTTAAATATAAAAAGATTTTCTCTGACTGTCAATACCCACTCCCAAATCCTAAGGGGCAACCACATTATCATCATAAGGTACCTGATTGTTCAAAGACAGTAAACTTCAAACCTATTTTAAAAATTGATTAATTTGAACATTAATTAATAAACATTGAGTTCCAAATTCTCTCCCCCCTTCATTCCCTTTCCAACCAATTGATAAGGCAAATAATATGGTACCCAATATGTAAGCGAAGCCATGTAAAATGAAGACTTCAAATTCCTAATGGACAGAAGTATTGAGAAAGAATAATTTGAGAGATTTGAAATATCATAGTATAGGAGAGGAGATCACCTGTTTCCTTTTAAATCTTCCATTGTGGTGTAGTGGATAGAAAGTGAGCTTTAGGGTGAGGAAACCTGGGTTTAAGTTCTGCTTTAGACACATACTGCTTGTGTAACCCTGGGCAAGTCAGATACCAGTGAAGTCCTCTAGGCAGCTAAGTTGCAGAGAAGGTGATGACCCGAAATGGTAGGCAAAATTTCCTTATCCAGAAATCCTGATATCGGTGAAATCATAGACCAAATCCTTATCCCATCACCTTAACAAATGAAGAAGTCAAGTTCTCAGGAATATTTGTTTTCATGCCACAACACTTCACAAGCAGATTCCACAGAAACAGCAATAAAGTACAATGATCATTTGGGAATAACACTATTATTGGCAATGCAAGGATTCAGGACAACTCCAAGGGATTCATGGCAAAAGGTTATATACCACCACAGAAGGAATTGATGGAGTTTGAAAGCATATTGAAGGATACCATTCTTTATGAAATAGGAACAATTATAGTTATTTATCAGTATTTTTGGGAGGGTAAAATGAGATATTTGTAAAATGCTTTGCCAACTCTGAAGCATAATATAAATGTTGCTGCTATCACTGCTTCTGCTGCTGCTACTACAACTACAAAAATTCTTCATTTTCCCTTAGGAGCCCCAAAGATCTGGGTTGGTCTACATGCTGCTTAAACATTTTTATCTAGATGTCATTGGACATTTAAAGAAGTTGGATAACTATCTTTATATTTTAGAGGAGAATTCTTATTTGAGTGTGGGTTGGACTAGAGGGTCTTTGACTTTTCTTTCAACTCAAATTCTGTGATCTTCCTACTTATTTATAGATTGTACATTAATAACATTAAAGAAGAAATCCAGCCCTCTAGGAAGAGAAAAATGAGTCATTCTGCACACATTCCCCCTCCTCAGCTTTTTAAATCACACATTTGAAGTTTCTTATAGCATTCAGAAATGTATCAAATTATGTATATCAAAGTTCTATCAGTTATATGAATAATTGCATAGTTTTCAAAGCAAACTTTAATCTTAAATTCATTGAGTGCTTCATTTACTGTGTATTTCTTGTTTCTTTTGTATCTGGTCCTTTAAGTTGGGTTTTGAGGAGTAATGGTGCCATGTTTCTGATATGTTTCATGTTTGACATTATGAGAGAGGAATATTAAGCAAGCACTTGGCAGGTACTGAGCTAAAAGGACTCCAACCTGAGATATAGGAATTTTCAATGTAGCTGTCCTGTGTCCTCACCAGTAAGTTATAAACTTGGTAGCCATTGAGACCTAGAAGAAAGATTTATGGGAAATCAAGAAATGTGATTCCACTAGTATAAGGAATATCCATGGGAGGAAACTCCCTCTATGAAAACAGATTAGCACTAGCTTTGAAAGATGGTTGCCTTGGGCACTAAGTATTAAGTCACTTGTTCAGAATTATTCAAACCATATATGTCAGAACCAGGTTTAAATACAGATTTTTCTCACCTTAGGGACACCTCTCTATGAATGTAATTCAATAAACATTTATTAGGCACTTACTACATACTACATGCCATATTGCTTTTCTTTATTTATTTTTAAAAAACGTCTACATTTTGCCTTAAAATCAATTTTATAATCAGTACTGTGTATTGGTTCTAAGGCAGAAGAGCAGTAAGGGATAGGCAATGGAAGTTAAGTGACTTGCTCAGGGTCATGTAGCTAGGAAATGTCTGAGGCCAGATTTGAACCCACATTAGAATTCTTGTCTCTAGGCCTGGCACTCAGTCCACTAAGCCACCTAACTGCCCCTGCCATATTGCTTTTCAAAAGAGACAAAAATGCAAAATAATTGTCTCTCTGCCCTTCTGCTTTTACTGTGACAGAATCAGAATAGCAGGAAAAGGCACTAAAGAAGTTAATAATTACATTCTTTTCAGACTGTCTGCTACATTGCCTTAACTGTCAGTATGATGATCAGTATAAACAGAAAGATAATTAAGTAGAAATAATATGCATATCTATCTATCTATATAGTATTATATATAATGGATGGATAGATTAAAGCATCTGTTAAGTACTTACTCTATTCTAGTCTCTTTACTAGGTGCTAGATATATAAAAAGAAACAAAAAAGAAGCCATGGATCAAATACTGCCTTTGGTATATCTGGCTGTGTGTTCCTAGGCAAGTCATTTAACCTTTTACTAAAACTGAGAGTGGTGCTATAACTCTCAATGTAACTATAAGTTTCAGTGAAGGTACATATCTACATTGATAGAAAGCATTTCTTCTCTGAAACTCCCAATACCGATAAAAAACAAAATGAAACAAAATTCTAAATTGATTTAACCAGAACTGTGTCAATATTTATATTCTTGCAACAAATGAAAAGCTGATGGTAGAAAGAAGTTGCTGCTTAATATTGGGATGGCTCAAAGAATTCTTGCAGAGGCAAATAAGAGTGTTGGAAGTGTATTTTATTGTGCTTTCAGTGGTAACAAGAAACATCAATTTATGAGGCCATATTGTGATTAATAGAGATAAGAATTTCATCAGGACAGTTGTGGCTTGTACATCAACATTTGTTGCAAAGGATGAAGGAATAGATAGATGTCCATGGAATGACCATATTCTCCAAATCAACACATACTTTACTATGCAATGACTTCAGTGTGAAGTGGGCACAGTGGAGAATGGCAAAAAAATATATTGGGAAATGCCATTTGTGATTAAAGAATGAAAGCCATCGAAGATTGGTATTTCACAATCTGCATCACTAAACTTTTCTTTCTTTAGAAGGCACTGGGTATTTTGAGCAGGAGCAATATCACAAGAACTAAAGTTGACTATGATGTCTCCCTGGAAAACTGTGAGAATCCATTTTAGAATATGCTGTCTGTTTATAGTCAGGCCATCGATTCATTAGAGTAGAAATAAAAATTAACATTAAATTGGAAAAAAGATTACATGTAAGAAAAGACACTGACTGCAATTACCATAATTCCTATCCAACCTACTAAACCCCACCATGTTGATTATGTGAAATAAAATATTAATAAATGATAGGCTATTCTTTGAGAGATTAAATGCTATAGCCACAACAAGAGGAAGACAAAAGTCATCTAATCTTTCTTAGCAAACAAACATTTGGCTACTTTGCTAAACAGAGAGACACAGCAGCCAAAGGGAATAGTACTTGAGAATAGAAGTTCCCTGAGAAAACCTTATAGGGAATGGTGGAAGCTTATGGTAGTATTATTCCATATGAGGGAAAAAATATGATCAGGAAGAATGAGTCTTCAAAAATCTTGGTTTAAGTCCCAATTAAGTCAGATCACAGTTCAGTTACCTGTGTCAATTTGGACAAGTCATATCCCCTATTTGGGTCTCAGTTTCCTTATTTGTGAGATTCATGGTCATTAAAAGAATATGAAACCCTTCCCTTCTGTTATTAGATTAGATTAGATTAGTATTGATTAGAATCAATACTCTATATTGGTTCCAAACCAGAAGAGCAGGAGGGGCTAGGCAATGGGGGTCAAATGACTTGTCCAGTGTCAAAAAGCTAGGATGTATCTGAGGCCAGGTACATTTTTTTTTTTACTTAATCCACTCTTAATCCATTGAGCTACCTATCTCCCCCCAATTCATGGTTACTTAAAATGCAAATGTACATTGAATGTCAAGATTATGATATGAGGTGGAAGGGAAGTCCATTGATTTCATTCGTTAGTAAATATATCTTGGACTGACACTTCAGGACTAATGAACATAAACTTAATAGGACATGAGTGACATGGATCATGTCTGGGAAAGGACAGCATCTACAGTATTCCATAGTACTTTCTTCTAGGAAAGCACACCTTTTAAAATCATTAATATGGTCCCAATGAAGAGAGACAGCATGGCATTGTAGATAGAGAGCCCAAAGTGCCTTGGATACCTTCTTCATGGAATATTTAAGGTAGTGAGTCTTAAAGTAATAAGAGTCCCATATAGGAAGGGAAGGCATGTAGGGATAACTGGACTGGTGGATGGGGTACCAACACTGGAATGTTATATGTCCATTAAAACATTGAATTAATACTATACCAGTGATGATATCATAAATACTTGGGAAATGTAGCACTAACATGGTCTGGACTTTGTAAAGACATAGAAACAGGGATTGGGACTAAATCTTGCTAAGGATTCCTCAGTAGCTGAGTGGCAAAATTGATAGAGCATTGGGCTTGGTCCTGTGTTCAAGTTTGATTTCAGATACTTACTAGCTATATGACCCTGGGCAAGTCACTTAATCCTGTTTGCCTCAGTTTCCTCATCTGTGAAAGGAGCTGCAGAAGGAAACAGCAAACTACTCCAGTATCTTTGCCAAGAAAATCCCAAATGTGGTCACGAAGAATCCAAAACAACTGAACAATAAAGATTCCCATGTAAGGAAACTTCCTCATCCATGAGTGGCAGGAACTTTCTCTGAAATGCAGAGTCTTAAAGAATTGCTTGAAGAACTGAGATGTTGAGTGATTTGCATAGGATTATATATCTAATATATGTTAGAGGCAGGAATTGAACCCAGGTCTCAGATCTCTATGCATGATGGCACTCATTGTTTCTATAGAGATAGTGAATTTCCTTGAATGAGATAGAAAGCATTTTGTGGACTGTTTTGGGACAATTTCTCTGGTGTTGGTCAGTTAAGTTTCCATACTGGACTGGATTTTAAGGTCTTGAGAACTTAAAAGTATAATGGTATTCCTGAGTTAAGTTGTACTGTTAATCTTATACAGTAAATTATCTTGGAACCTTTCTCTTAAGAGAAACATACTGTGTATTGGGGAATACATCATGTAAGATGATTTTTCTAGCAAGTCAATAGTCAATAATCATTTGTCAAATTCCCATAAGTGCCAGGCACTGTGCTAAGCTCAGAATATACTGAGAAAGGCAAAAGACAGTACCTGACCTTAAAGAGACTCTTGGAAAGAAACTTCATTCTAACTCTCTGATGGAATAGACCTTGAAAGACCAAGACCCAAGTCTGTTCCATATGAGAACTGGTTGAAAGAAATGGGGAATAATTCTGGAGAAGAGATGCTTTGAGGAGGGTGAAAGATGATAGAACTGGATTCAAATAATGTCAGAGCATCATGTAGAGAGGGTTACACATATTCTGTTTGGTTCTAGAAAACAGAATCAAGAGCCACGGATAGAAGTTATAAAGGGACAAATATAAGCTTGAGGTCAACAAAGACTTCCTTGCAATGAGAGCTATCCAGAAGAATGAGCTGCCATTGGAGGGAGTGGGCCATTCCTTCTTGGAGGTCTTCAAATAGAGTTTGCTGAACAACTGTAGTCATAGTATGCCATAGTACTATGACCACACATCGTAGTAAGGGAATCTTTTGGGATGTGGATTGGACTGGACAGCCACTAAAGTCCCTTCTGACTTTGAAATATTTGGGTCTATTAAGTGAACCTTTGTGATCCAGGTAGTTTTGGTACTCTACTAAGAAAAGTTAGCAAGCTATTTGAATGAATTCTCCAAGTCACTAAGAAATTAATGTCCTGTCCTTTCTTTTCCCCTTAAGCAGTATTTCAACTTATTATATTTTAATGATGATCATACTTTCATAGACCCAGAGGGCTCTTCTAATTGACTCTCCCCAGTTTGCTTACTAAGCACTTTTATCTCCATTCACTCTGAGATTGAATTCCCAGACACACTAACTGGCAAATGACCTGTTGCTTTTTCAGACGCAGCAGTAAATATCATCCAATGTAGACAATTCTAATTTTAGATTGAGAATAGTCTGGAGTCTTGATTGCTTAGAATTCAAGATGCATTCTTTATACTTGACAAAGACTGAGCAAAATGAGGGAATATGGAGGTGATCAATTATAGATGAGTCTTACGACCCCAGAAAGTTGAATTTCAGAGTCCCAGAAAGTTGAAAAATTAGGCATTCATTAAGGTCCAGTTTTGTACTAAGTACTTGACAGGTAGTTTTGAGGGATATAGGTATAAAAAAAGAAAAATAGCCCCTGCCTTCAAGGAGTTTGTATCCTACTGGGGAATACAATATTGAAATAAAGTATATAAGTAAATACAAGGTGATAGGAAGCAAGAGAGAGTACTAGGAGAGTACTAGACAGTATAGGAGAGAGGAACAAAGTGGATAATAGATATGCTGTTAATTTACATAATCTTTTTATGCCTCAGTTTCCTCATCCATAAAAAAGGGATGATAATAGCATTTACCTACCTGGCTGGCTGTGAATATTAAATGAAATAATATTTGTAAAGTACTTTCCAGACTTTAAATGCTATTTAAATACTATTATTGTAACTGGGATTGGAACACCTGCTCTGTATTTATATATACTAAGTTCAATTTTGGTGATAGTTCATTCACAAATTGCTCTTTTTTGGCCTTGTACTGTGGTTTAGGACTTCCCTTTCTCCCTTCAATCAGAAGTTCCCTCAACTATGACTAACATTTGGGTCTATTACTTATGAAGAGCAGGGCTAGGTTTTTCTGCTACATGCCACAGGTTGGTCCTTTGCCACTTCCTGGCCCCACCACAGTGTGATCCAAGGACAGAATAGTCCAAGGATGTATCCTTTTCTTTCCAGAAAGCTTGGCACTGGAACCTCTCCAAGGCTTTCTCTTTCTCTCTAGAGATTTCTTTGTTGCTTTGCTGTTAACTGTCTATGTCTGCCATTTTTGGAACCGAGAGATTCCCCAGAAGGGAATGAGAATGGGGTGATTGTCTGTTATTTCTTCCCCTCCTGAGAAAAAGTACAAGTTCACTCTTTGTAAAATCTGGCCATTAATCTTATCTCCTTCTCTGCTCTGGCTTCTCTTTGTTGTTTTTCCTCCCCCAACAATAATGCTTTTAAAACTTTTCAAATAATGCAGAATAACAGTGCTTCTTTCCACTCTATGTCTGTGAGACCACTGGATACAGAGAGAGGAGATTCCTTCTTAATCTCACTATGGCACAAACTATTTTCTTCAACAGCATTAGCTTGGAAGAGGGCATAACCACCCTTATCTATACTAAATGAATCTCAACTGCAATAGCTTTTTGACCCCTGTGTTTTGGTTTTTTAAATGCTATGAAAGGAGAACAAAATGGAAGTTCCTCCTGCGAATGGCAGATTTGATGGATTCTTTCTTAAGAAAGAAAATGCAAGTCTAAAGAATAAGTGAACCCATTTTATAGTTTACCTAATTATGTAGAAGTGATTGTATCCTCAGACAATATTCCCATTTTTTTTATGTTGGAATTAGACAATATTTTTCCATATCTGAATATGAAATCATAGAATTTCATCATAGTAGTCTCTCCATTTCAATGTAGTCCTGGGTTTCTTAAAATGGGGTCCATGGCTTTGTTTAAAAAATATTAAAAATAGATGAAATGTATATAAAATAAACATTTTCTTATCTATTTTAAAACAATTCATTTTTTGCAAATCTATATATTTTATTCTATATATTTAAAAGCATTATTCTGAGAAGGGATCCTCCATATGACTCACCAGGCTGCCATAGAGGTCCATGACACAAAAAAGTTTAAGGTATTATAACCTACACTTGATAAAAAAATCCTTATTAGGTATATTTGATAGACTTTGCTTGAAGACTTTTAATAAAGGTGAACTGACTACTTTCCATTGTGGACTATTCTTTTTGGGAAGGATCTAGTTATTAGCATGTTTTTCTTTGTGTACTTTGCAGATACTCTTATAAAAGGCAGAGATTGGCTGGCAAAGGAAGTCTTTGTCCCTTCATTTTGAAAAGAATGGGAAAAAATTCTTCCAGACTATACTTATCTCTGTCTATGGGGCTTGATTCTGGGTGGGACCTTTCCTTTGACCATTGCTCCTTTCTACCTTTTGTCTTAACTCCCTTCGTTTTGCCAGGTTGGAAATTTGCCTCAGTCTCAGGCATCCTCTTTGATGGGAGGCCAAAGAAAAACCTTGGATCCTATTTAAATTTTGTTTTGGGGGAATTCAGTTTATATAAATCCACAAATTATTAATGAAATCATAACAATCCACCAACCCCCCCTGGCAACCTTTCATTGCCAGGCTGGAAATGAGACTTGTGAGATGGGTAGAGTCTGCATATTCAAATAGATGCTGCATTTTGCAAATTCATCCTTCCTGGACCCAAATACCATGTAGACAGTACTGTATTTGTGATAGAACATATATTTTTATAAACAATTAAAAATCAGGATGACATGACTTAAGTAAATGTGGGAAGAAGATGTAAGCATGTCTAGTAATAAAAAGGCACAAAGAGAGAGAAGCTGGAGAGAGAAAATCTTTGCAGAACCTTCTCACAGTTCTTAAAGAGGGACAGTTACTTTCTGACAAAAATCAGACTGAATTGTGCTTTCTGTAAACTTATATGTTGAACTGATGAAAGCAGCCTCTGCCCTTTATCCATAGTCCCAGGATGGACAGATGCGCGCACACACACATACACACACACACACACACACACACACACACACACACACACACACACATGCTGGTGAAAAAAACCCTCCCTCTGTTGCAGAATCTGTAATAGCTCCCTAGTTCCTTTCTGGGTTTGGGAAAAGATGTGGAGTCCCATAATTGTCTTCTGAGTGCCAGGTATATTTACATCCAGTCTAAGTTTGGGTTATTGCTGCTTCCACTCCTTGTTCCTCATTGTCCTTTCTGGAGCCAAGTAGAAGAAAGGATCATCAGAATGTTCCAAGCTGTAGATTGGACCATCATTTGGAAAACATAGAGAACCCAGAAAATAGTCTGTTTTGATCCCTATGGTTGGGCCACAGAAAGTAAAGCAATGATGCTAGGAAAAAAATAACAAGAATAACAGCCACTCCCATTTACATAGTGCACAACAGTTTGCAAAGTGCTTTACATTTGCTAAAATATTGAACCTTATGATAGTGTCATGAGGTAGGTGCTCACCTATACCTTATTTTGTAGATGAGGACCCCGAGACTCAGTCAAGTTAACAAGGGGCATTTAGGTGGTACAGTGGATAGAATGTAAAGCCTGGGATTAGAAAAAACCCATTTTCCTGGGTTCAAATCTGATCTCAGACATTTTCTAGCTGTTAAGACCCTAAGCAAGTCACTAAAGCCTGTTTGCCTCAGTTTCCTCATCTGTAAAATGAACTGGAGAAGGAAATGGTAAATGATCTCAGTACCTCTTCTAAGAAAACTCCAGGTGGGTTCAAAAGAGTCAAACACAGCTGAAAATGACTGAACAAGTCAACAAGCTTTTTTTAAGTCCTTACCATGTGCCAGTGGGCAGTGCTAAGGTTTGGAATGATTAAAATGGTTGGAAATGCAGATTGATAGTTCAGGACTCCCCATGTCCCCTTTACTTTTTTTTCACAGGTTTTAGAAGTGGGTTTATAGGGAATTTGAAAGACCAAATCAAGTTCCTTTCTCTGTTCACACCGATGGGAATCAATTTGACAGATGCCAGTGCACTTTCCTACATTTATTTACCTTGGATATATTCATTTGTGTGTATGTTTTCTCCCTGATAGCAATTTGAATTCCTTGATCTTTTTCATTTTGGGTTTTCTTCAGAACCTAGGAGAGTGCCTGGCACATAGGGGCACTTAAATGCTCAATGATCAGTTATTGTGTTTTGACTCTGAACGATAATATGCCAGCCAAAACCCAAACCAAGCCAAACCCCAAACCCAACCCTCCCAAACTCAGCACTGCACAGATATTGATTCTGCAGTCTTTTAAGAAACATTTTCAGTTCTGGAAAGACATCAAGAAAGGAGGGGGAATATTTCAAAGTCAGATGCTTTAATTTTTATAGATCCTTAGCAGTGCAAGGAGTACTTGTGGCACTTTTCTAAGCCCTCCTGATGAATGAGAGTTAGTAGACAAAGGCCTTGTTATCACCCAGTATCCATTTCAGTAAGCAGCACCTGTCAAAGAATTGCAGATTTATCACAGTTCAGAAAGAAACTTAGATGACGCTGATCCCTACCTGTCAAGTCTATTTTTGAAACTCACATCAATCAGAAAAGAAGATGAGCCAGGCATTTTACTCTTGTTTTTATCTTTGCACACCATTCACTCAATTGCTTCTAAGATTCTCCCTTCTATAGCAAATCTTAATGTATACTGTGTTGGGCAGCCAGGTGGCACAGCGAATAGAGCATTAGATTTGGAATCAGGAAGATTCATCTTCCTGAGTTCAAATCTGGCCCCAGACGTTTACTACCTGTGTGACCCTGGTCGCTCAAGTCATTTAATCCAGTTTGCCTTAGTTTCCTCATCTGTAAATGATCTGGAGAAGAAAATGGTAAACTACTCCGGGATTTTTGCCAAAAAAACCTCCAAATGGAGCCAAAAAGAATAAGACATGACTGAAATGACTGATTACCACCACTAACAAAGTGTACACTGTTCATAGAGAGATTATTTAAGCACAGTGAGTATGAATAATGAATTGGATCCTTTCCTTCAGTAAAAGGAGAGAATTTAAGCTTTTAGTTTATATTTGTGCCCAGCAAAAACAAAATAAAAAGGTCCAAAAATTTTTTGGTGGGGCTTCCTTTTGTTTTGTGGTTAAGAATAAATGAATAAAAAACACATAAATATATAATTATTCAACAAACATTAAGCATCTTCTATGTAATACATTTTACTAGATATAAAGAATATAGTTTAGGAGGAGTTTGCAATCGAGTGCATATCAATGATGATTTCCCCCAAGTTCAGTCTATCTTCTTTTCTAGTTTTCTTTACTGCACAGTTTATATGTATATGTGCATCCATTTGATGTAGTTGTGTTTAGTGCTGATGCTGAACTCTAGATTCTGCTTTTCACTTTGCATTCATTCATATTTCTGTATATTTCTCATATATATCATTTAGTGTAGAGCTACAATGCTCTCCAACACTGGGATAGCACCATTTCCCCCTGACCTCTGTGTGTTTTGGTTGCCAGCTTTGGGTCATTATTTATAACTCAGCCTTTTTCTCTTTAATTAGCTCATTCGGATCTATTCCCAATAGTGGAATTACCAGGTCAAAAGGCATGAACAGTTTCATAATCTTGCTGTGTGGTTCCAGCTTGCTGTCAGGAAAGCCCATACAATTTTGTACCAGCGGATGAATGTACCTGTTATCCCACACACTAGGATCATTTTATTTTTGTCTAGTCTTTTAATGACGCAGTTATTTTAAATGTGTTTTTGATGTCTTTTGTCTTTTTCTAGTAATTATTTCTCTTAAAAACAAATTTCCCTGCCCACCTTCTAGCCTGACCCTTGATGTGAATCAAAGAAAGACAATTAAGTAAAAACTCTCAACTTAGTGTCTGCCTCTGACAACATCTATATGTTATGCCCTTGTAGTCTCCTTCCTCTCTGAGCATCACTAGCTCACTTGCCTGTTAATGATATTTAGTTTAGTTATATTACATCTGTCATGGAATCTTGTATTATCTTAATGAAGAGGAAGGTCTGTGGTATTATTAGTTGGAGGGATGGTACAGTGAGTAGAGCACTGGGTCTGGAATCAGGAAGTCCTTAATTTAAATCTGTTTTCTGATACTTCCTAGCCATATAAGTCAGGGTAAGTGACTTTGCCTCCACCTACCTCGATTTCTTCAACTGTAAAATGGGAATCATAATAGCTTCTACCTCCAAGGGTTGTTGTAATGATCAAATGAAATAATATTTGTAAAGAACTAAGTATAGTGTCCAGCATATAGTAGGTTCTTTAAAAAATGCCAGCTGCCTTCCTCTTTCACTCCCTATTATCTCTTCTGTAGGACCATCCATGGTTTTTCAGTTCCTAGGAGATTGGTTTCATTTCAGTGATGTTTTATTTATTTTTTTTGCAGTCATTATGTATGTTCTTTTGGTTCTGTGTCTTTCACTCTTTATCATCATGCAACTCTTTTACATTTAATTTGCATTTCTTATATGGTTAACAAACCTGAATGTTTTTGGATGAGTTTGCTATTTGCATTTTCTCCTTTTTGAACTGCTTTTCTGTATCCTTTATCACTTGTCCATTAGAGACTGGACTTTAGATTCATAAATTTTTGTCAAAGGGGAGGCATCAATAGGTATCAATTCAAGTTAAGTAGTAGTATCTGTAGGGCCATGAGCTTTGTTTTAAGAGTTAGAGAATCAGGGTTCAAATCCTGGCTTTGAGACAGGTAGGTGACACAGTGGCTAGAGTACCAGACCTGGAGTCAGGACAATCTGGTTCCAAATCTGGCCTCAGACACTTCTTAGCTTTGTGACCCTGGGAAAGTCACTTAACCCCAATTGCCTAGGCCTTACCAATTTTCTGCCTTAGGAGTGATACTTAGTATGGATTCTAAGGCAGAAAAATAAAGGTTTAAAAATCTGCTTTTGCTACTTGTTACCTTTGTGAAATAGTATGGGGATAATAAAGCTTGCAATATTCACTTCACAGGGAAGGAGTGACACATCTTGAAGTGCTACATAAATATATTTTGTTATGATCAGTTCCTTGTATTATCATAGTAAGTCTGGACCAAAAAATAAAAAAAATACTAATACTTTTGACTTCCAAGCTGTCAATGCAACTTTCTACTTTTCTTTTATCTTGGTATTACTGTTTTTCAATTGTGAAAAATTGCTTTATTTTTATATCACAGAATCCACAAGTTTGACCCTCCTTTTAGCTGTGTTAAATTGAGGTGTTTTGCCTAATTTTCAGGGACATATAAATAAATTTTTTCTCCAGTCAAATTTTTTTCCTGGACTTTTCATGATACAAATATGTGCTGGAGAATTAGAAAAGTCAGGTTGAAAAAACAGGCATTTCGAAATGCAAGAAAATTCATATTAACATCATACACTGCCAGCTTGCAACTGGAAGGGAGCCTTGGGAATGGTCCCTGAATTTTATTCCCAAATTGCTCCCCTAATACTGAGTGAACAGAATGTTTATTATTGGCCTTGGTCCTACTATATCTTTGTTTTCCTCCAAGGTTAAGGCAGGAGGGCACTCTTTGCCTCCTGCTTTCCAAATGCCTTCTACATACCTTAAGCATACATGAGATTCTGCAGCTACTAACAAATTCTTTACAAACAGCCACAGGAATCAACTGTCAAAGAGAAGATACACTCCATTCCTACCTTCTTCCAGAAGGCCTTCCTTCTGCCCTTGGCACTTGAAGCCATCAATGAAATCAAACACAAAGGACCCCAGCGGCTTCACCTGGCACTTTGGTACATCATGAGCATAATGATGAGAATTAGTCCAGAAATGTTCACCTCCACTACCCACTGTGTGGGGACTAGAGGGTTTTCTGCAGTGCATCTCCAAGCTGCTCTTCCACTGTTGCCAGTAGAGAGAGAAACATGTCACTGCCATCCTCTAAGTCTGTAGCATGATATGGAGGCAGACTCAATTTGTGACAACTATATGCAGCTATTGGAGGAACCATTTTTTTGGGGGTTGATTCTGGTTTTACAGAAGCAAAGAGGAAGTGGGCTTGGAATATGGAAAATAGGTTCAGATTTTCCCATGATATTTTCTAGCTGGGTGAATCTGCTGCATCTTTGTGTGCTTCTGGGAACTTTCCTAGGAACTATCTATTACATTATATTATACTTAATTAATTATATTATTATTATTAATTAATATTAAGTATAATTTTGTTATACTTAATAAAATTGTGATCTGCATCTATGGAATGAACTCTTCATGTTAACGAAGTTACAGATTCTTTTTATCCTGTTTTTTCTGCTGCCATGCCAATTAACTTCTGAACTTAATCCAAAAGTCTGGATGGTCACTTTGAAGTCATGCTTTAAAAACTCCTTTGTAGCTAAGTGGTGCAACGGATAGAGTATTGTGCTTGTACTCAAGACTTGAGATATTTTTTTTTTATTTTAAACCCTTAACTTCTGTGTATTGATTTATAGGTGGAAGAGTGGTAAGGGTAGGCAATGGGGGTCAAGTGACTTGCCCAGGGTCACACAGCTGGGAAGTGGCTGAGGCCAGATTTGAACCTAGGACCTCCTGTCTCTAGGCCTGGTTCTCAATCCACTGAGCTACCCAGCTGCCCCCATAGACTTGAGATATTTATTAGCTGTGTGATCCTGGGCAAGTCATTTAACTTCTTTCAGGCTCAATTTCTTTAAATGTAAAATGGAGATAATAAGCCTTCCTTCCTTCCTTCCTTTTCCTTCCTTCCTTCCTTCCTTCCTTCCTTCCTTCCTTCCTTCCTTCCTTCCTTCCGCTAAATACTTGGGATACAAATAGAAAAGGAAGATATTTGGGAGGTGGGGAAGAGATACCATAGAGGAGAGCCCTGGGTGGGGCAGGGGAACATCCTAGTTGATCTTTAAGGTCTCCTTTGACTCAGGGACCTTGTGATTCTGTGATTATCAGGGATCTCTTTGCTCCCATCCCAAAAAGTTTCAAAAGTCATTAACACCCAGTAGTGAAAGTGAGACTATTTCAGGCTTCTCTTGAGAGAATGACTCAATCTCCCTCATTCATGTAGTCAAGAATAAAAGGGCTTATCAGACATCTCTGGGGACACATGTGGGGGATGTTCTCAGATGCCCAAATGCCTCTGCAATGCAGCAAAGGGCCCTCAGGTGGCAATACTGACTCAACCACTAATAACACCCTTCTAATGATGGGCTACTCCTCGTTCAAAGCCAGCTGCTGAGGTTCCCACTGGAATCTCTCCAGCGACTCCACTAAAGGACCTGAAGCCCCAAGTCACGTTTCACCAGTCCAGGTCAGCCAGGCTAGCTCCAGGAAGAAGGTTTTCACAACTCACCTTCACCTCCAAGCCAATAGGACTCTTGAAGAAGGAAAAACCAAGGAAGTGGCGTTCCATAGTCTCCTGAAAAACACACACACACAAAACCACGTAAATAAGAAGGTGTAGACTAAATGTTCTAATCAGAGCCCCACCCAATGCATTCTTGCAGCACCTGGGACTTATCTGTAGGGATCTCAGACTGTAATTATAGATATTTATAGTTTCGCTCGCCATAACACTGCCAAAACTGCCATCTCTGTATCAGTCCAGGACTGACCATTTCACATGCTTTCATCCAAAGGCCTTTGGTGGATATTTTCAGGAAAGTTGAAGTGTTGAAGTAAGCAGGAAAGAAAAAGAAACCCAGGCTGATATCAGCAGCTTGGTGCAGCAGGAAGGATAATGAATTTGCAGTCAGAGGACCTGAGTTCAAATTGCAGCCCTGTCATCTGCTACCTGGGAATATTCTCATTTGTAAAATGAGATGTGGCAAAATTGGGACATTAATGTATTGTTGGTGGAGTTGTGAATTGATCTAACCATTGTGGATGGCAATTTGGAACTATGCCCAAAGGGCGCTAAAAGACTGTCTGCCCTTTGATCCAGCCAAACCATTGCTGGGTTTGTACCCCAAAGAGATCATAGGGAAAAAGATTTGTACACAAATATTTGTAGCCGCGCTTTTTGTGGTGG
>NC_058134.1:34801764-34839034 GCF_016433145.1 Gracilinanus agilis
TTCCTTCCTTCCTTCCTTCCTTCCTTCCTTCCTTCCTTCCTTCCTTCCTTCCTTCCTTCTTAAAGGGAGATATTTTGGCTTGGAAAGTTATTAGGATGAGTGGAACTCCTGAGCACAGATTGTTACACCCTGTCCAGGAGTGATGATAGTTTATTTGATTTTAGTTCCAGAACTGGAAAAGGTGTGGAGTGGAAGAGCAAGGGTCTAGATTGTACAGCCTAACAATTTGTGGAAAGATGGCCCAGGATGGGGAATTAAGTGAAGCCTAGATGGAGTCTGGGTCAAGATATAAGTGATCACTTAGTGTGAGAGAAAAAGACCTCTACCCCCTTATATGAAGATTAGATTTTAATGTTGTCAGAAGTCCTGAGTTAATCATAATTGTAATTCTAAGATAGCATAAGTCATGAATTTAGCAGGCCTAAGTATTAAGGTTTTGGATTAAGGAAATAACTGCCTTTGCAAGGCCTTAGTGCCAGCCCTATCCTTCACTGTTATATCAGGCACCCTAACTTGTGATCCATTATACATCAGGATGCCTGACCTTTATTTCAGAACTTGGTACTACTCATCACCACCCACTCTTAGTCCAGGCATCACTGCTTCCCCCTTTCCATCAAGTGATTCTTAAGTAATGGCCAAAAGATGGTCAGAAGATGTATCTCACCAAAGTAGGGGTATGCCTATTCTGTACTCTTTTTGTACTGGTATAAAAGTTGTCGAGTCCTTTGGGCTATAAAGGAAGGTCTCTCACAGTGCTTGAGGTCTTCTGACCATGATCAGGGGTCCAGCTTTCTCTTGGGATTGGCTCTCCCATATTAAATCTCTTTCTTTATGGCTTGGATATTTTGCTTATCATTTGGGTATCTGTGGTTGGAAAAAATTATGCAACATTAGGCAAGAACCAATCACGACAGTGAGGCATGTCCTTAAAGACATTTTAACTCAGTTAATTCAGAATAACACACATTCAAGAACAGGGACCTAATAAACCCAAAAACATAATTTTTATAGGACATCTGAGAGGAAAGAGATAAATATTGCAGTGAATGGTGAGGTCTTCATGAAGAATTTGAGTTGGGACAAATAGTTTGGGTAGGATTTAAATGAGCAGGGGGTGAAGAACCACATGAATTGGAACATTAAGACTTGCAAATATCATTCAGCCTTTGTCTTTGTAACCTCAGTACCTAGCAAAGTGTCTGACCAGGGGTAGGTGCTTGGTGACTGATCAAAGAACACATTGGGGAAATGATCATAATATATTTATGGAATGATGTAGTTATAACCCAGAGAAGAGAAAGACTTTTCTGAAGTGAAGGGTCTATGCTGAATAGCAGTGGGAACTAAAGTTAGATTGGTAGAATGAGTCAGGTCTTATGGATGACCTTAAAAGCCAAGTAGAGGACCTTATATTGAGTACAATAAAGGCAGCTCCTCTATCTGTATCACATCAAGGAGCTTTCTTCATAATAATGCTGTGAAGTTTTATGACTCAAGTATTATTATGCCTATTTTCCAGATAAAACTCTCTCAGAGATTAAAGTGACTCAGTTATAAAGTTTATAAATATTAGAGGTGAACAGCTCTTACCTGATTGCAAATTGGATATTTCTTTTACCTCTTGCTCAAGAAATTTTCTTATTTAGACCAGTTAAACAACTGAGAGCCAGAGGGTTTTGGTAAACAATTATTTTACTAAGTAGAGGAGCAAATGAGTACAGATTCTTTTGGTCTTCAACAAAGACAAGCTCTGAGACTCCTAGGTAACATACATCTGGAAGGAAAATTCTTGGTGAAAAAAATCTCAATTTTAATAGCTATAGTCCTTGCCTTAAGGGTCCATGCCTTGCTTTCAGGTCAGTCTACAGCAGGGTGTGAGTGAGGGAGGTAGTAAGGGACTTGGGGGTGTGTAATTAGGATTTTCTCCCCAGGACTCTAAATCCCAGCTTCCCATGGTCCTTCTCACATTTCATAGGGAGGATATAAGCTTTGTGTAGCCCTGCCTCTCTCTCTTCTCCCCTGATAGTGGTTTGTGGAGGTGGGGTGAGGTGAGAGGTAAGAGAATCTTACTCAGCTGTTTTTTACTCAGGTTTTTACTTTTGCTCTTTTTATTTTTTCTACTTCAAGTGATTATTAATTAAGCTTATAAATATAATATTTGGAGCTATTGGATAATAATTTAAATCTTACAGGGGCCAGAATGAACACAAAGTACTCCTAAGGTATGTAGAGACCAGTCACATACTCATCTACTGCAATATGGCCCCTGACCTCCACCACCAACATTCTTGCTTCCAGGCTCGCCATTGTCAGTTTTCTAGCCTAACAACTTTTTTTCTTAAATCCAAATTTTCTGTCTTAATAACAACTCGAAGAGTTTGAGGGCAGATGTGAACCCAGATCACTTATTGATTGCCCAGGAGTAATTTTACATTGAACTATTTATATTTCCATACTATCTTTTTGTTCATCACCTTAAAACAATCCATTGCAATAGAATGGACTTTCTTTTGAGATCCAGGTGGAAAAGGCAGTTTGTTTAAGGGACATTAATAAGGATGAATGGTAGCACAGAGAACCTAGAATCAAGTCAACTTGTTCTCTGCTTCCAAGGCTCTTCACATTTGGCCTAATCTTTACCGAGAAAGCCCAACTGATGTCACAAAGAATTGGACAAGACTGAAAAATGACTGGACAACAATTTTGGGGAAAGAGGACTCTAGCAGTTGGGGATGGAATGGGGGATTGATAAAGATGGTAGATAAAATATAGCTCTTTGCAACCTAGAATCTCAGAGAGTTATTTAGAAGACTGAGAGGTTCAAGACATTTGGTCTAAACAAGAGATGTAATGTTGGCGCTGGTTTTACCCACAGTGTCTTCAAGCAAGCGAGCATGCAAACAAACAGCAATATGGTTTGCTTTAACACCTTTCATTGGTGTGTTTCTACAGCTTTCACAAATGCTAATCTATAGCTCACTTTGGCAGTATAGTGCTGTGGTGGCTGGGGGGTGTTAGCCACACATTAGCTCTTGAATTAAACAAGCATTTTCTTGGCTGTAAAAGTAAATGGTCTGATGTAGTCCAGGGCTCAAGGTCGAGAGATGAGAATTTGGTGCATCCATGTGGGCTTAGCAGAAGGAAGAATGACAGATGTCAATAGATCTAAAGTTTATCTCCCCTTAGGAAGTACTCCCTCATTTGTTCCCCAAGTAATACAGTCGAGGCTTAAAGTGAGAAAAAGAAGATTGTGTGAGGGGTGGATTTTCAGGACAGTCTGTCCAGTGAAAGGTTGGTTCTGAGTCCCCCAGAAAATGACCAAAGTGATAGTCTGTCTCATTCACCCGCCAGATTTAGTTGTTACTCTGTTTAGTCTTGACTGGAATCAGTGGGCCCCATGGAAATACATGGGAGAATGTCCTCTGCTGTTACTCCTTAGCAGGACCATTTTAGAGCTAAGTGGATGAAATTAGTTTTTAAGCCAATGGATGTGATACAGAAAATGTATGTGTGTTTAAAAAAGACATCACTAACAAACCCATAAACCCTGACATTTAAAGAAAATAATGCTGAATAGAAGGGGAAAAAAGATGTTTACACAGAAGCCGTGATAACACCCAATGAGGGAACAGTGGGTGGGCTGGATAAACAGCCCAGCAAGCAGCAGGCTTATTGGCACTGGTGCTGGAAAATAGAATGAGTGCCAAGCTGTTTCTCGTCTCTGCACTCTGCAACCCAATCAGTGAAAGAAAATTGTCACCTAGGGTCCCTTGCCAATCTCACATTCCTAGGAAATTGTGGGTAGTATCTTCTTTTGTTTATGCCCAAGTAAATGGTATTTGTTTTAGTCTAATTCCTAACGAAGGAATGCCATCCATAGCAAGGTCTGTGATGTTTCTGCAAGACTCTCATCATGTTATTTCCTAGCTGCCCAATGTGCAATGGCTCCCCATGGTTTATCTGATAAATTTCAATTAAAAAATCATATAGTCAAGGTCTTCCATCAACTGCTCTAACTTCAATATCTAACTGTGTTACTTTCCATCAAGGATGCCCCCGTACTTACCCGAAGTTGTCAACTACTTCACATACCCTTCACTTTTGGGGTGTCCTTTTTAGCATGTGGGTGAATTTTATAAGAAGTTTACATTAAACCTGAGAGGCTGGGACAGAGGGTGAGGAGAATGAAATGGATCCTGAACACAAGACCCCAAAAGGAAGAAATGCTATCCTTTGCACTGGTCTCACAAAGGTTCCATGCCACAAGCCTGAATCTGACAAATCAAGATTTTGTTGAGAATTCTGAAGAAGTCACTCAATTGCATGGGTGGTTTCAGAAAGGTAACAGTAGGAAGATGTGTTTGTTTTTAAGCATCAAACCAGGGGTCTTTCTGGTTTTTGCTCTTGTAGGATTATAATCTTTATGGCCCCTCACAGTCTCTCCAGTTCAAAGATCCTTTTCAGAACAGCCTTTTCCAGGGTATTTCAAGATCCTGCACTTGCCTTCAACTCTATAATCAGTTGGGTCCCCAGAGTTCTCTACACTTGCATTTTTAAAGCATTGTCAATCAGCTAGTGGGGTTTAGAAGGGAGATATATTACATTCAGCCTATATTCAAGAAAATGGCTGAAAGGGATGCTATTGCCCCATTTGGCGGTATAAATATTTATTTGTGCTGTACCAAGCTTTACTTAGTGAATTATTTACAATGATTCTGGAATAACTGGCAATGAACCTGCATAATACATTTTCTCTTTATTTAGGGTGACATAGTTCAGGCTCTGGTAAAAATATAGTATGTATTACCCACTAGTATATTTATGGTAAACATAATAATAATAAAGCATGTTGTACTTTAAGACTTTCAAAGCACTTTATGTGTTATTTCATTTGATCTTTATAATAACCCTGGGAGGTAGGGCTATTGTTCCCCACATTATACAGATGAGGAAACTGAGGTAGAAAGAAATTAATGACTTTCCTTGAGTCACACAGATAAGAAGTGTCCTAGGCAAGAACTGAATTCAAGTCTAGCACTTTATCCAATGTTCCCTCCATCTAATTTCCTCCTTCTGCTCCTCTCATTCAAATGATTTCTCTGGTATTAGACTGAATGTAGTGGAGCTTGTGAAGTTTAACTTCTAGGGTGAAAAGAAGAAGGTTGACCCTGTTCACTCATTCTCTGGCTCCTGGTCTCGATCATCTGCCTTAATACACCTGATGGGATCTTGAACTCAGATCTTCCTAGTAATTTGTCAGTTGTGAAATAATTGATTGTACATATGTCTTTGTTGTTCAGAAGCCATCACATTTATTGTCATCATCAAACCCTTTGGGAACATTAATTGTATGGATATAGCATAGTGGTTTTCAAGGGTTCTAATGTAGTGGGTGTCAAAAAGTGTGTCACAGCATCCTAGGCTGTTTTACAGTTTTGCTAGGTGTCCATGAAAGCCTTAGCCCTCCATCCCAAATGCAGTTTGCTGCCTGATCTTCCTGACCTAGCATCAGGGACAACATGATGGCAATTTTATCTAGAGAGATTCAAAGCTATCTTCTCTCCTGTGAATTGTGGGAAATTAAAGAAAGAGGGTGAAAGGAGGGGAGATAGAGATGAGAAACATGGTATCTAAAATAGCAAGTTGAATATATTATATACTTAAACAACAAATTTTACGTTACTGAGATTCATGATTTCATATATAATTCTCTTTGCATATGGAAATGTTCTCTTTTTTATAGTTCATTAAATTCAGTATTAAGATAATTAAAAAAAGATGCAGAAAACAAATAAAAACATTTAGGTAGCACCAGGTCAAGCATAGACCTCTGAGGCACTTCACTAAAGACTTCTTTTCATATCGATAAAAAAATTAATTATGGATCAAGTAATCTGAAGGTCTAAACTATGGATATGGAGGCCTGATGACTAGGGAACCATCTTGTTGCCAATTTAAATGTTGAATATGCTCCATTCATACAAGGAATACCATGCTATGAGCAAAAACAATTTGAGATCCTCTAATAGTGGGATGAGATGGTGAAGGATTCAGAGGGCTCTTATGACAGCTCCTCATTCCTAAATATCTGATCTAGGCTTGTCAGAGTTGTTCTCTGTTATATAGGAATGTTCCAATAGAAAGAGCCAAGATGATAGATAAATTATATACCAGGTTAAATCACAAGATGGCACTAAAGTGGTTGAGCCTACTCAGAAGAGCACTTGAAATTAGTTTGCTAGGGTAATATGCTCAGGTCAGGATATCAGTTTAGGAAAGATGCCTGAAAATTGTTGAGTATGTAGAGGAGGAAAACCAGGATGGGGAAGAGCTCCAAAATCATGTCATATGACCATTTATGGAAGGAAATGGGAATATTTAGTTTTCATTCCCCATTAAATAAATTCTAGTAGCTCCTTATCACCTCCAGAATGAAATCAAGATCTTTTGTTTGGCCTTCAGACCTTCATAACTTTGCCTTCTCTTAACCTTTCCAGTCTTCTTTCACCTATTTTCTCTTGCTCTTGGATCTAGTGACACTGGCCTCTGCGGTTCCACAAACAAGACCCTCCACCTCTTTTTTTCAGACACTTTCTCTGGCTGTTCCACTGTGCCTAGAATGAATGGGGTACAAATTGTCTCCATCACTTTCTTAAGTCTAGAAATCAAACCCTCCTCATCTCTGCTACATGACTTCCCTGGATTCCTTTAAATCCCAACTAACTTTCCCATTTGTTATAGAAATCTTTCCCCGAGTTCTTTTAAATATGATGCCTTTATTCTGTTAATCGTTTTCTATTTATTTTATATAAAGCTTGTTTATATATACAGGTATTCCTTCCATATTGTGGGGTTCAAAAGGTGGTGGCACCCTTGTCATCTGGAAAGTCCATGTAAAATTTTTGGCTCTTCCTTCATACCAGAGAAGTCTGATTTTTTTTATTTTTCTCTTATGAGGTGTTTACAATACCTTATTGTAAGATATAACTTAAGTATTTGGTCATAGGTTGTATAGTTTCTAAACTTTTTCTGTGTTCTTTGCTGGCTTTCGCATATTATCTACAGCTTCCACAAAACTCCCTCAAAATTCCCATTTATTTTCTTATGCTGACCCACAATGTGACAGAACCACAATGGGGGAAGTTTCACTGTAGAAGGAATACCTGAGCTTGATGTTGATTTATTACTCTCTTTAGCCTGTGAACTTCCTAAGTGCTGAGATTGTCTTTTATCCTTTTTTTGTAGCCCCAGCGCTTAGCATAGTGCCAGACATATTATCAGCATTGGGCAAATGTTTATTTACTAGCTGTGAGACTTAGGAGGGACATTAATAATTAATTGACTCTTAAACGATCACCCTAGTGCAAATACTAATAATATGGAAATGTCTTGATCAGTAACACGTAAAACCCAGTGGAATTGCTCATTGGCTCTGGAAGGGGGGAGAGAGGAGGAAAGGGAAAGGACATGATTCATGTAATTATGGAAAAGTACTCCAAACTAATTAATTAAATACACTTTAAAATAATTAATTGAATTAATAATTATATAATTTATTTTATATGATATATAATAATATAATGATATAATAATAATTTTCAAGAATTCAAAGGATTTTCACATGGAAGTAGTATTAGAATTATTCTGCTTGACCACAGAAGGGAGATTGATGAGCAATGGTTCTCAAGTTTTCAGAGTAAGGATGAAATTTCATAATGATTAGAGGCAACTATGGCTTGCTGATTAAGAGCACTGAGCCTCTAGTAAGGAATACTCGAGTTCAAATCCAGCCTCAGACTCTAGCTGTGTGATCCTGGGCAATCCACTTTAACCTTTGGTTGTCTGACAAAAGGATCTATTGGATCCACTGGATAAGGGACAAATGACTCTAGTACCCTTGCTAAGAAAACCCCAAGTGGGGTCATGAAGAGTCAGATGCAAGGGCCAAACGATAATAAAAGAGCTGGTAAAAGTTGGAATGGGCTTTGGGAAGAGAAGACTAGATGACTTCTCTGGGATTTTCTAGAGGGGACTATTCTTCTGGTATGGGATAGGCTTGATAATCTCCAAGATCATTTCCAACTCTGAATCAATGATTGATGGTGTCATCATTGTGCCAGTCCAGTTGTGCATTTGGGCAAGGCTCTTTTATATTTGACATATTTTTAAAAGTGAGAGCCACTTGTTTACCTAGAGTCATGAGTATTTGTAAAAACACGCTTATGCAACTGGCACAAATGCATGTCCCTGCATCTGGGGGTCACTCAGATCCATCTTGGGTTGAATACACTGGCGCAGTGAATGACAGTGTCAGGGATCCAGGGGAGGATGTACAGGAATGCAAGACTTTGTATTTTGATAAATAAATTGTTTGTTTACTGACTTATGCATTGGACTTCATTGCTGACTTGTTTGGATAACAATGCATTATTGGGGAGGTGTCAATTGATTACAATTGATTACATCTTTCTTTTTGATCTTGAAGGAATCATAACTATTTTGTTTCTGAGATTCTCCATAAATAAAATTAAAATAACATTATTGGTTTCTAAATTTTTTTTCTCCAATAAAGTGTGAGGATAAAACAAGGCAGATTTATTACAATTGTCAAAAGGGATAAACTGATTAAAGGTGGAAATAAATGAGACATGGCAGAGTTTCTGAAACACAACGTTTGATAACCTCTTGGTTTAAGGGGATCTTAACTGTCCTTCCATTCCCTTCTCAGCTATTACTCAGTCGATGACTGGGCAATTCAGAATTGGGATGAACCTAAGAAATTGGATAGAGAAGGAGGGAAAAGTTGATCCTCAAGAAGTACATAGCTACTGGTAAGAGATAAAGAGAAGGTAGAATCCAGAGAGAGTAGAACTATCTTCAAATGTGCTCTAGTGACCACAGGACGTGAAGGGAGTGTGGTAAAGGGAAAGGTGCCCCTGAATTATGGTCAGGATATCTGAATGGTGACTTTTGGAGGGCTGTTAAAAGTGGAGGTGTGCTGGTAAATGTTTAGTGATTGGTGTTCTGAAAAAAATGTACATACAAGTACACTTTTAAGTTTAACTTGTGTTATTAAAATTTTCTCTATCACTTTCTTAAATCTAGAAATCAACAATTATTTAATACTTTATGACATTTTCCAATTTCTGAGATGTATATTCACAATTAGAAATTTAATAATCAGCTCTGTGGGCCAGTATGAACTGGCTCTATCACACACTGGTTGGAAGAATGGTAAATAAAAGTGCTGTATGGACTAACATTTCCTGCCTTAAAGGGAAGGCATGAGATAGCCACTAGGAAGCTGAACTGGTTATAGCTCACAACATCTATCTTTGAACCCATAAGTAAATCAAACTGTATTCAACAATAATGCTTCTTTTTAATAAAAATCCTTACCTCCTATCTTAGAATCAATACTATGTACTGGTTCCAAGGCAGAAGAGCGGTAAGGGATAGATTATGGGGGCTATACAGCTAGGAAGGATCTGAATCCAGATTTGAACCCAGGACTTCCAGTCTCTAGGTCTGGCTCTCATTCCACTGGGTCACATAGCTACCCTGAACAATGATGCTTCTTAAATACTTTGTTTGAGTTTTGATCTTTATGTAATACCATAGCATTCCATCCGAATATAATAATAAAGCCCTAACTCTTTAGGTGATGTGATAGAGGGAAACAGTGACCAGAACATGCATTTAAAGGGTAACATGTTATGAAAGCCTGTAGCATTAAAGTGTATGCAAGAGTTAGTTATTCTCAATCAACATATGGAGTGTTCCACAAACCATAGCCCTACCTCTAAAGAAATGTGGGAAATTTCTTCTAATATCTTTTTGGAGGTCAAATTTGAGAAAAAAAATTTCTTAGCCCCCAGTTTCAGTCATTCCACTTACATTATGGAAGTCATTGTATGGATTGTTTTCCTGGGTGTACTTATATCACTCTGCTTCAGTTCCTATGAGCTTTCTATGCCCCTCTATTTTCATTAGGGCACTCACTTATCACAGCATAATGATGTTTCATTATATTAGCTTACCACCACCATTTTTTAGTCCATCTCTTATAGGCAGTCTTTCCCAATCCTTTTTAATTCTATAGCCCTTGCTCTGTTATTTACTGTTTATCTGGTATATAGCTTGCTTTAAATATGTTTGTTTGCATGTAGTTTCCATCATTAGACTGTAGACTCCTTGAAGGTAGGGACTGCCTTTTGCCTTCTTTTTGTAGACGCAGTGCTTAATTTAATGGTTCTTACATAGCAGGAGATTAATAAATGTTTGTTGATTGATTTAACTATTTCTCAAAACTTGGGCATCTAGTTTATTTTTTCTTTTTATTTTTCCCTACCATCCACTGTGTTACTATAAATATTTTAATATATTAGGGCCTTTTTATTTTGTATTTTATTTATTTATTTACCAATTACATGTAATAGCAAATTTCCACATAAGTTTTTTGGTTATGTGATCCAAATTGTCTTCCTCCCTCTCTTCTCTCCTCCCTCCTGGAGCTGGCAAGCAATTTGATCTGAGTTATTATATAGGGCCCTTTGAAAAAGTCACTGGTAGGGCTGCGAGGTGGCTCAGTGGATTGATAACCAGTCTTAGAGACAGGAGGTCCTGGGTTCAAATCTGGTGTCAGATACTTCCTAGCTGTGTGATCCTGGGTAAGTCATAACCCCCATTGATTAGCCTTTACTGCTCTTCTGCCTTGGAACCAATACACAGTGTTGATTCAAAGATGGAAGGTGAGGGTTTTGAAAAAAGTATAGGTTTCCCTTGAATATATGCCTAATAGTATAATCTCTGAGTAAAAATATTTGTACACTTTTTGCATAATTCCGAATTGCTTGCTAAAATTGACTGGGCCAATTCAGTGCTCTATCGGCATTGCCTTAGTGTACCCATTTCCCCATAACACCATCAGCATTTACCATTCCAATATTTTATCATTTCTTCCCACTTTGCTGGATGATACCGCAGTAATTTTGATTTGTATTTCTCTCCTTATTTGGTGATTTAGGAAATAGTTTACAAATACTGAAAACTGTTCCTATACTCAATGCTTTTTATAATCTTTGCCACATAGGAGGAGATTAATAAGTGTTTATTGATTGATTTAGCTATTTCCCAATACATGGGCATCTAGTTTATTTCTTTTTATTTTCTATCTGAGGAATCCTTTTGTTTTATACATTTTTTAGTTGCCTATATATGCTCATTATTAGGCCCTGATCAAAGATATTTAACATAAATATTTTGCTGGTTGGCTTTCTTTCCTTATCCTATTTGCATTAATATTGTTCATGAAAAATCCAGGCACTTCCATATGTTCAAATGATAATAAAATGGTTCAGGACAACTTCAAATATTCATGATGAAAAATACTATGACCCCAGAGAAAGAACTGATAGAATATGAATTCAAACATACTATTATATTTCATTAAATTTTTTTTTTTGGTTTGAGATCTCTTCCACAAAATGATTAATATGGAAAATGTTTTACATGATTGCACGTCAGGGAAGGATGAGGGGGAGCAGGAAGGAGGGATACGATTTGGAAATCAAAATTAAAAAATGTTAAAAATTGTTCTTTTATGTAACTGGGGAAAAATAAAATATTTTAAAAATTATTTCTCCTCTTGTAATAACTTTTAAATTTGATCAAGAATTGTGAAACGTACTTAGTCTATTTCTTTTCTAATTTTTATGGTATGATCTTTAACATTTAGATCATATATTAATTTTGAGTTTATCGTGGCAGAAAATGTAAGTTGTTAGTCTAGATCTAATTTCTGCAGACTATTTTGTAATGTCTAGAAATTCTTATCAAATAGTGAGTTCTTTTGTAGGTAATTTATGTTTCTAGGTTAATCGAATATTGAGTTATTGAATTCATTTCTGTTATTGTTGCTCAGTTATTTCAATCATATCTGACTCTTCATGAGTCCTTTTTTTTTTTTTTTTTTTTTTTTTTTTTGTAAAAGAGTGTCTTGTTACTCCTTTCTCTAGAAGTTCATTTTACAGATGAGAAAACAGAGGCAAACAAGGTTAAGTGATTTACCCAGGGTCATACAGCTAGTAAGTGTCTGAGGCCATATTTCAGTTTAGATTTCCCTGATTCCAGGCCTGGTGCTCTATCCATTTCACCACCTAGCTCCTCTGATTTTTCCATGCTTTAACTATTTATTCTTTGTTTAATTTTCTGTCTTTTAACAAACATCAAAGGTTTGGTGGTAACTGCTTTATACTATATGCCTTTAGATTCTTGTTGTTTTCCCCATTAGAATGTTAAACTCCTTGAAAGTAGGAATATTTAATTCATGTGTATCCTCCATTTTCTGCACTGTGCCTGGAACATAGTAGTTTCTTAATAAAAACAATTGTTTATTGATTGATTATAAAATAGTTTGAAGTGGGCAGCCTGGTGGCCCAGTGTCTTGGAAGTCAGACCTAGAGATGGAAGGTCCTGGGTTCAAATTTGACTTCAGACACTTCCTGGCTATGTGGCCCTGGGCAAGTCATTTAACTCCCATTGCCTAACCCTGACCACTCTTCTGCCTTGAAATCAATACATAGTATTGATTCTAAGAAAGAAGGGTAAGGGCTTAAAAAAAATCATCTGAAACCTTGAAGTTCTATTCTCCTTTCATCTTCACTTTTAGATATTTATTTCCTTTGATATTCTAAATCATTTGTTCTTCCAAATTAATTTTGTTATTATTTTGTTAAGCTTTGTATCATACCCCTGGCACAAAGGGCTCCAGTATAATGTAAATGTTTAAGAAATGCTTTTTTGATGGAATAAATCTATGAATTATGTTTGGCAATATTATCATTTTCATTTTGTTGATCCTCTTGACATGTCATCCAGTGCTTTAGCTATTGAGCCATTTTGCCTCTTGTTTGAGCCACTTTCTATGGAATTGGATGGATAGAGGTGGTCAAGCTATAAATTCAGGGCACTCAGGATGCTACTCATTTATGGACTTGTGGTCAAATAGCAAAAGCAGTAGAGAGAGCTTGTATATTACTAGACCTGGCTCTCAAGACCTCAATCAATGTAGGAATCATGAAAATATATTTTCAAGGGAAAAATATAACATCACAATTTTTATGAGAAATGTACCTTTCTATGTTATTGAAAATATTCTATATTATTGAAAAAAAGCAGTAAGGGTTTTGAACTATTAAAGGATTTTAAAAAGTCTACATATTGTGAAACTATTATAGGCCTACAAAACATATTTAGTTTCATGGGTATGAAGGAAATGATCAGAATGATTGGCATAAATATATCTCTCAAGTTTTGTTGTTATCTGAAAATCATTTAATTTTATAATAAAGTGACAGGTAAGGAATGTTACTCATAATATTTTGTGACACTTTATAATTAATTGAAGATACCTTATAATCAGAATAGAGGCTAACAATTTGATTTAATTAAAATCATTCCCCACACATTATTAAGTAATCTGATCCTAGTGGAAGAACTTCATTTAGGTTGGAGAAGTAAATGGAGATAACATTGTAACAAGATTCAGGATGTCCTACTCCCTCTCTCACACCATTTCAAAATAGTAAGAACCTTCTTAGTGTCCTGTTCTGGGCACTGACTTATTAGAGTAGTTTAAAAACTAGTGTTACAGGTATTGATTTGATCATCACCTTTGGAATTAGCATTTGAATGGAGATCAAATTAGATCACCATTTGGTTAAATTAATGGAAGCTACAGACTGATCTCTTGCACATTTTCTTTGTCACATAAAAGATTCACTCTCCCTGACACAATGTCTGCTCAATTGAAAATCAAGATCACATTCAATTCCATAAATATTTATTTCAACTTGAAATATTTTATTAAAATAGATGAGCCTCAAATGCTAATTAAATTTGCTTTTAATTGCAATTGAATCTCCATTTAAATTAATTAATTTCAATGCATAAAATATTTTAACAATTTTTAGTCCTATCCTCTCATCTTCATTAGGATTCTTTGCCCATTCATTCTTCACTTTTCCCTTTAAATGGTTATAGTTAATATATATTCCATTCTTCTGACTTTGCCTTTTTTTTGCATTGCATTATTTCATACAAGTTTTTCAAGATTTCTTTTTTATGCCTCACTTATTAGTCAGTTAAGCAATATAGTATTACCTATTCTATCAATGATCCACAGTTAATTTAACTATCCTTTTACTGTCAGATATTCCGGTTGTTTCTAGTATATTCTGGGGTCATAAAGCCCTAATTAGTGAGAGCTCATTATGTCTAATTGGCACCAGATCCAATCATGCTTCACCTTGGTCATCTTTTTTCCGTTTGCCCTATCTCTCTGTACTATATTCTACCCTTTTCTCCTCTCCTCCATGCCCCTGCCCACAACTTGCTCTGGGAATGGTAATTAAATCAACACTACCATTATTTCTAGAAGTTGTGTGTCACTCAACTTGACTTATTGTCCACCCATCCTGTCATTTCCCGGACAAAAGTATATCTCTTTGGCTACCATTATCCTAAGTATCTTATCTTTCCCAATTAGATTATAAACATTTTGGGGGCAGAGAATGTCTTGTATTCCTATTCTCAGAATGTGTCATAGAGTAATTGCACACATGTCATGGGTATAATTAAAGTTTTAATAAAATTATTGAGTTAAAATATGTATTTATTTTCACAACTTTTACTCTGCCCTTCCAGATTGCTTTCTAAAAAACTTACAGCTTTGCTGTTCTACCAAAAGAGGAATAATATATCTCCACTTTGGCCACATGCATGATGTGTGCAAGGATTAGCATCATTATTTATATATGTACATTCACAACACACATACATATGTATATTTAACATAATATTAATTAGTAACACAAATGCCATTTTATTTATATATGAGCTATATATTTTTGTGGTTATAGATATAGATAGATAGGTAGATGGATGGATGGTAGGTAATAAGTAGAGATAGATAGATAGATAGAAAGATAGATAGATAGATAGATAGATAGATAGATAGATAGATAGATGGATGGATGGATGGGTAGATAATAGAGAGATAGTTGGAGGGATAGATAGATATATAGACTGACAGAAGACAGACAGACAGATAGATGGATAGATAGATACTTGTATCCCTCACCAGAATGTAAATTCTTTGGATTTGGGGAATGGTTTATTCATCATATTTGTATGCCTTATTTCTAGCACATTACCTATAATGCCACAGTAGTGTGAGGACATGTTCAGCTTATGATTGTCACTAAGCCACTGGAGTGGATCATTGGTGGAAGTTCTAGAGCACTTTGCAAATATAAGTCATTGTTCAGAGAAACTTAGGAAAACTTGTATGAAGTTGGGAAGTATGATGTGGTGTCAAATGAGCAAAGTCAAAAGAAAAATATTAACAATGGAATATAGTGGAGAGTGAACTAGCCTTGGATTTAGGAAGACCTGGGTTTAAATTTCACCTCTGATATTTGCCAGCTGTCTGACCTGGGGAAAGTTACTGCATCTTTTTAGCCATTGGGTAATGGGGATGGAAGAGACACCTCTTTCAATTCTCCTATCTCCTCTTGATCTTTTTCTACAGTGCATTCTTCATCCTTTTTTTCAAATTCTAGAAAAAGCTGAGTCTAAATTACCTGCTTCAGCTTATATTTCCTCAACATTTTGCAAACTGCCTTCTGCCTTCACTCAGTGACCTCTATTGATTAGAAAATTTCTGGAGTGCAATACTACTCCCTGTTTCCATACCCTAAGTTTCTCTGATTTATGTAGATAAATGGGTGGGTAAAAAATTCAGAGAAAAAGTCTGACTCAGTGGGCAAGGACATAGTTTCTACAATGCTTTTCTGTATTTTTAACTTTTACTAATGCAGAAAAATAATCTAAATCTTCATGACCTCGGAAGTCATCCTTTAGATCTACATATTTCATTTCTTCCTAAAATGTGAGCTCCTGGAAGACAAAGGATGTTTCATTTTTGTTTCAGAATCTTCAGCACTTGCTGTCATGGTTGGCAAAATTTTTATGTGAAAAATTTTCTAGGTTAAATAAATATTTTAATGGATGGAATCTTCTTTAAGCAAGAATTTTTAGATTCGTTAGTCTCATATTTTAGGGAACTGAGGAGGCTGTAGAGCCTATGATGGGTACTGCTTGGGGAAAACTAATAGCTTGGTGAAACTGCCTAGAGCCATGCCTAGGGTGGGTGCTTCCAATTTAATGTTCTATTTCCTTTCCCATCAAATTCCACCAACAGTCATAGGAATAGCACCACACCTGTTTCTCAGTTCCAGCCAGAGGGGACTGAGTAATCAGCTTAAGAGTTCAAGGGAAGGGCTACCCAAACTAGTGACTTATTTCTTCATTTATGGTGATTCATTTAATTTGCATATCTTAACTTTTAAACACCTTGATAATCCAGTAGTGAATCAATGACTCAGTCTTATTGCACCCCTAATTTTTTTTTTGTTGCAGTTTACAAATATATAGACTCTGGGCATGATGTGAATGCACATACTATGGGAGAGGATTGATGGATGATAAACTTGGGATGATAAATTAATCCCTTATTATTTATATTATATGTCAAAGAAATGTGCCAGGAATACTGAGGAGATAGAGAGAGAGGTAGGTTAGAAGAATTTAAAAAGCCTTAGTAGTCAGGAGTCTTGGCTTTTCATGAAAGCTCTGTGCAAGCTTGCTAATGTGACTTCAAGTAAGTCCCTTCATCTCTATGAATCTCAGTTTCTTCATCTGTAAAATGATGCTATTAAACCTTATGACCTCTAAGGACACATTTAAATTTTCATTTTATGACTCTTTTAATCTACTGGACTTGAGAAGAATTTGCTGGAGATAGCAGAAGTTAGTAGAAACGGAGGAAGGAAAGCATCATTTAACCCTTCACAGCCTCACTACATTAGCTGGAACTTTTATAGGCAAGGTCATTGCCGATGTTGGCAATTGGGTTAATTTTGCCTTGAGGTGGATTGATCTAGGACTCAGGCTCTGGACACTTTTTGCAAGGGGAATACAGAGATCCCTCACATATCGAGGGTGTTACATTCCAGAGATCCTCCAATGGGTGAAAATATGCCAAGCAGAGGCATTATATTTATTTTATTATTTATATATATTAAGGCTTTTTAAACATTTCTTACTCTCCGATAAACCTTTTCCACATTCTTATAAACACTGAGCCAATCTGCATCCAGGTTGTAAAACACAGCGCTATGATTGGTCGCCGTTCATTCCATCAGCCAATAGGGTGCCATGATAACTGTAACTCCGTGATACAGAATTGGATGTATTTTTTTTTAAACCTGGAATAGAGTGAAGGAGAGATAAGTGAACCTAAGTGAACCAAGTTATAGTGAGGGACGACTGTATAACAAATGCTTTTTAGGACTCTGGAAAAGAGATCTTGAGATTCCAGGGAACTTAACCTTCTTGCCTGGTGGCTTTTAAGCATTTTTAATCTTCCTGAACTACTTTAAATCACTTTGGAACTACTTTTTCCCAGGTGGATGTTGTAACACCTTTTTAGTAAAAAGATTCATTATTCGTTTGAACTCTCAGGCTCTGAGTGATCCATTGCACCTGAGAGAGCCTCTATTGGGAAGGATTTAAGGATGGAAAGGAACCAGAGAGATCATCTAGTCCAACTCCCTGAATTTGACAGATGAAGAAACTGAGTTCTTGGTCAATGAAATGACTTTCTGCATTTGTATTCACAGGAGTCTAACACGATCAGTCAGCAAACACTTATTAAGTGCCTACTGGGTGCCAGATACCTGGTTAAACACTGATTGGTATATAATAAGCACTTAATAAGTATTTATTGGTTGATTGTTTTATTGATTAAAGCAGCATATATAGGATTCAAGTCTGCATATTGATTCCATATGCAACACTTTGCCAATTATATTACATTGCCAATGGCCCCAAACTCTCATAGGTTTGGGGTACTTTTGGTGGCAGATGAGTGACTTTTTGCAAAATAGATTTAAATGTCATATCATATGTAACAGTCATTTCCATTACCCGTCTTACTTACGCTGAGTCATGCTTGATGTCTATTTTGAAGAGTCTGGGCATGGGCCTGAGGATGATGGGTATGATTTGGAACCAGAGGAACTCCATCACATCCCTTTTGTGACTTTAGGCACCTCTCCGGGTTTTGGTTTCCTTGTTCACATGTGAGGAGTTGGACCAGATGGTTTCTGTACACTTCCTGCTCTAAATGTATCATTGTATAAAACACTGGGGGCCACAAGGATTCTTTATCCACTAGGAAGGATATTGATGTGTTTCTGCAGTCTCCAGATTTGAAGCCCTGATATGGGGCACCATCTGCATTGGAGCAAAGATCCTGAATTGTCACAGAGAACATTTTTTTCCCCAGAATGGGAGATCTACAGGAGTCCTTCAGTGGGAAACAGATCCATGGGGAGCCCAGTGTGTTTCTCAGGAAGAAAGTTAGACAATGCTTTTTCCTTCTTGTAAAATAATCTTTGTTAAGGAATAAAATGCCACACTTTTGCCTGGGTTTAATATTACAATTTGTTTATCCCTTTTGTTTAAGCTGTAGTTCAGGCTTTACATAGAAAAATAGCTTCTGCTTTGAGAAAAGCATAAGAGAGAATGACTGCATTTTTGTGACCTTTTCTTACACAAATCTGAAAACAATCATGATGATGATACATACATACATTTTGGGCAAATGGTAGAAGGAACACCAAATCTACACTGCCAATGATTCATACATTTTGGCTCCAGGGAAGTTGTCATTGATGGTAATCTCATCAGGAGCCCAAACAGCAGCAATCATTTGCTGAGTTTCTGATTTCGAAAGATTGCTGTTTGGACGTGATGTCACTATCAAGGATATCTTGACTTTACATAGTGCTTCCTCTTTTTTGAGGAGCTTACATAACAGATTCTGTTTATAAATTCATTGAATCTCAGAGTTGGAAGGGACCTCAGAGATCACTGAGCCCAATCTCTACCTGGACAAAGATTCCTTTGACAACATCCAGATGTCATTCATATAATCATCAAGCCTCCACATGAATATTTCCAGCAAAGGGGAGTCCATTACCAAGTGAGATAATCCTTTTCACTCTTGGACAACTCTAATTATTAGTAAGCTTTTCCTCTCATTAAGCCTAAATTGGTCTCTTTACAGCTTTGGTCCCATTGTTCCTAGTTCTGCCCTTGGTAGCCAAATAGAACAAATCTAATCCCCCACCGCATGGCAGTCTTTTGCAAAACTTGAATTCAGCTATCATGGTCCCCCAGGCACTTCTCTTCTTCTAACTAAAGTACATTAGTTCCCTCACTTGTTATGGCACATTATCTTTAATTTTTATATTTATTATCAATGTCCTTCCAAAAACATATTTAGTACCAGAACTAATCATAGTTGCTCAGATGTGGGTATGACTAGGTAATCCATATTTTTGTGGCATCCTCTTCTCCTCTTTCCTCAAGTCCCACTTCCTACCCACTTCTAGCTATTGCCCTACTTTTATTCTTTAGAATGAAATATCAGAGCTGAAAAGAAACATTCAAGTCAACAAACATTTATTAAGCTCTTACTCTGTGCCAGGCATCATGCTAACCACTGAGAATATCAGTATAGAAACAAAGATAGTTTGTGCCCTCATGATGCTTGCATTATAATGGGAGATGATAACAAACAAAAGAAATAAAGGCAATTTCCTAAAGGGTAACCAGTCAATCCTAGGGAGAGAGGCCGTGGGAGGTGGAGTTGGGGGAGGACACTTTCAATGTGAGAAATCCAGGGATGAGGTGAGCTTCCAGGTTGAAGACATTTTTATGGCATGGTAGAGAAGTTAGGGATACAATATAGGAAGGAAAAAGACATAAATATAATGTTAATTAACCATTTGCTATTACAAATTGGGAGAAATAAGCCTAGAGAAATTCTTACATACCAAAGGGCTCTAGAACTAGTGATCAGCTTCCTTTATTTACTTTTCAGCATGGCTTGGTATCTCTTCAGATAAAGAGAAATTGTTGAATTCTGGGAACTCTTTAATTTTCTTTTGGGTAATGAGACTGGAGGGAAGAATGGTTGACACGATACTGCTTTACCATGCTTGCTTTTCCTGCATGATACAGGATCCACGTTGAACTTTGCTGCCAGTAATCAGAGTTTCCCCATAAGCTTATTAGAGAGCACTTGGGTTATTAATGCCTGGCTTATCTCTGGAAAACCTGACAGCCTAGCCTCCATAATCTAAGGCTACTGTCAGAGTGAGGGTGTGGTGGGCACTAAATATATCTCTAGTCCATTAGCTGTCTGCACTCATTTTTTTTTTCAAATTGTTTTTCTCTCAAAATGCTTGAAGGTCATTTGGGTTTTGTCAACCCTTCAAAACACTCAGGGCTTACCTCGCTCCTTGAGTTAGCCATCTGTGAATCTCCGCCATTGCTCCATTTTTCCTCTGTTGTTTCTGCCTTATTTTTATTTACTGATCTTTCTAATGGTTGTTTGGCATTATTTTTCATCTTAACTAAATTTGCACTGTCCCCAGCATTGTTGGATGGTAGTTGTACTTACTTCTGAAGTGGGTTATTGTCTTAATTCATCAACCATGTGGACAATTAATTAGCCAAAATTCTTGAATACCTGTCAAGTCTTGCTGAGTTGGCTGTTTCTCTTCCCTCTGTCTTCCGTTTCTTACTTTATCTTTCTGACTAGTTCTTGGTATAGGATCAGCTATGGGTGATGCAGTTTTGAATCAGGTTGCAGTTTAAAACAAAAATCAAAATCCCAGCATCCAAAATCTTTGCCAGTTAGGAAACATCACATTCAACTTGAATAACAAACATTTGTAAAATGCCTTCTATGGACAAGGCATCTTGCTCCACACTGGGAATTCAGAAATGAAAAACACAATCCTTACCCTCAAGAAGCTTATAATCATATAGAAGGATAAAAAACATACAATGAAGCTAATTTTTACATAGTACTTTAAGGTTTACAAAGTACTTTACAAATTCCATCTGTTTCTTTAAAAATCCAGTCCATTTCTCTCCTATATTCCACATACAACTTTTGGACATTTACTACTTTAGGTTCATAGTAGCATTTGTGTTAGCATTTATATAAAGACACAAATATAAGCCCCTCCCAGTATATCTCTATGTTAGACCATGCCAGATGACACCCAATTCAAAGTTAAAAAGGCATATTTTTTGATCAATTATCTATTCTTCAAAATATATATTTCTTGTCCAGCCTTTACATTTTCCTCACTCCCCCCTTCAGAGAGCCAAACTTTGTAACAAACAAAAAGGCACTTAATAAAGCAAATTTATAAGGATCATTGACTCTGGCTTGGAAGGCATCTTAAAAGGTCATGTAGTCCAGCCTTCTTGTTTCATGGACAAAGAAAATGAGGCCCAGTGACCAGCTCAATGTCACACAGATAGTTTACAGAAAAACTTGGACTCCAAATTCAGCCCTTTTTTTTTACTACATCACAATAAAAGTATTGACTCAGGAAATAATGGTGGTCGACACCCCTACCCACATCCACACTACTTTCTTTGCTTTCAATGGAGATTTTGAATCAACTTTTTAAATTCCTTTCCATCTCCTACCTAGTAGAAGAGTCACATTCAATTTTGACTTATGTGACTAGTGCTACAATGTGAAGTCTGTTGCTATACTATCTAATTTTTTACTCTTTAATTTTAGGCCAGTGGGAGCTCTGTTTCCCTTGGGCTGGGCAACTTAAAACCTCTGGTCTTCGTTCACCTTACCTATCAGAATCTCCAAAGGATGTCAGAATTTAAGAATTGCCAGGTTTGTTCATTTTGTCTTTCTTTCCACATGACCCCTACACTAAACCTACATCTACCTTACTTCTTCAGACCATAAAGCTACAGTGCCTCTATTGCTTTGACTTGTCTACCACTACCAGTCTCTGGGCCCCATACCATCAGCACATTTTAGACAGGGATGCCATTTCCCCCCCTTTCTTTGCTTAAACCAGTGCCAGCTTCAGTCTTTCTTCTTATAGTGCTCCTCATATTTCCTGCGCTCAGAGTTTCCTCAATCCCTTCTAATCTGTACTGGGTGATCTCATCAGGTTACAGGATTAAAAACCTTTCAGGAAAATGTGGCATGGAAAACTTTGTCTGGTGAGTCAAGTTCTCTGGAACTCAAGAATTTCGGGAAACTGAAGCAACAAGCATTCCTTTTTGCACATATTTTAATTTATGTGATCCTTACAATCATCCCTGTGAGTTACATGCTGTAGACATTATTCTCATTTTCTAGATGAAAATACTGAGGCACAGAGGTGATATGATTTGTCCATATTCCCACAGCTAATAACTCAGTCAAGATTTAAATCCAGGTCCCTTCTGCTTCCAAATTTATCATTATTTGCTTGCTTTCATGTTGCCTCTGAAACTATTATGAGACCATGTGGAAGAGGAGAGGCCAAGAATGATGCAAAAAAAATGATCTAAGGAAGTTGGAGAAAACTCTAAGACTAAAACTTTCAGCTATGGGTTGAGGAAAGATTCTGGGAGAATGTGGCCTCTGAGATAGACTTTGAAGCAAGAAAATTTCAAGTGCAGAGAATATGGGGAGCTAACATGTCCTAGAAATATGATGGCCTGTGTGAAATGAACATGTATACATGAGGGAAAGGTGAGAGTGGGCAAGATTAGCTGTCTGGCCTGGTTATAACTTAAAGGGAATGAAGAGGAATATAATAGTGGAAGGAATAGCATCTTTCCAGTGATCAGGCTGGATGCTTTTCTAAAAGTGAAGATATTTACTATCTTGTCCTTAGAAGGTTGGATTTTGTGATGAATCGTAGATTCTAGCTGGAAGGGGCTTTAAAGGAAATATGGTTCAACTCACTAATGTTACAGATGAGGATGATAATTGACCAGAGAGTTTAAATACCTTTTTCTCTTCTCTTCTCTTCTCTTCTCTTCTCTTCTCTTCTCTTCTCTTCTCTTCTCTTCTCTTCTCTTCTCTTCTCTTCTCTTCTCTNATGTTCCTCTTTGAAGACTGTTCTTTCTGAGTTAGAAGTCTATACACATGGACTTAAAGCATATTGTAGGGACTATAGGGAGGATTATAGAGATGCCTGCTGGATTCATATTTTGCTTTAAGGAAAAATGAAGATGTTCTTAGTGGGCAGGATTTGGTAAAGGATCTCTGGTCCTCTCCAGTCAGGGACAGGGCATATCCTCAGGAAGGGCTATCTCTAAAAGGGTGTAGTTGGCAGTGCACCCTTAATATCTTACTCTGATCACATATAAGCACCTGAACAGTTAATGACTAATGTATACCTGGTTTACTGAATGCACAGCCATGAAAGGAAGAGAGAGTTAGACAGGAGCACAGGTGTGGATTGAGGCAAGAATCAGACCCATTAGTTAGCTACTCTCGCCTTTGTGCTGGATCAATGGTAACTTAAGGTTTGGTACTGGTGATAAAACCTAGCATTTCCATAGTTTCTTCAGGTTATCAATGGTTAGTTTATAGTAACTAGAAAAGTATAGCCCTTTATAGTAACACCAAGTTTTCTGGAAGCACAACAAAATAATATAAGTCCAAGTTCCTAATTCCACATTTATTTAGAGTTCAGAATAAGCTGGGGTGGCATAATGACTCACTCATCTCACTCTGCTTGCCCCTTTCCCACCCTTTTCCCAGGAATAGGATGAGAAGTAAATATAGGAAGTTATATATATATATGTGTATATATATATATAGGAAGTTATATATATGTACATATATATATATATGTTACATTTAAACTGTATACACACCCATGAAGAAGTTATTTAGTGAAATGTATGAAGTGATATAGCTTTAAGAACAGACTGAGTGACTACCCCAAGTTGGAAAGAGGAATTCTGGGGCTCATGAAAGTAAGATTCTCCATGCCAGGATTAACTGTTGGGTGTATGTTTTATGGGGAATATGATAACTGTGGCCAAAGGAATTAGATATCACTGGAAAGGTTAAAGACTTTTTGCTCAGTCAAAGAATAGCTTGTAAGTCCACTTATATACTAAACTTGTTTCCTATGAAGTGTGACCCTGGTCTAGAGTACTTCCAGAGGTTCTGGATTAGCTTCAAATGACTAAGTCTGCTTGGTGTGAATCCAGTATCAAGTCTCGAATGACATGGTTGTGTTTATACTCATTTTCCTGAATAAAAGGAGACCAAACTTCACATTTCCTGAAGGACCTTATTCATCAAGTAAGCTTCTATATCCGTGATTTCAAGGGTTTAGTAGGCTCATAATCATTTGGGGGATGTTTTGTTATTATGTATTATTTTCTGTAATTTTGCACTATTTATTTTTCTATCAATTCTATACTGAACAAAACAACTTTAGCCAGTATCAAATTATATTTATTTGTTTCTGTCAAGACTTGACTGCATGCCAAAGTCACACGACCAGGGATAAGTGAAATATAGCAAATTCATGAAGGAGATGGAATTTGCTAATGAGTCAGGGCTCTGGGACTGGTTTTTAATTGGACAAATCCACAAAACTATGTACCTTCAGAGAAGAAGTCATAATTTTCATATAGAAGTACAGCCAAATGGTAAATTATTGATCCCATACTAGGAATAAATGCCATAATACTTTCACTTGCATACTTAAATCACTAGGGTGTTTTATGGGTAAATATTAAACACTGAGTTTACTGGGTTTATAGAAAGGGGAAAAGGAAGACTGCTTGGGCAAGGGATAACTGACTAAGAACAAATACCATTAGGGAATCACCTTTACACCCACAAACACAGGACTTGGAAATATGAGTAACACCTATATGGAGGAATGGCAGTTAAAACAGTTAAGGAGTGAGCCAGACTCCAGTCAGCTGGGAAATTACAATAAAACCTTATATAACTTAACTAGGGTACTTCTAGGGTTAGGGAGAACAGACAAAAAGCAGGAGGCAATAATTTATTAAAGTAAAGAAGTTAAAGAGGTGGGTAAACAGGGATTTCCTTAACTGGGGTTAACTATGGATTAGAAACAAGGGAAATGGATCACTACTCTAAAACCCTAACACTAACTAGATCCAAGAAGGATGGGATCTCACTCTTTGGGTCCTTGTCCATCCAGTGGTGATCCTAGCTGTCCTAGGTCCCAGATGAAAACCAGCCAGTAATTCCCAAAGGGTCTCCAACCAAGAGCTGTTCACACTTAGAAGTCCACCTTCCAAGCTGCAAACCATGCTCCAGGCCTCAAAGGAGATGGAATGGTATTTTAGGAGTACAAACACACCTGCTTCCTCTTCAGTGGCAGCAACCAACAGGCTCAGACCCTTGAGTCTCACTTGCAAAGTTCCAAGGCTCCCAGAATGTTCTGCTCATCCATCCTGCTTTGCACAACTTTTCTTTATTTATACTTAAAAATGCTATTTCCTTATTACAGGTGACTATGGGTCTTCCTAGCTTTGGTTGCATCCATATGATTGCTCAGGATCAAAATATTGTCTACATAATGGAAAAGGCACTGATTTCTCCAGAGTAAGAAATCCTGGGTTCAAATCCCATCTTTGAGGTTTACTACCTGTGTTACCTTAAGCAAGTAACTTAAGCTCTTTTGACTTCAGTTTCATTCTCTATAAAAAAAAGTGCTTGAATTGCCTGTGGGATAAAATAGAAAATTTTCTGTTTAGCTTTTACATCTCTAAACAACCTGATTCAAACTTGATCTTTCCAGATTAGTTGGGCATTATCCCTCTTCCCCCATTTTGCAATTCAGGCAAACTGGGCTCTCTCTGATCCTTGGACACGGCACTCCATCTTTTTATCATCCTGCCTTTGTACTGCTTGTCCCTGATGCCTAGAATGCATTTCCTCTTTACCTCCAGCTCACTGAGATGCTCTCTTCCTTTAAGATGAAGATCAGACATCATCCTCTAAAGGAAAACTTTTCTGATTCCTCCCACCATTAGTGACCTTTCTCCAAAAGTACCTTTTACTTAGTTTGCAAATATATATATATATATATATATATACACATATGTTTATAGGTATATATGCAGACATATATATATATATACATAACATTTGTATTTATACTGTATATACTTTTATTTGTACTTGTATCTCCCATGAGAATGTAGGGATTATTTCTTTCTTTGTACTTGTGTCCCCAGCACATTGTAGGTACTTGAATACTTGTTGGTTGATAGATGGCTTCTGAGGTCCTTTCTATATGTATATCTGTGATCCTAGGAGTGCTTCTTTGTGGTTAAAATAAGCAAATGAAATTGCTTCTGCCTCTGTTATTTTTATTCTTTGCCTCCTTTTTCTTCCTCCCTATGTTTACCTTTTTTCCCTTCTCTCCTTCAAATGAGGCTGTACTAACTGCAGAAAGGGCAGGAAATAGAAGGCATGATGGGCAAATCCTATTCTATTTTTTACTTTATCAGTCATTTTCAGACTGTTCTTTCTGCTAAGTGTGGGCCCTGGTTGGGGAGTGAGTGACAAGTGTTTTCAAACACTTTCATCTTTCTCAAAAACGAGGGGATCAAGTCAATGGAAAAATTCTCTGACCCCTTCGCCTCAGCCTCCTATTACTATAGCTTTTCTTAGAAACCCTCTTTCCCCTGCCCCCCTTTTCCTGGAATATGAGTGGGAAGCACCAAGGTAGCACTTTCTGCTGCAGCCAGTTCATTCTGTTTCCATGGTGCTAATATTTCTAACATGAGAGACAACTGGACCAGTCATTTGGGGACCTCTCTCTCCCTGGTTTCTATATAAACTAGTAGGGGAGATTGTCTCACCTGCCCTTTCTAAGGCTCATTTCCTGCCCTCCTCTTCAGAAGCTAGGCTGTTCTTCTCTCTCAAATCTTTGGCCTTTGTTCTTAATTATCCTGGGCTGGTACCCAGGAGTCAGCCACAATTCAAGTGAAAGTCCTCGATTTTCAGATTTACTATTGCATTGGTTCAATTAAGCAAACCAAGACAGGTACAGCAAATTCACAACTGTTAGGTTCAGATTCATGACCAGCAAAGTAATTACAGTACCCTGCAGAGGCTTTGTGGTTTTAAATAGGAGAAGATGGAGCAAGCAGAAACCAGCTAGTGATATGAAATGACCATCAAGATGCATTTGTCCAGAAAACGTGGCAAATCTAGAAATGTTGAAATCAAGAATGTTGAAACAACTCTCTTGCCCCAGTTGGGTGGTCACCCTAAGGGCCTTCGGCTTATAATGATGATGAGAGGTTCAGAGGTTGCCAGGGAACCACTTTCAAAGCTTGATTGATTTCCTCAGGACAGTGTCTTTGAATCATCTTTTCCTTAAGTCTGAATCAATGGTTTTCTAGCTACCAGCTAGAAGGGCTTTTGCCTTGTCTGGTTTACTTAAATTTCTTCCTATCATATTATTCCTCAATGAAGGCATTATATTCTGGTGGGAACCCAAACACATTCACAGGAATGTATGTTTTCATTCATTTAACAATCAATTATTATATGCCTTCTATGAGCAAAACACATAAAACAAAAGATAAAAATAAAATAATGAGAAACAGCATGGAGAGAGAGTGCTACACAGCTTTGGAGCTAGAAAAACCTGGGTCCAAATTTAGCCTCTGACATATATAAGCTGTTTGACTCTGAGCAATTTATTTAGCCTCAGTGCTCTAGACAACCCTCTGAGATGGTAAGTTGTGGAGAAAGTGCTGATCTGTAATAGTAGAAGAATATGCCCACCAGGAGCTCTCTACGTCAAAGAAACAGATGTCCCTGTCACTAGATCCAATCAAATTTAGTTAAACAAATATATACATATATATATATATTTGTTTAACTACTATGTGCCAGGCATGAGGTACATAGTATTTTTCAAAACTAAAGTCATTAAATAAATATTAACTACTAATTAATTTTTAATTATTATTATTTTTAAAACCCTTACTTTCTGTCTTAGAATCAATACTATGTTTGGTTCCAAGGCAGAAGAGTGGTAAGGGCTAGGCAATGGGGGTTAAGTGACTTGCCTAGTGTCACATAGCTAGGAAGTATCTGAGGACAGATTTGAACTTAGGACCTCCCATCACTAGTCCTGGCTCTCAATCCACTGAGCTGCCCCATCTTTTAATAATTTGTAAGAACAACAATAATAATGGAATGATAAGAACTCAGTTTTTTTCTATAGCACTTTAAGGTTCATAAAATATTTTACTTATATGAACTCAGCTAATCTTGACCACCTTATCACGAAAGTTCCATGTTGGGTTTTATAAATGTTCAAGGAGGACTAGTACCTTTGATGTGAGGGCTTGCCAAGCCCCCTTTCAAGGCTTCTTATCTGCCTTTGGTTTTTGTCTTTCCCCCAATTCTCATGTGTGGCTCCAAGAAGCTGCAGGATATATAGCAGCCACAAACTGGTAAACCATCTTGGCAGATGAACTAAATAAGACTGAGAGTAGCCAATGGTCCACAGACCTGTTGGTGAGTTAGAGGGATGTCTACCCTAAGCAAGTGAAGATTTTTTATGGTGGAATAGGTGGGTGAGAGCAATTTATTCTGAGGCTATGAAGTACTATGAGTGTATTATGGTACTATGAGTGCTTGGAGCTTAGTCAGATAGCTAGGATGTCAAGGTCACTCAGTACATCTTGATCCATCACCAGTTGTCCTGCCTTTTATCTTGCCATTGCACTTGGATGACTCTGGGAGAGAGAGTGAGGCTGACAACTTTGTTCAACTCTGCCTCCAATTCATGCACAAGTCAAGACATCACCCTGTGAGGTCATCAGTTGTCTTATTAAAAAAAAGGACAGAAAACAACAGTTCCATTTTACAAATGAGGTACCAAAGCTCAGAGAGGCCAATTGCTGGCTACAGTAATGGAATGAGTCTCCTTAAGAGGTGACTAGTGATAGTGTATGATAGTAGAAAAAAGTATTGAACTCAGAATGTGGAGAACTGAGGTTTGAGTCCCAGGTCTATCACTTCCTAGAAGTCAGTTGAGCTCTCTAAGCAAATCACAATTTGTGTAAGAATACAATTACATACTTTACAGAGTTGTGGAGAAAATTCTTTTGAAACCTGAAGTACTCTATCAGAATGTGAACTATTTTCTTTATTAGCATTAGTCTGTTATCAACATTGGAAGTATTTAAGCCCAGGCTGGGTGACCACCTTGATGAGGATATTACAGAGAGATTCATGTGACACATAAAGAGCTGGAATCAGTGACCTCAATGATCCCTTCCAAATCTAATACCCTATGATTCAAAAACTAAGTGTACTCTACGGACTTTTCCAAAGATGGAATTCTATGCTTCTAGAATTAAAGAGAGATGTGTAAGAGGCAATTGAATTGGCAAAAGCTGGAAATTCAATGGAAAACTGGCATTAAAGTTCATCAATTTCAAGGAAGGTGCCATGGGAATGGAAGGAGGTATGGTGCCGTGCATAGGGTGTTTGATTTGGAGTCCAGACATAATCAACGAGCATTTATTAGGCACTTCCTATGTGTTGGGCATTGTGCTAGATGCTTTTGATACCAACACAAAGAATGCAACAATTCCTATTCCTTCTACTCTATTGGGCAAGACTCTATGTACATACATGAATATACACAGAATATGCATATGTGTACATGTGTATTTACAGAATAGACATATAATATATACAAGGTACTTAGGGAAAGAGGGTAAAAAATACAAATTGAGTAGATCAGAAAAGTCTTCATATAGAAGCTGAGGTATGGTCTACATCTTGAAGGAAGAGAGTAATTTTGTAATAAGGAGGGAGTGCATTCCAGAACTTGAGGAAGCCAGTGCAAAAGCATCAAAATAGGAGACAGAGTATTGGAGAGAATGAAAGTTTGGTTAGATCTAAGAGAATAGGAGGAGAAATAAGGAACTAATATATAGTGAGGTGGAAAAATAGATTGAGAATAGGTTATGAAAGGCTTTAAAAATAAACAGAGTTGTTTATACTTTATCCTGGAGTTGCTAGAGAGCACTGCTAGTTTTTCTTCTGGGTGGTAGGGCAGAGCTATGCTTAAAAAATCATGCTGGCAGTTTTGGGGAAGATAGTCTGTGGGGAAGTAGCGATAAAGCAGGAAGACCAATTAGGAGGCTATTATAATAGTCCATTTGAATGGTAATGTAAAAGACCTGAACTAATGTGGTGACTGAAGGAATAGAAAGAAGGAGTTGGATACCAGAGATGATGTGGAGGTAGAAAAAGCAAGATTTGGAAAATGATTAGATATATGGGAGGAAGAGAGAGAAAACATTCCAAGCTAACATGGAAATTATGAACTTGAGAGATTGGCAAAGTAGTTTTGCCTTCCACAGGAATAGAGAAGTTTGGAAGAATGGAATTTTTTTGGGAAGAATGAGTTGTCTTAGACATGTTTAGTGTGAGACATCTCTGCAACCATTTTGAAATATCTAATGTGCAATTGATGACATAGAATTGAAACTCAAGGAGAGACAGAGGTTGGATATATAGATCTTGGAATCATTGATATAGAGATGAAAATTACATTTTTGGAGGATGTTGACTTCACCAAATGAATGTAGAAAGTAAGGATGTTCAATATATGATGATTAAGTAAGGAGGCTGAGAGGGAGTTTTCAGGTAGAAAGAGAGTAGTATTATCTACTTTCCAGAAAAGAGAGTGTCCAGGAGGAAAATAAAATTCATCAGAAAGGAAAAGAAAGATGGGATCTTAGAAAAGACTATCAACTTTGGTAATTAAGAGATCATTGGTCACTTTAGATAGAGCAGTTTCCACTGAATGATAATATCAGAAGTAAGATGATAAAGCAATAAGGAGAGGAATGGAAGTGGAAAGGAACAAATAGCTGATATGTGCAGGCTCTGTACAAATATTTTCTTTGGTGAAATGGAGTCAATGAATATAGATAGTTTAGCTAAGAGTTTGACTCAGAAAAGGAAGACCCATGATTTGAAAATTCCATGTATTATAATGACTAACTAAATGACCATGGAGAAGTATTTGGCCTCTAAAGAATTTAGGCAACTTTCTAAGATTAGACAAGATTCTAAGAGAGCAATAGACTTGTTCTAGGAAATTCCCACACTGACCAAAGTATAGGGCCTTGATATTTTGACTATGGGTCATTGCAAAATAATTTTTTTTACCATATTCACTTTATCTAGACTACCAAGCTTTTGGTTTCCAACTTGGAACTCAAGCTCTTACCATGAGATCCTGGGCTTCTCATTGATGAGCACTCACTGTTCACTAGATATGACCTAGACTTTCCACACTTTTTGGTGATTTTTATGATTTTTGAGGAGGATGGGCCCTTTTCTCCACTGCATCTACTACCCTCCCCTCCTTTTAATCCTCATTTTCCACCCCTGGTTCTGAGAATAGTGTATAGAATCAATGTAATAGAATCAATACTACAATTAATGAAAGGGATATCAAATAATTGCCCTGTGACTCTAATCGCTTAGACACCACTGTGTCTCTTCCCTGTCTAAAACATCTCTCCTTGGCCACCTCTCTGTATATATTTATGTATGCATGCATGCATAGATAGTTTTCCCCCTATTAAAATGCAAATTCCTTGAAAGAAGGGATCATTTTTGTTTTTTAGATTTTTATTTCTAGTACTTAGTACAGTGTCTGGCAAATAGCTTTTCATTCATAATAAAAAATGAACATATAATTTTTACCCAAGTACTTTTGCAGAAGTGAATATACCACACTAAGACTTATGCTGATCTCTTCCTTTTCAATCTTTCAGATCCTCCTAAGGATACTTTGATTCCTTTTTTATTTGGTCATAAACTACCTTTCTTCCTGGGAGAATTTTTCCTGGTTTGGTCTTCCAATTTTTGTACCCTGTAGCCTGTGTCTCTGTATCCATAGTTTCTGTGCCTGCTGCTACAAGCTGTCATCCCAAGCTGTTTGGCACTTTGGGTCCTTGTTCTTGTCATTCTCATCAGATGGGATCAGGCTGAATCTGTTTGCCAGACTTCATTTGTACTTGGTCTTCTTGACCAGACAGTTCTTTGCCTTATGGTTCTTTCTGTTTATGTTTTCTTCCATATATCAGTTAGGTCTTTGGGCCTTTTAGTTTGTTCCTGTTGTCTTTCACTTCTTTTTATCTCATTGCTTTTGGCTGCTACTGAAGATTGATAGCTATTTTTTCATTCTTTTTATTGACCTAGAATTTTGCATAGGACATATATTTACCTAGCATTTTCCATCCCTTTTTTATAATTTTTATTATTGTCACTCATTTGTATATTCTTACCATCTTTCTATTATCATTTATCACACTCTCTTCTAAACAATTTATTATTTCTTCTCTCGTTGTCACCCTTGGTGGGGGGGTCAAGTTTTTCTTATTTCCTATCTACATGTTTTTAGGCTTGTTCATTTGAAATATGTAACACTGTTATTTTTAGTGGAACTGTGTGTCATTTTCCACCACTAATTAGGATAATTAATAATCATAATGAATAGTTTACATTTACATGTGTTTACTTTGGGCCAGGTACTTGTTTAGTTTACAATCATTATCTCAACTGAGACTCACAAGAATGCTGGGAGGTAGGTGATGTTGCTTTCTCCATTTTATAGGTGAGGAAACAGAGGCCAACAGGGCTAAGTGACTTCCCCCAGGTCCCAGCTAGTGTCTGAGGCCAGGTTTGAACTTAGATCTTTCTGATTCCAGACCCAGAGCTCTACCCACTGTAGCACTATCTCACAGCCTTGTGTATTATACAGCTATGTATGACTGTCTCCTATCACCAAGTTTTGTGTATCTGTGACTAACTACTATAGAAAACACATCTGTAAGCTTAAAAACATGTGCAATTCTTTGATTAGACACATGCACGAAAACATATTTGCATCCAAGATTTCAATAAGCAAGTATGGTGTGGTGGTTAGAGACCCAAGTTTGAATGTAGGAAGATTTGAATTAGAATCCTGTCTTAAATACTGATTAGTTGTGAGCCTTCCTTGGGGAAATCACAACCTTTCCAGGCCATCGGTTTCATTAGTAGGGGAATCATAGAAGCACTTTCACAGGAGTTATGAAGATTTTGAAAAATTGTAAAGAATTTTGCAAACATTAGCTGTCTTAATATTTGTCACGCCTATCCCATAGGCTTATAAACAAAATCAAATAAGAAAATATTCATAAAAGGATAGGAACTAGACTCTGATTTGATTTGTAAGGGGACTAACCAGATGAAGGAACTCCTGTCATTGCAAGCTGGTAACTTCTCTGCAACTTAGTCTTTAGGGCTCTGGAAAACTTTAAGGCTTTAGACACAACATTTCCAGGCCATCAGTTTAAACCTTTGAACAAGTCATTTTGACATCTTTGAAAATGACATTTTCTGGTTATGAATGGGACAGGATTCTTTTGATTTAAAACATTAATCATTTGAAAATGGTGCACATGGAGGGTCATCTTCACTGACTGTCAGATGTGGCAGAGCTTGGGAAGTCAGTGATATCATGATATCCTCATCCTTCAAGAGAAACAGAGCTGAAAGAGCCTAAGCCAGTGCTGGCAAAGTATTGGCACAAATGCCGGGCTGGAATGGGGGGAGCTACTAACATTCACCAATGCTGGCCTAGACAATACCATATTACTGGAAGGAATAGGTAGAACTTAAAGAAACAAGTCTTTTATCTTCTTCCTTTGATCATGCTTTCTATTCTTTTCTTTTCCTCTTTCTAGTGAGCAAAAGAGTATTCTCTATTCTTTCTCCTCTTTTTCTGATGACTCCATGGCAGACCTCACTGAGCCATGGATAGATAACAACCTGTAATCCATTGCCAGCCTTCTTTCAAGAATGTCAGCACTTCTCATATCTTTGGAATTATTATTTTTAAAATTTTTATATATAGTATATTATATTGTAATCATATATAACATATAATTTAATATATAATTATATTTTATTTTTTATGGGAATGATTTTTTCTTCATGGGTTTTTATTTATTTATTTTCTAAATTGAAATTTTTATTTTGAATATTTTCCCATAGTTACATGTTTCATGTTCTTTCCCTCTTCCCCAACTCTCCCCTACCCCCCGTAGCTGATGCACAATTCCACTAGGTTTTACATGTATCAATGATTTTTTGACAAATTGTATGTTTGTTTGGAGCTAGGAAGTTCCCCTGATAATCTATATGCTTGGCAGTCTTCATTAAAAACTCTGTCTTTCCCCTCCTGTCTCTGTCTCTCTTTGCCTCACCCTCTCCCCTTTCCCCTTTAATTGTAGAAGAACCTTTAAAATTCTTCTTCCTCTGCACTTTCCAGAAAAATGTAGCCATCAGTGATGATCTTCCTGCATGGCTGAAGCCCCAAAATAATTATTGGCTGCATCCTTCAATGACCACTTCATTATCTATTTCCTAGTGCTGTTATTTTGTTTTCATATGCATTTTTTTGTCACCCTAACTGGATAAGAAGCTCCTCAAGATCTGAGATTGTTTTATAGTTTCTTTGAACTCCTTCACAGTGCCTAGTGTGATGTTGTGCTTATTGTAAATATATTATGTTGCCTCCACAAATACTCTTTCCCCTCAATTTTTAGTTCACAACCTTCATATTATCTCCAATTCCCTCTCTTTCCTGCTTGTGCCTCATCCTATTGGTTCAATCTGTTGCTTGGTTTTGTCATTTCTCTTTTTTTTTGATATCTCTTATTCATCTCTGTTTCTTTCTATTCACATAGCTATGACCCAAATTCAGGCCCTGATCACTTCTTAGTCTATTATAATATCCTTCTAATTGGTCTCTTTTCCTCAAGAATCTCCCCACAACCTTCTCCACATACCTGTCTAATTGTTTTCCCTAAAGCATAAATATACGGAAGCCAGCTCCCTATTACCTTTAGAAAGAAATGGAAAGTCTTCTGTTTGTCACTGAAAGTTCTTTATTAGCTTATCTCTTTCTGCCTTTAAAGTTTTTGTTCTCTTTACTTTCTTCTGCACATGCTATGATCTATGTACAGTGCCACTAGCTATTCCTTACATAAAACACCGCCTCCCATTTCCCTACATTTGAAATGGTTGTTTCTTTCCCACGTCTGTTTCTTGTCTTCTCTGGCTTTCTTCAAGATTCACTTCAAATCTGCCTTTTTTGGAGGCGGCCTTTCCTGGCCCCTTAGCTACTTGGGTCTTCCTCTCTGAAATTCCTTTTCATCTACTCTGCTATATCTTCTGTGCCTCCGATTATTTACATGTATCCCATGGCAGAATGCAAGCTCCTGGAGGCCAAGAATATTTCACTTTTATGTTCATATGCCCAGAACTTAACATGGTGCCTGGTCCAGAATATGTTCTTAGTAAATCCTGTTCATTAAAATAAATATTTGTCAGACGAGTGAAAAACACCAAGGACTCCAACTGAATCTGCTTCTTATTTATAGCCTTCCTTTCCTCAGTCAGAGCTGTAAACAGTCCTGAGATTAGATTACTAAAACATACTGTAAGAGTCCCATTCCTTGCAACCACACATTAACATGTTACTGAAAAAAAGAGGGAGTCTGGGAGTTGCTAATTATTTTATATAAAATTTAAAGATATACATTATATAAATTTTATATAAAATATATTTTAAGTAAAATTATATAAGAATATATTTTATATAAAATTATATAAAAATCCATTTTTATATTTTTTATGATGTATAAAAGAATGATTTTTATGATGTATAAATAAATAAAAAATATGATTTTTATGACGTATAAAAGAAAATCTTACTTTATACAGTGGATACGATATGGAATATGTTGCTTTCTGAGAGATGACCCAAGCATGAAATAGAGCAATGCATGATTCAATCAAGTTGAGATAGCACAGATAGGCTATCCATCACTGCTCTTGGAGAAGACATTCAGAATGTCCTGAGGACAATTGTAATGTCATGGGAGACAATGCATATGTCTATTAGTAAATCTTCAGTTCAATTTGTCTATTCAATTATAAGTAACCATTGTGTGTCACACACTGAGCTAAGATGTGGGGGACATGAAAACAAAATCAACACATTTCTTGTTTCCAACATGCTTGTTCGTGTTTTACTGGGGGATAAAACATTTAAAACAATATTTAAATACAAAACAATCTGAAGAGGGAAAGAATATTAACATGCAAAGAGAATAGGAAAAAGTGCCCAGTAGAGTGGCACCCGAATTAAGCCTCGAAAGAAACAAAGGGTACTCAAAATTTGAGAGGAGGAGGTCTGTAGTTCATGCTTGGCAAGGCAGGTGGCTCCAATAAAGGTGCAGCAGCAATAGATAAAATAGACTTTGATGTTCAGAGGTTAGTAAATAAACCATGAAAATCGTATCTTTGTGGTCTCATCACTGTGTGGGGGAGATGCTTAGTTCTTGAAGGCTATCAGCAGAGTCCACGCTTCAGCAGGTCCAGCTAAGTTAAAAAGTCTTGAAATGAGATTCTGATATCAGATTGTAGATTTGATGTCCAGGGACCCACCTAATGAAGTCAGAAGAAGTTCATTAACAGGTGGGCTGCTTATTTTTTATTTGGCCACAGCAACTCTTGCAGAGCACATATTAAATGGTAGAGGGGTTGCGATCAGAATCAGTGAAAGGAATAGATAATGAATGGTTCCTGGAGCTCTTAAAGTATTGGCACCCACTTCAAAGACAGATTAGTTTGATCCACTGTGTCATTTCTTATTTCATATATATATATATATATATATATATACATATATATATATGCAACTGGCGTACAATATTAGGAATTCAATATGTGGAATGATGTCACTTCTCAAATGTAGATCAGGTTAATTTTATTTCCATTCAATTCAATGATTATTATTATTTTTTGAGATACCTGCTATGTGCCAGATTCTTTGCTATGTGTGCTAGGTAAAAAGACAAAAATGAAATGAACAGTACTTCAGAAGAGCCTATATTTGCCTGTTCAGAACGTCCTGAGGCCAATTGTAATGTCATGGGAGACAATGCATATGTCTATTAGTAAATCTTCAGTTCAATTTGTCTATTCAATTATAAGTAACCATTGTGTGTCACACACTGAGCTAAGATGTTGGGGACATGAAAACAAAATCAACACATTTCTTGTTTCCAACATGCTTGCTTGTGTTTTACTGGGGGATAAAACATTTAAAACAATATTTAACATACCAGTTACATAGATAAATAAATACCAAATATGTAGATATAATTTCTAGGATGGAGATGGCTCTAATCATAG
>NC_058134.1:34840265-34874073 GCF_016433145.1 Gracilinanus agilis
CAATTGTAATGTCATGGGAGACAATGCATATGTCTATTAGTAAATCTTCAGTTCAATTTGTCTATTCAATTATAAGTAACCATTGTGTGTCACACACTGAGCTAAGATGTGGGGGACATGAAAACAAAATCAACACATTTCTTGTTTCCAACATGCTTGTTCGTGTTTTACTGGGGGATAAAACATTTAAAACAATATTTAAATACAAAACAATCTGAAGAGGGAAAGAATATTAACATGCAAAGAGAATAGGAAAAAGTGCCCAGTAGAGTGGCACCCGAATTAAGCCTCGAAAGAAACAAAGGGTACTCAAAATTTGAGAGGAGGAGGTCTGTAGTTCATGCTTGGCAAGGCAGGTGGCTCCAATAAAGGTGCAGCAGCAATAGATAAAATAGACTTTGATGTTCAGAGGTTAGTAAATAAACCATGAAAATCGTATCTTTGTGGTCTCATCACTGTGTGGGGGAGATGCTTAGTTCTTGAAGGCTATCAGCAGAGTCCACGCTTCAGCAGGTCCAGCTAAGTTAAAAAGTCTTGAAATGAGATTCTGATATCAGATTGTAGATTTGATGTCCAGGGACCCACCTAATGAAGTCAGAAGAAGTTCATTAACAGGTGGGCTGCTTATTTTTTATTTGGCCACAGCAACTCTTGCAGAGCACATATTAAATGGTAGAGGGGTTGCGATCAGAATCAGTGAAAGGAATAGATAATGAATGGTTCCTGGAGCTCTTAAAGTATTGGCACCCACTTCAAAGACAGATTAGTTTGATCCACTGTGTCATTTCTTATTTCATATATATATATATATATATATACATATATATATATGCAACTGGCGTACAATATTAGGAATTCAATATGTGGAATGATGTCACTTCTCAAATGTAGATCAGGTTAATTTTATTTCCATTCAATTCAATGATTATTATTATTTTTTGAGATACCTGCTATGTGCCAGATTCTTTGCTATGTGTGCTAGGTAAAAAGACAAAAATGAAATGAACAGTACTTCAGAAGAGCCTATATTTGCCTGTTCAGAACGTCCTGAGGCCAATTGTAATGTCATGGGAGACAATGCATATGTCTATTAGTAAATCTTCAGTTCAATTTGTCTATTCAATTATAAGTAACCATTGTGTGTCACACACTGAGCTAAGATGTTGGGGACATGAAAACAAAATCAACACATTTCTTGTTTCCAACATGCTTGCTTGTGTTTTACTGGGGGATAAAACATTTAAAACAATATTTAACATACCAGTTACATAGATAAATAAATACCAAATATGTAGATATAATTTCTAGGATGGAGATGGCTCTAATCATAGGGGAGGGAAGTGGCCCCAAAAGGGCCTCAGTTAGGAAGTTGTTATTGAGCAGAGTCTTGAAGGGAACCAGTAATTCTAAGAGGCAGATATGTGGAGGGAAGTTATTTCAGAAATGGAGGATAGCTTGTGCAAAGGCATGAGGGTGGAGGATGATTTAGTATGTCCAGAGGAATAACGAGATGACCAATTTGACTGGAATGTAGAGTACATGAAAGATACTATGGAAAAAGTTTGGAAAGATAGGCTGGAGGAGATGGAACAAAATGGAATGAGAAATAAATTCTTTAGGTGGCAGCATATGTAAATCATCATAGCAATAATGATGCTGACCTTGAACTTAGAGAGTGGTACAATGCCTCATAAGCCTATCACAGATTGTGAAATCAGTCCAGTCTCACTGGGTTATCTTCTGAGAGAAGTTCATGCTCTCAGAGTCAGACTTTTAACTCAAAGGAATCAGAAACTAGGAACCATGTGGTTCTTGGCTGCTACAAATCAAAGAAGGTCACAAGGGTAGTGATAAATGTGAGGGAAGATTATAGGATGAATGATTTGATTAATTCAAATGAAGCCCATTATCCTTTCTGGAGAGGGAGTTTGACTGTTAATAGTTTTTTAAGATGTCTGTATAGTAGAAGATAATCTACATATAGCTATAATAATAATAATAAACCTTCATTTCATTTCTCTTAACTACATAAGCCCCTTTAGGTAGCAAGAATTAAAACAGGGATAAAAAAAAGGAGAATTAAATTCAGCCCAGCAGGGACCCTGGTGCTTCAAGGTTTTCCTCTACCCTTCTGAACTGGAACAATATTAACTTTTCTGCAGGTGGAGCATTAAACTACTCCATCAGGAGTACTCTAGGGAAGGTATTTTATAACACCTTGCTAATTCAGTGGATTTAAAGGAGAAAAGTCAAATAGTGGTAGGTGGAAAATATGAATCACAGAATTGAAAGAGAACTTAGAAGCCTTTGAGTGCAACTCTTCTCATTTTGTGGATGAATAAACTGAGGTCTAGGGAAATTAAATGACTTACTTAAGGTTATACAGATACTAAGCTATCAGGTAGAATATGAAGCCAAGTCCTTTAATTGGAAAAATAGCGTTCTTTCCACTGTATTATGTTGAACTGGATAAAAGGCATGAATTGCCATGTAAACTATAAGGAGATTTCTTTAAGTGGCTTCAGGGAAAACTGCATGAACAACATAATATTTGAACTAGATCTTGGAGGGTGGGAAGGATTTAAAAATGTGAAGATTAGGAGAGGAAATTATAGGCAAAGGGAATGGAATAGGCAAAAGCATGGAAGTGGGGAATTATATAATATATTTGGGGGATGGTGAAAAGCCTACTTTGGGTAGAAGGTAGGTTATGTCAAGAGAAATATGAAATTAAATTACCCAATTGTAGAAGTCCTTAATTATAAGGTTAAGGAATTTAGCTTTATTCAGTAAACATTAAAGCATCACTGTGAAGCACAGTTATCTCCTCCACATCATGGTTTTTTCTATTGTGATTTCAATACATTTCCAGTTTGGCATAAGAAGTTAAATGGGAATTTTGGGGGAGTTTTGCTGGAGCTGCAGATGACACACAAAGGTCAGCAAATGACAAATAAAAAAGTTTAGAAACTCAGAAACGTGTATTTCACCCAAAATTTTCAAGAAGGCACTGTAAACACCTCATAAGAGAAAAAGAAAAAAATTCAGGCTTCTTCTCTGATACAAAGGAAGGGCCAAAATATTTTATGTGGATTTTCCGGATCACTGGGGCACCATATCCCTATCCCCCATGATGTGGAAGGGGAAATTGTATTTTGAATTGAGGAGTAACATCATATTGATTGATCAGGTTTATGTGTAAGGAAGACCAATCACCAGTGAACTGAAGGATGAATAAGAGACAAGATGGGAATAGCAATTAGAATGTTAGTTCCTATCAGCGGCTGAGTAGACTATTTCAAGAGTTTAATCATGTTTTTGAATAACTTAAAAAGGCCAATTGGGATTGACTTCTGTGATGAAGGGAAACTTTTGAATACCTTAGTTATTACTGTTTTCTCCCACCTTAAACTCCTTTGAATTTACTCATTTATATTTTCAATTTTATCTCTTGGGTCATATGTAAGCTTATTGAGGACACTATTTTGTTTTATATTTTTGTATACCTAGCATCTGCCACAGTATCTGGCACATAGTAGGTGCTTGATAAATGTTTGTTAAATTGACTTTACTCCAGTGTGTTCATATGATAGAAAAATTGAGTTATGGTTGTTCTGGTGCATTTTATTTAATTAATCAATCAACCAATCAATCAATCTGCATATGAGTAAAAGGACTTGCCAAGAATTGTGGGTGCTGGGGAAATGAAGAAAAAAATCCTTGGGTCTGCTCCCAAGGAACTTGCATCCTACCAGGGGAGATAACATGTATGCATGTAAGTTGTTGACATCTATGAACAAAATAAATCAATCTAAAGTAATTTTGGTAGGTGATGACTGGTGCCTGGGAATCAGGAAAGATCCTGTGTAGGAAGTGGTGTTTGAACTGATATTGGAAAGAACTTATACTTTTTAAAGGCAAAGATGAAGAGGGAGTTCATTCCAGGCATCCCCAGGGGACAGCCATTGTGAAGTTAGTATTGAAAATTAGGAGAGCAATATAACTACCAAATGCAGACTCATAGGGCTATTTTATCAAAAGAAGGATCCTATTCATTTTCATAAAGGAAAATCTAGCATCTGGAAATGATCCACAAATAAATATTTATTGAGTGATTGCCTTGAGCAAGATGCTGTGCTACTTGAGTAGACCATCTGATGTTAAGGAAAGTGCTCATGACATGTAAGGTGCCTGAGGGCAGAGACTGTCCTTGCTTTTCTTTGTATCCCCAGGAATTTAGCATAATTCCTGGCAAAGTCAAAGTGGGCTTGAATAAATGCTTGTTCACTTGACTTGAATTAACTTGCTCTTGGTGCACATCCTGAAATATCCAGGAATTGCCCAAGGGTCAGACCCTACAAGTCTTGTATACGAGTTGTCCTGTCACTTGTCCTGGGCCAGGTTTCAACACACATGGCTTGAGCATGTGCTGGAAACTGAAGTGACCATTTGCCTCTGTGATTAGGCAAGCTGTGCACAGTTCCCTAGTACTATTGGGAAGACATTTGAAAACATTCAGGAGCAAGGAGAGCCCAGTTGTATTACTAGATAAGGGACAGTGGTGATGGCACAAAGGATTGGGATTTCTAAAGTAAATGAGAACTAAGAAAAAAAAACCCATCACTGCCTGGCTCTGAAAATCAGAGCTATCATTCCCCAAACACAGAATCCATGAATTAAAAAAATGGAGCAATTCCTTAATTAGTACTAATGGCCTCAGTGCCATCTTGGTGCTCCTCAGACTGCTCAACTGTAGACAACAGATGTCCGTAGATAAAACAGTAATTATCCAGCTCCCCCTTCTGTACCATTACTATTTAATTTACATTATATAATGATACCATTACACATAATAAAGGGCCCTTCAGGTATGCTAGGCTATATGGTTTATCATGCATATAGAACAAAATTGAATACTTTTAGAGATATTTTCTTTCCTGGTAGATCTGCAGAGTCTTGCTTCTGTTAAAACATCTTTGTTTTAACCTTAGGATCATGGATTTGGAAGTAGAAGGGAACTCAGAGGTCATCTGCTCTACCTCCCTCATTTTACAGATGAGAAAAATGAGGCCCACTGAGTTTGTGACTTGCTCAAGGTGACATAGCTAGTAAGCAATAGAGCTGGCTTTCAGGCACAATTTTTGTGCTTTTTCTATTGAATCTGCATCATTCTGTATGCAAATTAAGGAAGTCAAGGTAATTGAGTTTGGATCTCATTTATGTTTATGTCTAACTATATCAATTTTGGTTCAAATGATGAAAATCCCATAAAAGGTAATATTGAAAAGAACATATATTTTTCTTTTAAATTGAAGAAACTTTTGGGGTTTTTTGGAAGTTATAGAGCTCTTTATTATTCTAAAATGATGTTTTTAAATTCATCACCTTAATTTGTGTATAGTTCTCTATTTCTCTCTCATATCCAACTACCTGTCTCTTGCAACAAAGAATAAAGAGAAAAACATTTGTAAAAGTAACCAATACACTAAGCACATTTCATTAGTACTGTTAAGAAGAAATTTGGGAATATTCAGGAGCAGTGACAGCCCAGGCAGGCTGAAGGAGAAAGGTGATGGCACAAAGAATCAATATATGATTAATTGCTAAGGTCAATGAGAGCTGATGAAAAAATCACATCATTGCCTGGCTCTGAAAATCAGACACAGAATCCACGAATTTAAAACTTTAAGGAAATATATATAATATCCCCTCCCACCCATGGTCACCTTTCCAATAAATGGAGGAGATTATTTTGGATTTATACCTTTTTTGGGCCCATCTTGATTTTTATAATTAGACAATATTTCTTTTATTTCATTTAGTTATTCTACATTTTGTTTTCTTGGTTCTGCTTATTTTATTCATCATCAGTTGATATGTCTTTTCATGCTACTCTGAATTCTTCATTTTTGTAATTTCTTATGATGTAAACAAATTATTATTATGTATCATGATGTCATTAGCTATTCCCTAATCCACTGACATCTACTTTGTTTCTAGCATTTTGCCACTATGAAAGTGCTTCTATGAATATTTTAGTGCACATGGCATTTCTCTCTGTCTTTGGACTCTTTGAGCCACACATCTAGTAGTGGGATATCTGGGTCGAAGAGTACATAAAGTTTAATCACTTTTAAAAGGCAAATTCTGAATTGCTTTATGGGTCATTTGGACCAATTTACACTGCTACCAACAATGGCTTGTCTTCCTGCAATCTTCCAATATTGACTTTCCATATTTTGTCATTTTTGCTAATTTGCTGAACTTGAGGTGAAACCTCAGAGTTGTTTTGATTTGAATTTTTCATTATTAGTGATACTCGGCAATTTCCCATATGGTTGTTAATTGTAATTATTTTTTTGGGAACTCTTTGTTCGTACCCTTTGAGTGCTTATTCAATGGGGAATTATTCATGTGCATCACTGTTTTAAAATTCAACTTTTTGAACCAAATTAATTGTGACTTTTGTATTTCTGTTTTTCCCTTTCAATTTCAAAGTTTTTTAGAACATTTCTTAATTTCCAGCTAGTGGTTGGCTGAATTGAGTTTCAAATGTGACAAGTGGGGTATACATAAGTCAAAGATTTTTCCCAGAGCTATCTCTTCTTGGCTCAGTACAGAAAGTAGTCAGTGAACACTTGGATTGAGGTAATAACCCTAATTGGGGTTTTATTCTTTAGATGTTTCCTCACCTGAAAGCAGGGCATGTACGTGGTCAATTGCTCAGACTTACTTTTCTGTACTCCCTATCTTATTCACTCCAGTGATTTGTAGTAAGCCTTTGCATCTGTATTACTGTTCCCAACTACTAAGTGATTCCCTACACTTAAGCTGAGAAGATTCAGGATATTCAATAAAAATTCTCTTAGCTTGCCTTTTCATTTCCTCAGAACTTTTCAATCTCATTGGTCCATCTTAAGAGATATCTCTATTATTAAGGCTAATCCTTCTCCTTGCTCCCTGGTCTCACTTCGCTTTTACCTCTTCTAGACTTTGGTCTACCAGTCATTTACTTTCTCTTGTGCGTTTTTAATTATTGCATTTCTTTGCACCAATCACATCTCTTCTACTTACAAATATACTGAAATATTCTTGTTCTTTTTTATTTTAATGAATGGGTCTCATCATCTTGTCTAGATTACAAATATAGTGGTTAATCATGGGCATAATATCATTATTAATTGGTATTGAAACTTTGACTGGCCCCATTTTTGACCTGGGTCAATTTATACCACTGTAGACAATCTGATGATTCTCCATCTAGGGAGACTCACTTTATTGATGTTGGACTTAGTGTGGATACCTGATCTGCATAACTCATTACATCGCAGGACTCCTGAACTCAGGAGATTCTCGAGCCCCATTATCTGGGATTATAGGTATAATGGGTCTTTATTTCTTTAAAAAATTACTTTCTCTGGTACTTTTGCTCATCCAGCTATTGTCTCCTCTTTCCTCTCCTTTAGAGTGAAATTTTTTTCTTTTTTCTTTTTCTTTTGAATATTTTCCCATATTTACATGTTTCATATTCTTTCCCTCTCCCCAAACCTCCCTAACCCCCTTTAACTGACGCACAATTCCACTGGGTTTTACATGTATCATTGATTAAGCCCTAATTCCATATTATTGATAGTTAGACTAGAGTTATCATTTAGTATCTTCATCCTCAATAATATCCCAATCAGTCCATGTGTTCAAGCAGTTGTTTTTCCTCTGTGTTTCTCTAGAGTAAAATTTCTTGAAAAAGTTACCTATAACTCATCTTTTTCATATTCTCTCATTCCAATTCACTTGATATCTAGCTTTTATCTGTTCATCTTTATAAAAACTGCTTTCAAAGGCTACAAATTATTTCTAATCCCTAAATTTAATGGCAAATTTTCCTTTTAATTTTTAGCCATTCTCATCTTCCTGTCACATTTCATACTTGTGATCAATTAGTGGAATTTGACCGAAGATTCATGACATTCTCCTTTCTTCCTCTTACCTCGCTCACCTCCTTTCCTCTGTCTCCTATGTTGCTGGAGAGATGTATTCTCCAAATTTCTGTTCTTAGAACGCTCTTGCTCTCTCTACTTTTTCTTCCTTGGCAATCTAACTTACTGTCATAGCTTTAGCTATCACATCTATGTGAATGATACCCAAGTTTTTATTTCTAATCTGGCTTTCCCCAGTACCTAGCCCAGTGCCTGGATCATAGTAGCTACTTAATAAATTTTTGTTAATTGATGAATCTTTTTTTCCGAGTTTCATACCCACATTTCCACCTGGAATCCCCCCTGGCAGCAATGTGATCTCAATCTTCTCTTTTTTGATTTTGTTATTTTGGTAGCTGGTCCATCTATTCACTCAGTCTGTTACATCTGAAAACTTGTTATTGTCTTTGATTCTTTTTGTTCCTCTTACTATAGATTTGTTTGTATTATTCTCAGTACTTGCAATGTTCTGCTTAACTACTTTTTAACTACTGAATTCCCACCTACCCCTTTAAAGACCAACTCAACTGTTGCCTCTTTCTTTTTAAAAATAAATGCCATAAGTGTTGTTTTCATATCATCTAAGTTTCCTCCTGTGTCATTCCTCTCCTCTTTCCATTGAACCATATCTTATAATAAGAATTTTTAAGAAGAAAAGGAGAAAAAAAGAGAAAGTTAGCAAGATTGACCAATACATTGAAAAAACACCTCACAACACATGCAGTGTTTCATAGCCAGAGTCCCTTGCTATGTAAAGGAGTGAGGAAGAGATGTATGGTCATAGCTCTTCTTTTGGCACAATTTTGTTGTAGTTTTGCACCACATATTTTTTTTAAAACCCTTGTACTTCGGTGTATTGTCTCATAGGTGGAAGAGTGGTAAGGGTGGGCAATGGGGGTCAAATGACTTGCCCAGGGTCACACAGCTGGGAAGTGGCTGAGGCCGGGTTTGAACCTAGGACCTCCTGTCTCTAGGCCTGGCTCTCACTCCACTGAGCTACCCAGCTGCCCTCCACATATTTTTTATATTGTTGCTTTCTTCTTTCCATTTAAGTTGTTGCAATGCTTATGAATATTCTTTTTTTTGGCTCTTCTTATTTTTGGTGCATGTAAGTTTCCATGCATCTCTCTATTTGACTCCTCTTCCATGAAATCTTTAAGTCAATAATGACTTCCCCTTGGAGTTCACATAGCCCGTTTTTCTGGACTTCAACGCTCTTCTCACAGACCACTTGGTGTTGTCCAGTCATTCAGTTGTGTCCAGCTCTTTGTAGTTGGGCCTTATAGATCACAGCATATCAGACCTTTATATCCTCTACTATCTTCTGAACATTCAAGTTCATGTTCATGGTTTCCATGAGTTTATCCATCTCATCCTCTGCTTTCCCAATTTCCTTTTACCTCCAAATTTCCCAACATCAGGGTCTTTTCCAAGAAGTTCTGACTTCTCTTTAATTGGGCAGAGTATTTAAATTTTAAGTTGCAGTATTGACCTTCCAATAAATAGCTTGAATTAATTTCTTTAAGTATTGAGTGATCTTATTTCCTTGATGTCCAAAGGTCTCTCAAAAATCTTCCCAGCACTACTATTTGAAAGCATTAGTTCTGTGCCACTCAACTTTCCTTATAGTCTAACTCTTAAAGCCATACATTGGTACTGGAAAAGTCATAGCTCTAACTATACAGATCTTTTTCAGCAAGTGATGTTTCTACTTTTTAGTATGATGCCTAATTAATTTTTCTATAGCTTTCCTTCCAAAGAGCAAGCATCTTTTAATTCCATGTTGTAGTCACTGTCTGCAGTGATCTTTGAGCTCAAAAATATAAAATCTAAAACTGTTTCTATTTTTCTTCCTCCATTTTCCCAGATGTAATGGGACCACTAGCCAAGACTAGTTGTTTTTTTTTAAATTTCAAGCCAGTTTTTACATTCTTCTTTTTCATCTTCATCCAGAAACATCTTAATTCTTCACTTTCTGCCATCATAGTGGTATTGCCTGTATATCTGAGACTATTGATTTTTCCTCTGGCAACCTTAATTCTAGATTTTGATTCATCCAGCCTGATATTTTACATGATATACTCTGCACATAAGTTAAATAAATAAATTGACAATGTAATGCTTTCCCCAATCTTAAACTGTTTTTGTTCCATGTTCACTTCTAAACATCTTCTTGACCCACATATAGATCCCTCAGGAGACAAGACGATCTGATGCTATCATTTCTTTGATAGATTTTGTTGTGATCCAACAGTTAAAAGATTTAGTATAGTCAGTGAACTAGAAATAGATTTTTTTTTCTGGAAAACCTTTGATTTCTCTATAATTCAGTGAATGTTGATAATTTGGTTTCTAGTTCCTCTGCCTCTGTGAAAACCGTCCTACTCTTCTGTTCATTCTCAGTTTACCTATTGCTGAGGTCTAGCTTATAGACTCTTAAGCAAAATATTGCTGGCATGTGAAATGAATTCAATTGTTCAGTAAGTTGAACATTTTTTGACATCGCCTTTTTTTTAGGATTGGATTGTAAACTGACCTTTTCTATTCCAAAGACCATAGTTAAATTTCCCCAAATTTTCTGACATATAAAGTGTAGCATTTATCATTTAAAATTTTATTTTTTAAGATTGATACTGAGTACTGGTATCAAAGCAGAAGAGTGGTAAAGGCTAAGCAATGGTAGTTAAGTGATTTGCCCAGGGTCACCTGGTTGAGGCCAGATTTTAACCCATGATTTGCATACCTATACCTGGATCTCTACCCACTGAGCTATGTAGATGCTCCATCTTATAGAATTTTAAATATTTAAGCTGGACTTCTATCACCTACACTAATCTTATTGTTAGCAATGCTTCCTAAAGCCCACTTGACTTTATTCTTCAGGATGTCTGACTCAAGATTGGTAACCATACCATTGCTTGTCCATTTGCTAAAAGCTTTCTGTTATAGTTCTGTATATTCTTGCCACTTCTTCATTAATCTTTATCTCCTGTTAAGTTTCTATCATTTTTACCTTTTATCTTGCCCATTTTTGGATAAACAGTTCCCTTGATGTCTACTTTTCTTGAAAAGTTCTTGTCTTTCTCATTTTATTGTTTTCTTCTCATTTCTTTGCATCGCTCATTTAAGAAAACCTTATTTCTCCTTGTTGTTCTCTGGAATTCTGTATTCAGTTGTATACCTCTTTCTCTTTTTCCTTTCCTTTTCTCTTTCCTTCTTTTGTCAGCTGTTTGCAAGACCTCATCAGACAGCCATTTTGTTTTTTTTTTTTTGCTCTTTTTTTCCTTTGGAAGGTTTTTTTGTTGGTACCTCCTACAAAATTCTGTGAGCCTCTGTCCATTGTTTTTCAGGAACTCTATGTATTAGAGCTAATTCCTGAAATCTATTAATCAATTCCACTTCATATCCATAAGGGATGTGATTTAGGTCACATCTATTTGCTCTATTGTCTTTCCCTACTTTCAATTTGTCTGAATTTTATAATAATAAGCTCAAGTTCTGAGGCACAGTCAGCTTCAGATCTTGTTCTAACTGACTATACTGACCTTCTCCACCTTTTGTTTCAAGTATATAGTCAATCTGATTTTGACATTGACCATCTGATGATATCCATTTATAGAATTGCCTTTTGGGATGTTAAAAAAGAGTGTCTGCTATGACCAATGAGTTATCTTGACTAAAGTATTAATCCCTGCTTTTTTTCATTTTGTACTCCAAGGCCAAACTTGCCTGTTATTCCAATTATCTTTTGAATTCTTACTTAAGCATAAGACAAATGTGACATGTTTTCTTGGTTTTACATCAAGAAGATATTATAGGTCTTAAAAATGATCAAATTTGGCCTCTTAGGTATCAATAGTTGGAGCACAGATTTGTATTACTGTGATGTTGTACAATCTTGCCTTGGATTTGTACAGATATTATATTGTAATTCTTGAGATTCATACCCCAATCCTGCTTTTCTCACCCTTTTATTGACTATGAAGGCTGCTCCATTTCTTCTAAGTAGTTCTTGGCCATAGTAGCATATAGTATGGTGTGAGAAAATTGAGGTAATTGAGGGTATTAAGACAACAATTGGTTAATTGTGGGAACTGAGAGAACCACATCAATTCCATCTTTTTCTAAAAACTCATCTTCCATCTTAGAATAAATACCATGTATTGGTTCTAAGGCAGAAGAGCAGTGAGGTCTAGGAAATTGGGATTAAGGGTCATGCAGCTAGAAAATGTCTGAGGCTAAATTTGAATCTAGGACCTCCCCATATTTAGGCCTGGTGCTCCATCCACTGAGCCACATAATGCCTGCCCTTATCTTTTGTTTTATAATTGACACTAAATTCAGTTCCAAGGCAGAAGAGTGGCACACTGACTCCATCTTCTCACTCAATTCTAGAGGCCTATTGCAATTTCTGTCCTGTGAGAAAAAATTATTCAATTGTGTAAATTGTGAGGAAACCTTATTGCATTATTTGAATCTAGCCCCATGTGGCTGGGAAACTAGACCATCTGTACCTGCAGTTTAAAGATCCTTAACCAGGGTCTTTAGGTTATGATGACCAGAAAAGCTGTTAGAGCCTAAGACTGATGTAAGGAGTTTTCTCAAAATTGTGCATCTCAACCAAACAATGTGTCTTATCTAAGTCCCATCCTGATCAATTGGTTATTGTTTCCATGTTTCTTTGATTGTTTCTATGTGTTTGGGGAGGATTAGAGCATTTCTTTTTTCAAATTTAGAGAATTTCATTTGTTTATTCTCTTCTCAACTTGGATCTTTTATCCAATTATAAATCCAAATATTTAATGTTTTCTTTTCATTTGGCTAATTGTTTTTACTGAATAAAAGTCTGTCTCCCTCTGTTTTCAGTCCTAAAGTGAAGAATAAGCCAGGTCCTGATTTGCTAGGTAATTAGCATAAATTGCTTAATAAATCAATAAATTCCAAAGATTAAACCTTCGTTTCCTCAGTCATTTTATCTTTTCCTCATTACAGTGGTCACCTGAATTAAATTCATCCATTTCTGTCCATTTATGTTTATGGACACCAAAGATACTGATGCTTAATCTTTCCATCTCTTGCTTGACCACATTCAGTTGACCTTGGTACATTCCACAGTGAATTACATTGACTTAAAGCATGTCTTTAAGATAGTACAGGGTTTGGGGTTCTGCTTTAGACCCTCAGAGGCCTGGAATGCAGTTGAGTCTCCAGAGAAGCTTAACCTTATGTAGAGACAAGGAATGTAAAATGAGAAGACAATCAGATTTAGAAAATGAGGGATTTTGCAGATTATTGAATTTAACTTGCTCCTCCTCATTTTACAAGGGGAGATGAAAATTCAGAAAGAAAAGTTCTTAGCAGAGTGAGGGGGTTTTCGGATCAGTTAAAATAGGACTCCAAGGGAATTTATGTTCTCCAGAGGTTAAGAAGGTTCTCCAGAGGTTGTAGAGATACCAAGGCAAATGCCAAAGGTGCTGGAGACAGATAAGGTCATAGATGGAGTTGAGAGTCAGGACTGGGGACTTAGAAAAAAAAGAAAAAACAATATTATTTTCTTGAAGGAAGAGATTTTACATGGAAAATATTCAACTTTCTGAATATTATCTCTTTAATTCAGTTCAGGATCACTCTACCCTTTTCAATTTACAAAGGGAAGTAAGTGAGGAAGTGAGAAATTTGATACTTAAATCAGGACTACATATTGTGCAGTGGCAAGACAAGTTTGGCTTTTTGTCCAAGCAAGAAGTCAAAGCTTTTTCACCCATATTTAGAAGAACTTTAGGCTTTTTGACTCATTGCTAGTGTCGATCACAAGCACTGATTCATTTCAACATGACAAGCATTTATTAAGTGCTTCCTATGTTGTTAGGCACTCTGCTAGAAGCTCAAGATATAAAGAAAAATGACATAGCTCTTGCCATTAAGGTGACTGTATTCTAAAGGGAATTATCATATACAGATAGTTCTTAAAACAAGATTATTAATTCTCCCATCCAAGACGAGCTTCAGTGTTAAGCCTAAAAGGAACTCCTATGCACCTGCTTTCTTTGTGGCTTGGGATAAAGTAGGTTGAGGCTGCTAAACAAACTCTCATCTCTAAGCTCCAGAAATTGAAGTGGTTCTGTTGAATTTCTGTTCTTTGCAGCACATTGGGCTAAATGCTTATTAAAGAGACAAAGAGTTGGTGGCCAAAGGAATGGTGTTCAAGGAAGACATGGTCCCAGTCCTCAAGGAACAGAAACTACAGTCAGAGACATATGCATACAATATAACATGAAAAAAGCCCAATGAAGGTATGATTATTGTCAACTATTACTGGAAAAAGAAAGGTTTCTGAATAAAGAGGCAGAGAGGAGTAGTTGACATCAAAGATTTATTCCATCTCTAAGATTTTACAACAATTTTTTTGGGGTTCAGTTTCTTTACCTCTAAAATAAAAGAGTTAAATGAGATGATCTCAATGGTCCCTTCCTTTTCTAATATTCTATCAATTAAACAATAAGCATCTACTACATAACTTCTATATACCAGATACTTAAAATACAAATCAATAAACCAACCAATCAGTCAACATGTATTTGTTAAGGATTAATTATAAGCATAGGACTACAGATAATCAAGTTAGAAAAAATATAGGATTTAAATGTATATTATGTATACCTCTATCTTTATCTCCAAGTATGGGCTATATAGATATACAGTTATCCAGTCCATATTGTGACTTCTACCATTGTGGTTTCTATATATCTCAGGTTGACATAATAAATTAAATGGTAGGGGGCTGCTAGGTAGCATAATGGAGAGAAAAACCAGACTTGGAGACAGAAGGTTGTGGGTCCAAATCTGATCTCAGACACTTCCTAGCTGTATGACCCTGGGAAAGTCCTTTAACTCCCATTGTCTAGCCCTTACCACTCTTCTGCCTTGGAACCAATACAAAGTATTCATTCTAAAATGGAAGTTAAGGTTTTTTTTAATTAAATGAGAATTTTTGAGAGTTTTGTAGAAGTCACATGAAGGCCAGCAGATGACACAGATGACAATGAAAAAATTTAGAAATTTAGAAATGCATACTTCACTTAAAATGTATAATGAGATTCTTTAAATACACCAGAAAATAAAAAGAAAAAGATCAGTTTTTTTTCTCTTGTATGAAGGGAGGGCCAAATTTTTTTACATGAAATTTCCAGATTGACAGGTGCTGCACCCTTAACCCCTGCAATATGGAAAGGGTAATTGTATTTTCTTTTTTTTAAACCCTTACCTTCCATCTTGGAGTCAATACTGTGTATTGGTTCCAAGGCAGAAGAGTGGTAAGGGTAGGCAATGGGGGCCAAGTGACTTGCCCAGGGTCACACAGCTGAGAAGTGTCTGAGGTCAGATTAGAACCTAGAAACTCCCGTCTCTAGGCCTGGCTCTCAATCCACTGAGATACCCAGCTGCCCCCAATAATTGTATTTTCAAGACAATGTCCCATTAATATTCCTTTGACTAGAGTATTTTTAGAGCTTCTACATAATCGAAGCTCTACAGGTCAGTCATTGAACTATATATTGTTCAGACATTGTCCTGAAAATATCAAGGCCTTTAATTCTTTATCTTTGTATCCCTGGCACCTAGCACATTTCCTGAATCCAATAGATGTTTAATAGGTGCTTGTTGATTTCAGATTTTGTAAGTTATATTGTTCTTTATTAAAACTACATTTTATACATATATTTATTGATACAGATACAATGATGAATTGGGCCTAGATTGAATAAGGTGAAGAGAGCAAACAGGATGTTTTTAGGAAATGAGAAAGATCTTTTAATGATGAATGCATGAAAAAGCATTTAAGAAATATTTACTATGTGTCAGACTTATGCTAAGTATTGGAGATATAAATAAGCATGAAAGGTAGTTCTTGCCCTAAAGGAACTTATGTGTATCCTTTTTTTGCCCTATAAAATTTTATTTAACATAATTTATTCCCAGGTATCTCAGCACCACCTTGTACAACAAAAAGATATATGTCTTTTGTTATTTCTGTTTTTCAGTTCATTCTCTGGAGGTGAACATTCACAAGTTATTCTGCAAATATTAATTCTATAGTTGTATATAATGTTCTTTTGGTTCTACAAATTTCATTCTCCATTAGTTCATACAGATCTTTCCAAGTTAAAAAAATTAACATGTTCATTGTTTCTTATGGTTCAGTACCATTCCATCACAATCAGATGCCATAATTTTCCCAACCACTATCCAGTGGGTGGACATCTTAATTTCCATTTCTTTGCTACCACAAAGACACCTTCTGTAATTATCTTAGAACATATAGATTCATTTCCTTTTCCTCTGATCTCCTTTGGAAACAGACTCAAGAAATGGCATTATAGGGCCTAAGAATATACACAGTTTTATAACTGGGCATAATACCAAATTACTCTCCAAAATGTTTTCAGCAATTTGCAGTTCCATTAACAGTGTATTATTGTCCCCATCTTTCCACAATCCTCTCCAATATTTGCCATTTTGCCCTTTTATAATTTTAGCAAATCTGATAGGTGTGAGATATCTCAGAATTGTTTTGATTTACATGTCTCTAATCAGTAGTGATTTAGAGCATTTTTTCATATAAGTATATATGACTTTGATTTCTTCATCCAAAAACTGTTCATACCTTTCATCCACTTATCAATTGGGGGATGGTTCTTATTCTTAAAAATTTGATGTTTTCCTATATATTTTAAATATGAGACCTCTACGAGAAACCATCTATAAATTTTTCTCCATTTTTTTGCTTTCCTTCTAATCTTAGCTATATTGGTTTTATTTGTATAGAAACATTTAAATTTAATGTAATCAAAATCATCCATTTTACATCTTACAATACTTTCTACCTCTTGCTTACTCATAAATCCCTATACATATGATAGTATATTTTCTGTTTTTCTAATTTGTTTATAATTTTTCCTTTTTTGATTAGGTCTGTATTCATTTTGACCCTATCTTTATAAATGATGTCAGATATTGATCTCCACATGGTCTCTGCCAAGCTACTTTCCAATTGTCCAAGAAGTTTTACCAAATAGTGAGTTCTTATCCCCCAAACTTGGATCTATACTTTTGTCAACCACAATGTTACTATAGTCTCTTATTAATCTTTGTTTTATGTTTGGGCTGTTCCACTATCTACCTTTCTATTTGTTAGTTGATTGTTTTGATAATTACTGTTTTATAATACAGTTTAAAATCTGGTACTGTTACACCTCTTTTCTTTACATTTTTTACTAATTCCTTTGATATTCTTTTTTCCAAATGAATTTATTATTTGTTGTAAATCAATAAAATAATTTTTTAAAAACTTAACTAGGAGTCATTGAATAAGTAGATTAGTTAGGTAGGATTGGCATTTTAATTCTATTGGCTCTGTCTGCCCATGAACAATCGATATTTTTCTAATTATTTAAAACTGTCTCTGTCTCTCTGTTTTTTTGTCTCTCTTTCTCTCTGTTTCTCTGTCTTTCTGTCTCTCTGTCTCTGACTTTCTGTCTGTCTGTCTCTCTCACTCTCTTTCTCTCCCTATATTTTTATCTCACTGTTGAATAAAAGGAGTGTTTTGGACAACAAAACCAAAAAGAATTATGAAAAAGTTATGAAAATATTCATTGACATGTTCTATCCAGGAATGACACATGTAATTGGAAATGAGAGGTGATGACAGATGAGCAATCCCATAGGAAGAAGAGTATGTGATCAGGGGCATAACATGAAGATGATAGAAAGCAACATAGTAGGACTGACCCCAAAGTTTTCTCTGAAGCAAAGGCCCATCTTTTTTAATGCCAGGATTCTTTTAGTGCTTCGAAGGACTATGGGTCAGGGCACATGACCATGTCTGAAAAATTGAAATCTAGGATCACTTAAAGGGCAATGGAAAAGGGGCAGGGTAGAAGTGAACAAGATGCAACATGTTACAAATAAGATATTATAAAAGAGAAACACTTAAAAGAGGTCACCAATGAATACAAAAGAGGATGGATTGCTCACTTGGAGAAAGTGAAGCATAAACAAATGGATATCTCATATCCTGAAAATGTGAGAAAACAAGAAAGGCAGCCAAAAAAGAGGATGATAAAGAATAATATCAATTCCCAGTCAGAGAGGTGATGAACTAAATATGGAAAATGAGACACATATTTTTGGAGATGGCCAGTGGGAATTTGTATTGCTTGATTATGCAAATTTATCACAAGGAATCTTTTTCTTCCCAATGTAATGGAAAGAAAATAAGAAAAAAATGCATATTAACTGAAGAACATAAAATTAATTTAAATAAGAAAAGTTCCTAGTTCATTGGGTGAGTCCCCTATGGTGACTTTATAGGAGAAGATGGACAAGAGACATACCAAATGAGCACACACAGATGGGTTGCTTTATTATTGCATTATAGAGAATACTCAAATATATAAGGTGACAAATCCATTACAGTAGCTGAGCAAGTAAGCCTATTCATTCCCCCCCCCCATCTCATGAATGTGGATTGTAGAATTCTTTATGGAAGCAGAAAACAATGATAACTGGAATCGATTTATCACAAAAACATATTTCTAAACATTATCCTATGGTTTGGTGATCTAATTTCATTTTATCATTTCATCATCCATAGTTAAATATTTGAATGAAATATTTAGCTTACAATATAGTTGAGGGACAAATGCTGTGCTCCATTTATATGAGCCCTCCCTATGTTGTCTATTTCTATGTGATAGACTTATGAGAGGATGTGATCAAGAATGGTACAAAATGGGCAGGCATGGAAGCAGTATGTAACACTGGAGGGAATACTCATATTGATGGGATGGGATAAAATCTATTAATTAGAGTATTTAACTATACAGACAGGTAAATATTTAGTCATAGTATTACTCACACATCTGCAAAATCAAAGGCTGACCCAATTTGTTTATAATCATAAGCTCTGAGCCAAAATTTTCCTATTTCCCTTGTTTCATATTGAGAGAACTTAAATTTCTTTGTGTGGTTTGTCCATTAATCAGCCAGTGCTTAATGTATATGTCCTGAGTGCCAAGCCATGGACTAGGCCCTGTATCAGAGAAGATATATGCAGTCACCCTCTCTCAGGATCGTAAAGAGACCTTCCCTCCCTCCAACCCCCAACCTTCTCTTTTTCTCTTGAGAATAGACAAATTGAGGACTGAAAGAATTCCCAGGAATTCATTCAGGCTGAAAAAAGTTCCTCTGATGATTCAGCAGGGGTCACTCTCTACTTAGAGTTAATACTGCTTATCCTTTGTAGGACCTTGTTTTTGTCTTAGAATCATAGAATGTTGCAGTTGGAATATAACCTGGAGGCCATCTATTCCAACATTTTATATAAGAGGAAACTGAGACCTGGACAGAAGAAGTGATCCTCATGCTCACATAGCTATCTAGTGGTAGAGGAGGGAGTAGAATCCTCCTCTTGTGATTTCCTTACCCAGCATCATTTCCAATTTTGCACCAAGAACTGTATTTTTCTTCTATTTGATCACTGCATCCTAAAGCTGTCAAAAATCTTCAAGTTCATTTGTTTCAGTCTCCTTAACTGAGAGATAAAGAAGCTGAAAGCTTCAAGCATGTTATACATCTGAGGTCACCCAACTAGAATGCAACCAGGATTGGAAGCTAACTCTCTGGACTTTTGCCTGATCTAAGACTCTTTGAACCTTACCAAGTGGATACCCCAATAGTTGTATGTTATTAAAATGAATAACCAGCTGCTAATATTTGTGAAAAATATCTTTTCAGTCTCATAGACTAATGAGTTTGTTAAAGGGAAAGGGATAACTAGGGAGCAAGGTATTTTAAGTCAGAAGAGGAGGCTGAATGAGTCTTGCAATAAAAGATATTTCAAAATTGCAAGGCTATTTAGTTGATGTTATTCTACATATAATAACAGCTTCTACATATTTGGCAGTCATCCTCTGGACTACTGAACCTACAGATAAATAGAAAAGGTCTTTAAGAGCAAAGCACATTCTCAAAGGCCATCATCTTCATAGAGGAATGTAGAACTGAAAATTTAACCAGTTCAATAAGTTTGTTGATCTGTTCCTTTTCTCCTTACCCCACTGGAGTTTTTCAGTGCTTCCAGAATTAAAGTAGAAAAGTGATTAGAAGCAGTGTGTGGGGAGTCACTAGGAACTGGCTCCCTGGAAAAGAAGGAAACCACAGAGACAAGCAAATCATAAACTAAAAAGGGACTTGGGGCCAGTTAGAACAGGAACTAACATTGCCAAATACTTGCTTTCTGTACTGTACTGTATTGCAAAGCACAACATAATAATTTATATTCATAACCATCAGAAAAAGGCTAAGTGAAACACAGTATTTTCTGTTTAATATGACAAGGAAATTTGTAGCACATATTATTTTTAAAATTTTTACTGAAACCTTTTGTTTTATATGCTGCCATATCCTAATATGCTTCTTTATATTCTCATAGAACTCTTCTTTGTAATAAAACAAAATATTAAGGAAAATTGATCGCTATAATGACTGCATCTAACAATATTTTCAACATTAAAACAATTCTTACCTTCTGGCTTAGAGTCAATACTGGGTATTGGTTCCAAGGCAGAAGAGCTGTAAGGGATAGATACTGGGGGTTAATTGACTTGACCAGGGTCATACAGCTTGGAAGTATTTGAGGTCAGATTTGAAAGTAGGACATTCCATCTCTGGGCCTACCTCTTTATCCCCTGAGCCAATATTTACTACATTCTTAATCTATTGTCTCCCACCTCTCTGCCTAGTAGAGAGAAAGAATTTTTGTGATCCTTTCTTCAAGACCAACATCATTAACCATTGTAGTAAGCATGAGTTCATCTGACTTTTAGTTATATAACATATCTTAGAAATATCAGAATCCCATGTAGTAATAATAATATTGATGATTAAAAACAGAAAACTTAGAGTTAAATGGAAAATTTACACCAGTTATAATTTATTTGAACTGTTTTGGCCTGGATGACATAGGTTGGAGTCAGTTTAGGCTAATCAGAACTGTTTTGAATTGCGTTGTTTAGGATCCATTAGATGGATGAGATATTGTTTAAGCTGAACTGAAATGGCTGAAATTGATATGAACTAACTTAGGGCAAAGTTGGGCTGCTTAAAGCAGGCAGAACTATTATAAATTGGTTAGAATCATGTTGAAATAGTACTTGATCAATTATAGTGATATTGCATAAGAAGCGATTTTGTATTGTTTGAGAAAAATTGATTCCATTTAGTGGTAGGCAGGAGAAAGAGGCAGAAAGCAAGAGAGAGAAAGAGGCAGACACAGAGAGAAAGACAGAGACACAGAGAGATGTGGAGACAGAGAGAGATGTAGAGATACAGAGACAGAGATAGAGATAGACAGAGAGAGACAGAGAGAGAGACAGATTTAGACCAAGATTTAGAGACAGAGATAGAAACAGAGAGAGAGGTTTGGAATCAATTGAACATTTGAGGAGATAAAGTCATCTCTGAGAAGGAATCCCTTATGTAGGTGCAAGAAAAGTAGAGAACCTTGGTGTCTTTCATTCTTGCTTTGAGTATGGTAGGACCTTGTGATCTTTAAAGCTTTTGAAGTATTTTGGACTTCTCATGTCCTCACCATTGTCCAAATATTGTTTCCTAATACAGATACTGCTATGAGTAGTTAATGTCAGCACCTGTATTAGGAGAAGAAATTAGAATTTATGTAATGAAATAATAGATTAATAGCTCTACAAGAATTCCAGCAAAGAAACTAAACCACTACTAATGTGACCTTCTTGAGTGCTCCAAGAAGAGGAAGAAAGGACTTTCAGCATCCAGAAACTACTCTTTTTGCCACAGAGACTTTCTCAGCTAGATTCTAATTTCTTTTGGATTCTTCATGTACTTGTGGGAAACTATGTCAAAAGGATTTTTTTTTGCTAGGGAGGGGAAGATGTTTTGACAGTTGTTATTACTGAACCACTTTAGTAAAAAACTCCACCTTTCTAAAGGCTAATCATGTTGCCTGGCTAATTGATGTCAACGGAAAATTATGAGGTGGAGGGGGAAGCATGCCAATAGGGGCTTGTAGAATTAGATAGACAACATCTAGTGATCACAGTCTGGGGGCTCAAGTCATCTATGCAAGTGGGAGATAGGATACTTGCTCCAGAGTATGTGTTACATTTTTACAAAATATCTTTCTCAGTCAACTATTCATTTTTAAAATAGTGGTTAGCCCTTGAAATTGGTGTATAATTTTTTTTGTTCAGGTGATAGGAAAAAATAAAACAATTGCAGGATGACCAAGTTCCCTTTGATGAGGCTGAATGGCCTTCTGCTAAGATCAGAATAGTGATTTGGTGGGGAGACAAGGAGAAACTCAGCAGTCTGGCCTAACCATTTGGGGGGACAGTTGTGTTAAGAAACCCCTAAGCAGCAAGAGAGCAATTGGATTGCCTTAATTATAGAAAGAGAAAATATTTGAGGCTGAATTAAAAATGAGCCCAATAAATCTTATAGATATAGATATTTTCATTTAATCTTCCTTGCAATTACTTGCCCATGTCACTTTAGTTCAAAGGGAATCTTGACCAGTTCACTCATGTGATGTTTTCTCCTAAGGATGCACCAAGGTTGAATGGACAGGAAATATGAGTCAACATCTCACCCTGATCCTCACTCAGTCTCCATTACTCTAACCATTGGGAAATGAGAAAGATTCTAGCCACTCTACTGAAAGCTCCTCCATTGATAAAACTTCCTTGGGCATTCATAGCTCTTGGATAGATGGTAACAGCATCACCGTCAATGAGACCATTTTGTTCCAGACATGCAACATAATTTAGTTCTGAGTCTCAGTTGCATGGACTTGGTAAACATAGCAGAAGAGCCGTATTTAGCTGCTACCACAAACAATAATTAGCTGCGGTGAGCAAGTCTAATGTGTGTTAAGGATTCTACTGTTGTAGTTCCGGCATCTGATTATGCTAATATGATGCAAATGTTAGAACAGGTGCTCTGTAAGGGTGGGGAAGCTTGCTCAGGGGTTGGAGTAGTTGCAGAGATGACTAATTCATTAAGATATGTATCACCAATCTTTTTTTCCCCAAAATCAGTGAGAGAGGGCTATTCTCTGTCAGTAATTCTGGCAACATCTGGTTAAATGCCCACTTCTCATGTACATCTAAACAAATATTTGACTAAAGACATAGTTGGCTGTCTAATTTTTTTTTCTGATTTAGTTTGTTTCTTATGAAATTTAAGCATTCTTACCCTTCCTTTTCTTAAAAAAGATAATCTTTGTACTTTAAATCTAGCTTCATTAGTGAGTGTGATGCTCTATTCTTTTTGTCTCCCTTTTCTGTTTCCTACTCCATATTGAAAAGAACTGTTGAATGCTAGTGCCTGAAATAATCTATTACTACTTTTTGTTTATTCTTCTGTAGTCTCATTTGATTCTCTTCCAATCTGTTATCCCTCCAAGTCCTTTTGGAAATAGATGGGATATGCCTTAAATAAACCATAATAATTTGGCAGAATTTCTAGCAAAGCAGCTAAGAGGGGCTTAAGGTAGGTTTAGGTGGAAGGCACAGTGGAATCAGCATATAACTAACTTATAGGACAATCAACATAAGAGTAAGACTTATTCTGGGCAAAACTGATGGTATTTAGGATTGATCTTTGGCAACTCTACTGCCCAAGATAGTCAGTGATCTCATGAATGGATGCATACATGAAAAAGAAATTATTAAGTGCTTCCTGGGCAGCTAACTGGTACAGTGGATGGACGTCCAGGTCTAAAGTCAGGAAGATGAGTCTTCTTGAGTTCAAATCTGGCTTCAGGCACTGGGCAAACCACTCATCTCTGTTGATCTTAATTCTTCATCTGTAAAATAAGCTGGAGAAGGAAATGGCAGATAATTCACTATCTTTGCCAAGAATACTCCAAATGGGATCACAAAGAATTGGTCATGACTGAAACAACCGAATAATAGCAACAATAAGTACTTATTATGTGTAAGAACTATGCTAAATGGTAAGGGTACAAATAGAAAAGCAAGGCAGTCCCTGTTTTCTGGGAGCTTATATTTGTATGGGGGAGACAATACACAAAGGAGAATGGTGATCAGGGAAGTGTACATTGGTATGGGAACTTACAGGGATAGTGAGTGGCTCACTGATAATGAGAAGGTATCTTATAAGCCACCAAGCCTAATTTAGTTTTACAGGTGAGGAAACAGATGTATTGAAATATAGTGACTTGCTTGTGGTCATAAAGCCAGCTAGTAAATATCATAAACAGAATTTGAACTCAAATCTTCTTGATATGAAAGCCAGCAATTGATTTCCTATTCTTTTTTGCTTCTTACTCAAAAGGAAAAATATGGTTCTTGAGTGATATGCTAGACCTGTGGTGGCGAATCTATGGCATATGTACCAGAGGGGGCACTCAGAGTCCTCTTTGTGGGCACACATGCTGTAGCTCCAGCACAGATTTCACTAGAGATCATTACTAGAAAGTCAGAGGGATGTGGGGCAGGTTGTTTCCCTCCCTCTCTCCGTGAGTGCCTCTTTCCGAGAGGACTTTTCTCTCATCACCTGCCCCTCTAAAAAGTTCACCATCACTGTTCCAGACTATACCTTTCATTTTATAGATGTTAAATAACTGAGGCCCAACTTGCCATAAATCCCTCATGTGATTTTTATCTCACTTTCTTCAGAAGTGTTCCATATTCCAAATTTGTCCCTCCTTGCATCAAAATCCTTATTTCTATAGTGCCCCATACTCAGCTCTGTGTCACACAATTTTAGTGTTGGATACAGTTGATTTCACTTTGGGGTAGATCTACTTTTCTGAAAGGCTACAGCTAACAGAGTGGGGCCCTTTACACAGTAGTAGTGCCAGTGGTCAATGAATACATGAAACCTGTTTAGGGGTATCACTGGTGTTTTTATGCAGTACTTAGAGTTGGATTTTCCACAGGTATACTAAGGAAGTTGAATTTTCCTTGTAATGTTTGATTTACCTGAATAATTAAAATGATTCATGACTTATTTGGTGTGGGAACTCCTACTTCTTTCATTGATCATAGGATTACAAAGTGGAGAAAGCAGACAATAGAGGAAAGGCATAATAAGCACAAAGAACAATGTAAGCAAAGGCATGATGGTGAGAGAAGGCAGTGAAGCTAAAGGAACAGAGAACAATACAACCTTAGTTGGAATATTGAGTGGAGGGGATTAATATTACCAACACTGGGATAATAGAGTGGAAGTATTAAACTCTAAACAATCTTGAGTATTGGGAAAAGTAAATTTTTGTAGTACGGAACTACTGAGGATTTTTGAGCAAAAGAATGGCGTGATTAGAGGTTTGTAAAATGCAAGATTATTCTTGTAGTGGTAGGGAAAATGAATTAAAACTGTAGGCTAGGGAAACATTTTATCTATAGAACTTTAAAAAGTAGTGTGAGATTTTTTAGGAGGGAGTGGTTCTTTGTTCATTGGAGGGCTTTTTGCATAGGTTGGAAGGCCACTTGTCACGTAGGTTTTATCTGTAGTTCTTTTGTAGAATATATGTAGAATGGCTGCTGAGGGGCCCTTCCAATTTTGAAGTTCTTTGAGTCTGTGGATCATAGATGAAGAGCTGGAAGGGACCTCAGAGGCCATCCAATATACCTCTGTCATGGTATAATTGCAGGTAACTATGGCATAAGTAGTTTAAGAGAATTGCTCAAACCCTCCTAGGTTAATGTCAGGTTACAGAGGCTTTTAAATGTCATACTGAGAATTAAAAAAATTTATCCTTAAGGGAATATAGAGCCAATGAAGATTTCTGCCTGGAGAGTGACATAAAATATGTGTATTAGAAGCAGTAACAACTGGGAAAAGATGACTTGGAGATCAGGCAATTACCCTCCTAATTTGATCAGTACTAGTAGCCAAACTAGAGAAGTCAGATCCCAGAATAGTTGTAGGGGTGATGTGGGAGGCTCAAATTGCCTTTATTTCTTATAGATTTTCTGTCAAATTGTCCACTACCACTGTGCACAGAATCTCCATGATGTCCCAAGTACTCCTTGGTTAGTGCCAATTAAGGGGATGACTTTTTCTGGACACCGAGGGACTGCTTAATGCTCCACTGCATTGTCTAATTTTCTGAAAGGAATAAGCTAGGCATTGGTGTGGGAGGTAGGGCAGGAATAGAATGCGTATTGTCTTTATCTTTCTCTCTTCCATCAATTCCCTAACATTAACCAACTATAAAATCCTGGATAATGCAGGAATGAATTCAATTCTTCCTAAAAAGTGGAGCTAGAAATCAACAATAGCTCTTTCATAAATTGCTTTTATTTTTGATTCTTCAATCAGATATGTTCGGGAGATAAGGAATGCCTGGAATAAGGGGATCTCTATTGGTAAGGATAGTTTCAAATTTTAGCCTCTTGAAAACTTCTAACTGGGTCTCAAGGGATCTGTGACATTATTTACTTCAGGGTATAAAGAATGAGCCATGAAATAACCAATTAGATACTTTTTAAACTTTTATTGATGAGAGCTGATCTTCTGAGCTGTCCAAGGACCCTAATTCACCCTGAATGACTTAGTAGCTGTGGAAAGTTCTCTGGTGTGGTCTGACCTGAAGCTACTGGAGGGGAACAGTTCCTTATTTTGGTCTTTTCAGAATCTCTCAGTTCTGTGGTATTTCTTTTATCTTTTAATGATTTTTCTCTCTTGGGCTTCATCTGTCTTTTTGTCCCGTGATTCATGAAGGAAAGGATCTATAGTCCTTCATGTACAAATATAGCATCACAAATCTCATCTCTTCCTTTATCACTTTAGGAAATCATTCACTCCTCCTGCTCCCCCACAGAGCTCTCCTTTAGATATCCCAATTCTTGTTTTACAGATGTGTCTTTTGTCAGTAGGGTTGAAACTGGAGGAAATGGCATCCCTCAGATGGATTCAGTTCACCCTTCTAAGTAGTTGGAATGGTCCACCGTCTCAATCCTTTTCTCAAAATTTCTTTAAAGAAACTGTAGTGTGCTATAGCTTAGTTTTTATATAGCACTATAAGGAGTGCAAGGTACTTTACAATTATCATCTCATTTTATCCTCATAACAACTTTAAAAAGTAGGTGTTGTTATTATGTCCATTTTATAAATGAAGAAATTGAGGTGGATAGAGTATCTTAGGTGACTTTTTCAAGGTCACAGAGCTAGAAAGTGCCTGAGTTAGAATTAGAATTTGATTCTTCCTGACTGCAGGTCCAGCACTTTATGTCCTATGCCATCTAGCTGCCTATATATCAGAAAGAGTGATAGATTTGTTGTCTGGAGAAAGGAGTCAAATTCTTCCTATATTTATTATTTGTACGACCATTGATCTTAGCCTTAGTTTTCTCACCTGGAACATGAGGATGATAATATTTGTCACAATTATTTCATCGAGGGGTTGTGGGGTCAAATTAGAAAGAGTATACAGTGCTTTAAAATATTAAAGCATTATATAAGTTGAGGCAGCTAGGGACTCATGGATAGAGCATTGGGCCTGGAGTCCAGAAGACCTAAATTCAAATCTGGCCTTAGACACTCATTAGCTGTGAGACCCTGGGTAAACCACTTAACCTCTGTTTGCCTTAATCCACTAGAGAAGGAAATGGCAAACCACTTCAGTTTCTCTTCCAAGAAAATCTCATGGATGCAATGGTCTATGGGGTCCTAAAGAGCTGGTCATAACTTGAAACATTGTGCAAGTGTCAGTTTTTAATCATTATTTTGACTTTGTATTAGAAATGTTCACAAAGTAGCAGAATTTGAGAGTTGGGAAGGATCTTAATGGTCAACTAATCCAATCTGTCCTTTTAAAAATTCTTTACTTTTTATTTTAGAATTGATATTAATTATCAGTTTCAAGGCAGAAGAGCAATTTGGAGTTGTGACTTTTCCAGGGTCAAACAGCTAGGGTGTATCTGAGACCATATTTGAACCCAAGACCTCCCATTATCCAAGGCTGGGGCGTTACTTTCTTACTATCTCCTTACTTATCTTTGGTATATCAACTTTCTGTTGACCATTCCTACTGATTCTTTGGGACTTTCTATCCTTCATCATTTCTACTTTGAATCAGTCTTAATTCAAAGCTATTTACTCCATAGGCTGTGGGGTTTGCAAGGAAAAGAAAGAAAGAAAGAGAAAGAAAAAGAAAAGAAGAAAGAGCACAGACTTTATAGCCAATCTCCAAATTTTAGGCTAATGGAGGATAGGGGCCATAAGGAAAACCACAGAGAATTCTATGTAGCAAAGAATTTCCCTTTGACTAACAAGAACTGCTAAAAAGACTCCAAATGACCTGTCATCTGTTTTGTCTCCTTTTCCCTCCATACCCATGAAGTTAGTGTCTTAACCAGCAGTGAAATAAGCCAGGCAGGACACAAAAGGAAAAGTCTGTTTCTGTGGGGGCAGTTCTTTAGGCATGGAACAGATAGTTCTGTGAAGGCAGAGCTCGCACTGAGTACTATACTTAAGTACTAAAGACTTAATCATATGTCCTGAACAGACAGCTCCCTTCTCTTCACTAGCCTCAAGTGAAATTGAGTGAAATGGTCCATTTTTTTTTCTTTATGACACGCTGCCCAAAATATCGCTACTTTCTTGGCTGAGAGCCTAGAGATACAGAGCCATAAATGAAGAGTTTCAGTGTCCATTTATCCCAGAAAAACATTCATTCCCCCCTGCTCCCTGAGCCTTTTATTTGGAGAGGAGTGAAGGGCTTTCATGTGGCCAAAGACTTTTTTGACCCAAATGGTTGATTTTACAACCCCATGGAGATCCATTTACATCTGAGGGAGGCAGCATGCTTTAATGGGAAGGATTCTGGATTTGGAGTCAAAAAGTCTTTTCTCAATTCTGCCCATTTTATAGATAAGAAAACTGATTCCCTTAAGAGTTACAAGATTTACCCATGGTAATAGAGCTAGTCAGAGGTGAAATTCAAATTCACTTTTTTGATGACTCAAGTTGCTTTTCCTTCTATAGCATATTTCCTCTGGACTGCAAAACAAGGGGTGTTATAAGGAATTTCTGGGAGAAAATGAAAATCATCTTGAGTGACAGGATCATTGGTTGAAGGCCTTGGAATGCACCCAGGTGGCATGAGCCAAGGCCAAAAGACAGTTGGAAGCAACCCTATAAATATTCATCATGCACAGAGCAGCTCATTCTGGAGCATTCTTGTGTGGAAGGAGGCTTAAGAGGGTGGGTAGGTCTTTGCACCTGCAATCTAACTTCCTTACCTGCTGTCAATAGAGCTGAGAAGGGACAATATTTCAACCATCTAAGAAGAACATCAATAGCCTTTCATATCCTTTGGTTTGGCTCTGGCAAGGTCAAGCTAGGGTTAGTGAGAGAGTGAAGAAGCTCCACCTCTCACTGATCTAACAGCATCTACAATTTCTGATCACCTGCTTTATATTAGCTTAGATTTAGCATCCCTAAAAGCTCTTACCCCATTCCTTGTTCCTGACCCCTTGTTAAGTGAGAAATAAATGTTGTTACTAAGTTCAACTAAAGATTGGAGCACCTTTCCTAATTAGTGAACATCCAAAGCTATTAGGAAGGGGAACCGCATTTCACACAGTCAGAATTTCAGCGTTATCCACCTAGCATTAATACCAGGCCATACCAACAACAAACCCAAATCCAAGCCAAGAGGCTAGAGGTGTTGTCAACACATTCCCAACTTCTTCTTGGCTACTTGGCTTGGGCAACTGTTAAAGGAGACAGCTTGGCAGACTCAGTCTTGCAGATCCTGTCAGGCTGAGGGGGACACAGCCCTTTTCTATTACCCAGTGCTACAAAGCTGCTGCCTATTGTGCTTCCTCTGACCCTCTCCCTATGTTTTTAACAGGGGTAAGGCTATATAATCTCTAAAAATCTCTTTCACCTTGAAATCCTGAGTTTTGAAGAATGGGTAGCCAATGATCTGATGCTTTGAAACTTGATTTATTTTCAATGAACTTTCAGAAAACACACCATAGAAGGAATGGAAAACAAGATAGCAATTAGCTAGATATTTTCCCCCAGTTTGGTTTTCCAGAGACATGGTAGGAGACAGAGATTTGCTAAAGGAGTAATTTTGTCTCTTGGTTTCCAAGGCTATGATTTGGAGCCATTGCTTGGGGGGGGGGTGTAGTTGGTGGTAATTTACTGAGTTGCAGTCTTCACTTGTTTTTGGCTCATTTTGTTGCCTCTGAAACAGCAAGTGTCTGGGTGGGTGATAACCAACTCTGAAATAGTCTACAGCAAGCATACCAATGGGTTGAAAAACAGAATAAATGAATGTATTCATTTATTTTCTTTTGGCAATATTTTCATCATAAAGGAATGTTTTATGGGTGATTGTATAGGTTTTTATGCCACAATTTCTTTCCAGCATACCTCTCTTACCCAATACAACCCTTTCTTGTAACAAAGGAAAAAATGAGTTTAGATACACTGTCAAAGCAACTATATCTGACAGTGTATGCAACATTTCATGGCTATAGTCCACCATCTCTGGTGAGGGAAGGGAGTGTGTTTCATAAATGTGCCTCTAGAAATCATTTAAAAACAAAACCGAGTTAAGTTGGTCAGGTCAAAAAAAATCAAGAGGTGGGAGGGACCTCATAGGTTATTTAGGTCACCTTTGTTTTATGGATTGAAGAAATGGAAGTCCACATAAATTCAATGACTTGCCCAAGGTCACACAGGTAGTATGTGTGTAAAGATGAAAATTTATGGTTTGACGATAATTTTATGAAATACTGTGGTTGTCAATATTTATTACATCTTGAGGTGGAAATTTATTTACAAATATATACAACATGGAGAGGAAACAATAAAGTAGAGAAATCTGAAGAGGTTAGAGGGATTATCTATCCTATGATGGTAAATGTTTACTTTGGGTCTGCTTAATCCAGGCAGAGGTTAATTAGGTCTCAACCAGGAAGGCTGGTGGTGAGTAAACACACAGCCTCCTTATAAATATGAAAAATGATAAAGGCTGCTATAAATATAGATATTAGTATTTTAATTAAAGCCATGCTGATAGATAATTAGACCACGTGCTTGTCAGCATTCAAAACTGACGCCTCCATTACTGTCTCCGAGTCTGCTAGCCCAGAGCCTACTGGCAAAGAGACCACTCCCTCCTAACCCAGGAGATTTAAGCTCTTCCCTGTGTCAAGACGTTGGCCTCCCCAAGCCCAAAGACCCGGAAACGGAACCCAGTTGGACCATGTTGGATCACGGGAAATGTAGTTTTGATACATTTCCCTTGTCCATAGAAATATATACACTTTTAGATGGCATTTTCCAAATTTCACTTTTACATCCTCCAAGATGGAAGCTAGTCTCTTAGGAAACTAGGAAAGGAGTCAGTCTTTTCACTCATCCAATGAAGTAGTCTAGGAGTAAGAGTATAAGTTGAAGCTGAGCTCCAAGTCCAAGATCCAAGCCACAGTCTCTTCCCAGTCAAAAGATTATCTCCAGAAGACAAATGTTTGGGGGAACCAGTTTTCACCTTCTTGAAGGTGAATACTCATCAAAAGGGTTCACAGATTCCTGGCTGATTGAGTTTCTGAGGGTGTAAACTCTGATCATAGGATTCACAAGTTTGGGACTGAGTTAAAAGGGTGGAGCTCTCTAAGTAAGTGACTTGTGACTTCTCTAAGTACATTGCTAGCTTCTCACCTAGTACTAAGTAGGGTGTTCAATTTTTTGTTATTCAATTCCAAAATAGATAAAAGAGAGTTAATCCTGTCTTCACAATCTAAGTAGGGGTACTTAAATTAGTGTTAACTAAAGGGTTAACTCAAAATAGACAAAAGGAATAAAGGATTACCTTTCACAAGTATAAAATCAGAGAGAACAAAGAATTCCCTTTTACATGTGGCAGTACTGAGTTTTGATTTCAAGTTCTGAGATGCCAATGTCAGGGACCTTTTCTCTATACCTTAAGCGATTCCTCAAGGATATAGAATATTTGTCCAAAATTGCACACATTATATATCATCCCTGAAAAATGGATGATAGAAGTAGAATTGGTAGGCAACAACAAAAGTTCAGAAAGTAAATAATTTAAAATACTGGTTGCCCTACACAGAAACAAAGTTTTAGTTGTCAAATATTTGATATTTAATAATAATATGTGATATTTATGTGGTCCTTCTCTTTTACAAAGTGCTTTACATACTAATACAATTTTAGCCTCACTATGATTTTTTAAGATAGCTTATCAGATATCATCCCCATTCTCCAGATGAAGAAAAGGAAGCTCATAGTTGTCAGGTTACTTGCTTGGGGTCACAGATCTGGTAAGTATTATTTGAACCCAGGTCTCTCCTGACTCCTACTCTAACATCATTTCTCACTCTACCATGATGATTATTTTTCCTCTTTTAATGAACTATTTAAAATTTTTTCTGGACTCATGCCCATGACCTAGTTCTTGAAGAACATAACAAGAATATCATATTCCTTATTGACACACAGAGCACTAAGGAAGATGGCAATTGACTTCATGTTCCAAACCAGACTGATTCAACAAACATTTATTAGGTGCCTACAATGGGGAAAAGTCTTATCCTGGGTGCTAGAGAATCAAAGACAATTCAAAACAGCTTCTGCCCTCTCTAGGAGTTTACATTTTACTGGGGTGAAGTTGAGAGTTATAAACAGAAAAGTATATATCCTGTACTTTGAAGAGCTAGGAAACACAAATAAGAAAGGATTAGGAAAGGCTTCCTGTAGGAGATAAGTGAGCTAAGTCTTAAAGGAAAAGAGGGATTTTAATAGGGAGAGGCAGAGAAAGATTCACTTTCTGCACATGAGGAATGATGGCCTGTGCAAAGGTATGGAGATGAGAGAAGAAATGTGGAGTTCCAGGTAATTTTGGTTAGAACTTAGAGGGAAAGGGCATACTTTGGAGCAAGCCTCACTAGATAGATTAATACCAGATCATGAAGACTTTAAAAGCCAAGAAAAGGATCTTTCATTTTATCACTGAGGCAATGGGAAGCCTTGTAAGGTTTTTTTTGTTTTGTTTTGTTTATTAAGTGTTTATTATGTGCCCGGCCCCATAACAAAGGCTAGAGATAAAAAAGAAAGGCAGAAAGAATCCCTATCTTCAAGGGACTGGTTCTTCTTTTTCCAGGTTACATGTCAATACAATTTTCAACAATTGTTTTCTGACCTTTGTGACCCAAGTTCTCTCACTCCATCCCACCCCTGCCTCCTCCCCAAGACAGCAGGGAATAGAATAGAGGTTGTACATGTGTTATCAAACAATACATATTACCATGTTCATCATGTTGTGAAAGAAAACACACATTGCTTACACTAGAAAAATTCATGGAGGAATAATGTGAAGAATGGCATGCTTCAATCTGCATTCAGATTCTGTCAGTTCCTTCTTTGGTGGTGGATAGGTTTGTTTTTTTCATTGTGAGTCCCTTGGAGTTGTCCCGGGTCCTTTTTTTTTTTTAAATTTTTAAAGTTATTAAACATTTATTAATATTCATTTTTAACCTGTTTACATACTTTATGCCCCTACTTTCCCCTTCACCCCCGGCTCTCCCCCCACCCATGGCCGACACACATTTCCACTGGTTGTTACATGTGTCCTTGTTCAGGGCCTATTTCCAAATTGTTGTCAGTTGCATTGGTGTGGTAGTTTCAAGTCTACATCCTCAATCATGTCCGCCTCAACCCATGTGTTCAAGCAGTTGTTTATCTTATATGTTTCCTCTCCTGCAGTCCTTCCTCTGAATGTGGGT
>NC_058134.1:34878956-35042323 GCF_016433145.1 Gracilinanus agilis
TCTTTTTCTTCTGGACTTCCCTATTGCTTGCCATTGTTAGCCCCGCCCCTTTTCAGCTTTGTCTTCGCACTCAGGGTCTGCCTGTGCCTTCCAAGCTCCCAGGGGCTCAGGTCTCCTTGTCCTCGGGGTCAGGCCTGCTGGTAGACCCCGGTCTGCCCCTCTGCCAGAGGCTTCTTCAGCAGTCTTTGGGGCTGCTTCCACAGCTGCGCTCCCATCCTCACCAGGTCCTCACTGGAGGTCTAAGCCTGGGCTGGAGATTGTTATTCAAGCCTAGGGCACTGCCTTTGCCTGCACAGATGCTCTTAGAACACTACTGCCTTCACCCATGCAGAAGCTAGGGAAAGTCCTTGGGCTGGAGATCTTTATTCACACCTGAGGCAATGCCTTCAGTGCTTGGGAAAGACCGTGTTTTAGAGGCTTTGTCCCGCCCCGAGGTGGTGCCTTCACCCACGTGGACGCTCAGGGAAAGTCTGTGCTCGACCCCCAGCCACTTGGGGTCCCTCGTGTTGCAGCACACAGATACAAGCCCTGGGGCTGCCAGTGATTATCTGGTTGCCCCAGTCCTATTTTCACTCTTGTGCGTTGGCGTTGTGCGAGGTGTGCGGTGTGGGGGGTGGGGGTGGGGCTTCTTCCTCTCAAGTTTTAGTGAGAGCTGTTTCACACCTTTATAGTGTTGAAATGCCCCAATTCTGCGGACCTTCAATGCTGCGCCCTGTTGTGGGTTTCCTTCATTCGTCTGGACTCGTTTTTTATTTCCCCTTGAGGAGTCCTGTATGCTTTGGTCAGGAGAGATCGAGCAGCTGCTCCTTACTCTGCTACCATCTTAACTGGAAGCTGGATGTATCCTTGTAAGTTTCTTAAGGAGGGAGTGACGTGACCAGATCTGCATTTTAGGAATATTATAATGGCAGCAACACAGAAGAATGATTGTAGAGGGAAGAGATTGAAACTTGGTAATTTAATTAGGAGACTATCAATTATAATAGTTTATTTAAAAGATAAGGGCAAAATGACCAATGGTTAGAGAGGGTGTAGAAAAATGTGGACACTAATACATCATTGGTGAAACTATGAGCTGATCCAACCATTCTGGAAAACAATCTGGAATTATATTCAAAGTTATAAAACTGTGTATACATCTTGACTCAACAATACCACTACTAGATTTATTTTCTAAGGTTACCAAGGAAAATAAAAAATATGTTCTAAAATAATTATAACAGCTTTCTTTGTGGTGGCAAAGAACTTGGAAACTAAAAGAATGTCCATCACTTTTGGAATAGTCGAACAAATTGTGGTATATGATTGTAATGGAATACTGTTGTGCCATAAAAAATTACAAACAGTGTGGTCACAACAATGATATATGATGATCAGCTCTGAATGACTATTGTCAACAAAGCAAGGATCCAGGACAAATCTAAGGGACTCATGATGAAAAAAGAATATCCACCACTCAAGACTGAAATGTACCATTCTTCACTTTATTTTCTCTATGAATTTTTCTCTCATGAAAACAATATATGTCTTGTTTTACAACATAAGGAACAGGGAAACACATGCAATAATATATGTAGAACAAATATATTACCTGCCTTTTTGGGGAGAGAAAATAAAAACTATTAATTTATTGTTAAATAGGAAGCTTTTGAAAAATAGGGCTAGTTATAATTATGTAAGAAAGAAAAGAAAATTGATGAATAATTTAAAAATATAAATGAGAGCAAAAGAAGATATAGAATGGGCTTTAGGCTAGCAAAGCAGTGTGGCAACTCATGTTAAATTTGAAATATATATGTTTTAATATCTGTATTTAATGGAGATCCACAATTTCATATGTGGTCCTCTTTTTCCTGTTTTTTTTATGTGGAAAAGTTCATGTTTGTTATTGCTTATCAAGTTCATAGTAATAAGAGAAAATTAAAAAGGGTAGTGATGGTAGCCTGGAATAAGGAGAATAGATTTTTCTAAATCAATCATTCAATGAACAATCATTTAGGTAATTACTATGTGCCAGGCACTGAGCTTTAGTGATGGAGATACAAAGGAAAAAAATGGAAATAGACCCTGTCTGCAACAAGATTAAATTCTAATGATGTTTTAGGGGAAGAATCATCAAGGCTTAGAAACTGATTTGATATTGAATATAAGATAATTCTGAGGTTTTGGCTGTAGAAATTTTACCTTCATTATGAAATAAAATGCTCACTTAAAGTGCCACTGTATACTTGATGTCTTTAATGTATCTTTTCCCAAATTCACTGTTACATTTTCAGGAGGTATTGAGATGAGGGGCAGTGTTTTAACTTTTAATACTAATAGCTTATTTTATGTAGTGCTAACTGCCTTACAAATATTATCTTAATCTTTAGAGGTAGGTGCTATCATTATCCTTATTTTGCAGGTGAGGAACCTGAGGTAAACAGAGATTGTGACTTGCCCAGGATCAAACAACTAATGTGTCCAAAGGTCTTTCTGACTACCATCCCAGAAATCTATCCATTGTGTCATCTAGCTGCCATTTATCACTACCCAGTCCATCTGATGAATGTCTGTTAATATTTCTCAGCTACACTGTATATACAATTCTAATTTTTAGGGCTTCCTCCTTATCAGCTTCCTTTAATTCTCATATTAAATTCTCTGGATTCATAGTTCATGTGAAGATAAGCCTCCACTCTTATGGCAACCATTACCTCCATCCTTTATATAATTCATGTTTCTTTATCCTTTCCTTATTTAGCAGTAGAATTGTAGTAGAATACCTTGTAGTAGAATAGAAACCTTTTGAGGGAAGGGGCTGTTACTTGCTTTAGTATTTATAACTCCAGTGCCATGCACACATGGCATAGGGATGCAACCTGTGATTTCACTTATCTAGGAAACTCTTAGATGAGGAAATTCTCTCTACCAATTCAAGTGGTCACCTTCTATGTAATCTACATCCTTGGAAAATCTCCTAGAGTGCTTACATGATAAGTAACTTTCCATGGGTAAAACAGATAGTATGTCACAGGCACAGAACCTGAATCCAGGCCTTTTTGACTTGGAGGCCAGCTGTCTTTCAATGGTGCCATGTTGCTTTGCACACTATGGGTGATTAATAAATTCTTGTTACATTGAACTGAATCCCATTGACTTTCCCCTGACATCAGGAAAGACTGCCCCTGAACATATTGTAATTTCAGAAGCCATTGAATAGAAAAATATGATATACCTGCCAGACTGGATACAGAGACTTGTTCTTGTTGTCTGTTCCTTTTATCTCAATCTTTTTTTGGATTCCTTTTTTCTTATGCCTTTCTTCTGGCTCCTTTGAGCTCTGACATTATCACTGAGGGGGACGAGAATAAGAAAAACACTGGAAAGTAGCTACTTTCTATAATGATGATGCCCATTTCCATCCTTCTAGAGATGTATTACTCTCTCCCTCATTCCCAACACATTTTGAAATTATAGGCTGTTGTTCAATGGCCTCTGGGTGGTAGAGTGAGAGCTGTCTGGCTTCTGTACAGAAGAGCAACCTTAGCTTAGTCTTTTGTTTGTGCCTGCATCTGTCTCCCTTGAGGTACCAGGACTAAAGAAAACAGATGAGTGATGACGTATTTCATTTTACTTGATGGTGTTAGAGGACAGCAGAGTATCTCTTTTCCTGACAATATTCCCTATAAAGGACTATAGAACAAGAAAGAGCTTCGCTGCAAAGCTAGAGTAACCAGAGAGCTACATTTGTATGATGGTGCCAAAGGTCAAGGATATCACCCATTCTGGAGGTTTTTGGTGTTAAGAGAGGTGGAAAAAAGTGGTGGAAAAAGAGATTATCTTTGGTGGAAGAGAGATGCTACAGGGATAGATGACTGATAATTGAAGCCAAACTCGAGAATGAATACATGGATTCTGAATCCCTTCCTCCCTTTAAGGCTTAGCCCCAGTGCCACATCCTCCTGAAATCCTTTCCTAATTTCCCACACTTGGTAGAACTTGAACCTCCTTAAAATTACTTTGCTACTGGACTTTGAGTTAGCAAGTCATGGGTTCAAATCCTGTTTCAGATATTCAGTAGCTATGCATCTTGGACAAGTCAAATAACCTTACTGAGATAAAATGGAGATAATAATAGCACCTATCACAAAGAGATGTAAGGATAAAAAATTATCAAATAATGATAATAAAGGAAATTATATTATTATATTAATTATGTTATAGTAATATTAGATTATATCAATAATTAAGATAATAAGAAGATAATAAAATACTTTGTAGCCCTGAAAGTACTATATGAATGCAATTGTTATTATTTGCTGTGTGCGTGGGTATCTCTAAAGTTTTATTTCAGTTTTAAGCCATTATGAGGTGTTGAATCACAAAATCACATAATTTCAGAGTTGATGGGAATCTCAGGGACTATATAATATAACCTCACCCTAACCAAGAATCTATTCCTTAGTGAGGAGAAAACCTCTATCTTCCCAGGGCAACCTATTTAACTTGGCATAATTTATTATTAGGAAGTTTTGCTTATATTAAGTTTGCTTCTCTGCACATATGAGTTACAATTCTGCTCTCTGTGGCCAAGCAGAAAAAAATCATATATATATATATATGTATATATATATTATATACACACAGAATCACATAAATTATAAAACCCTTTACATTCTGTCTTGGAAACAAAGTTATGTTTGTTTCTTTGTTCCAAAGGAGGAGAGAGATGAGGGTTAGGCAACTCATATTAAGTGACCTGCCTAGGGTCACATAGGAAATGTCTGAGGCCAGGTTTAATATATATTTTGCATATTACTGTTCAGTTGTTGCAGTCATTTCTGACTCTCCCTGACCCCATCTAGGGTTTTCTTAGCAAAGATAGTGGAATGGCTTGTAATTTCCTCCTCCCTCTTATTTTACAGATGATGAAACAGGGTTAACTGATTTGCCTAGAGTCAAACAACTAGTCTGTGTCTGAGGTCAGATTTGGACTCAGGAAGATGAGTTCCTGACTTTAGATCTGACACTCTCTATCCACTTTGTCATCTAGCTGCCAATCCTTTACCTGACAGTCCTTCAAATGAAGCTATTTATCATAACCTCCTTAAGTCTTCTGACTGAACATCTCCAGTGTTTTTAAAGCAACTTTTATATGGCATTATCTCAAGGTCCTTTACCAGTCTGGTCACCCTGGAGCTCAGAGGTTAAGTTACATTACTGTTTTTCTTTTATATGTATATTTGTCCTTGTCTCCTATTAGAATATAAACAGAGACTGTTTCATTTATTGAACTTGTATTTCTAGTTCTGTGTCTGACACATGGGAGTTGCTTTTTAAATGCTTGCTTATCAAATCTCCCCCACTAAAATGTGAGCTGATTGAGGACAGGGACTTTATTTTTGCTTTTTTTCTGGGTCCCTTACAATTGGCACAATGCTTGGAATTTATTCAGCACTTAAAAATATTGGTTGACCTGATAAAATGATTGTCTTGGATGAGATTTGAACTCAGGACTTCCAAATTTCAAATCTAGTACACTCCATTGTGCCAGGCTGTGAGGAGTTACAATATGTCTTTAGGCCTTAAACTTCATTTATTGGAACCTGAAGGAGACCCCTGTCCCTGCAAGTTTCTTCAGAGGGATCAGAGCTGGGTTCAGATAGGAAGCAGCTAGCCATGAGGCAGTCAGAAGCTTCACGGCCTCTTCCTCCACCCAGCCCCAAAAGATGGCTCACTGACTGGTAACCTCTGCCCCTGCTTCAGAGCAGAAGGCTGAAGTTCTTCATTTAACTGGCTGGGGAGCTGGGGAGCTGGGGAGCTGCTGCTGCAGTGTGAAAGCCCTTGATGGGTATTTTAACAAGCTTTCCAGCTGGACTATATGTGGCACAATAATGTTAATCACTGAGCTCCAGAAAGGTTTTGGCCCCAGGTGACAGCTAATCAAGGCCTTTTCTTTTCCAGTAGCAACCTTACTTCCCATTGGCAGTTTGTTATGGCTAGAAAACCTGGAGCTGGTCGGTTATGACTTGAAAGGAGCCAATTGTTGGAGTTAGAGTGTACATTTTTGAAGATTTATTAAGACTGTGATGAAGAGATGAGTGGGAACTTGGAGAAACCCTCTATCTTATTCCTTCTACACTAGAACCAATCCTGAAAGTGAGAAAACGAAACAAAGCCAAAACAACTCAATAGACAGGCATGCAAACAAGAGTTGAATTAGTTTTTGTGGGGGATACATGAAATTGGATGAAACAATTTTATTGCTAAAGAATTCCCAAGTCAATCAAAAAGCTTTAAAAAAAAGTCTTACTATGTAACTAGGCACTGTCCGAGGTTCTGAAAATTCAAAGACAACAATGAAACAGTACAGAAAATGTTAAACCCTCTAGAATGTACATTTTATCAGGATGCTTTAGGGATTCTTTCTGAGGAGCTCAATTTTATATATTATTTAAAGTAAATCAAGTTGACAATTATTTATTATAGTACTTACTCTGTGACAAATCCATTGTAAATTTAAAAAAAATCTTTATCTTCTGTCTTAGGAGCAATAGTAAGAGTCAATTTCAAAGCAAAACAGTGGTAAGGGACAGGCAATTGGGGTTACATGACTTGCTCAGGGTCACATAGCTAGATTGTATCTGAGGTCATATTTGAATCCTGGATCTCTTGTCTCCAGGCCTGGCTCTCTATCCACTGAACCACCTTGCTGCCCCCCACTTTGTAAATCTTAACCTGCTTTATAAGTACTATTGTTGTTATTATTATTATTTACGACTCAGAATCAGGTAATCATAGATGGAGAAAGTGCAAATAGATACAACTATCTTATTTTAAGAATGGGAAAACTGAGACCTGGAGAGTTTGTGACTTACCCAAGGTCATCCAGTTAGTTATAGCTAATATGCAATTCAATTCATTTTGCCTCAGTCCCCTCAAATATAAAATGAGGACAATAGCTCCTACCTCTTAGTTGTTGTGATGATGAAATGAGGTAATATTTGTAAAGTGATGAGCAGAGACCCTGGTATATAGTAGGTAACTAGTGGATGGCTGTTTCCTCCCTTCTTTGCTAATTAATTTCTTTCTGCCCTATACAATTATTTCTCTCCATGTTCTAAATTGGATCATTAAGGCACAGAGAGGTTCTCTCACACTAATAGTCACAGAAAAATGAAAATTCATGCTCTGAAACTCCCCATCTGGGACTCTTTCCAGGAAACAACAAAATAAGAAATGCTGAGAGTTGGAAGGGGACCTTGCTGATCCTCCAGTCCAACTCATGCCTAGGAAAGGAACCCTACTTCTAGTACCTAAATTCCTGGATAAAAATAAAGAACATCTAAGAGAAAGTTTATTTTAAGTATTCTCCCAAATATAAAAAAAACTTGCTTTTAAACCAAGGAAGCAAAAAAGGCTCCATTAAAAATATCACAGGGTTAGACTAAGAAGGGATCATAGAAGTCATAAAGTTCAAGCCCTTCACTTTATAGAAGAGGAAGGGGAGATTCAGGGAGGCAAAATGATTTGTTGAACATCACACAAGTAGTAAGTTGTAAAACCAGGATTGGTATCTGGGTTCTTTGGCTTTGAATCTAGAATTTTTTTGCCATTGCACTACTTTGGTAGAAAATGAGTAAAGAAAAACAATTCTCCACTCTTTTGCCTTCTTTCATCTTTCTATTAATTGCAACCTTATGATACGTTAGGAAGTGGATAGATCTGGATGAATTTGGCAGAATGTATGGTGATAGAATTGATTACAGTTTCTGACTTCCTTGTTTTGATTCTAATCAACAGCTTTAAATAAAATGTTTCTATCTCATTCCTTCCAGCTAAGTAGAGGAATGGAGGATGATGTTGAGAAGATAAAGGGAAATAGGGTGGGATGTTAGAGCCTGAGAACATAAGCAAGTAATTATTGCCTTTGCTCAGTGGGAACACCAAACTTAATGATGTAGTAGTGTAGGCAAGATTTGATGGCATGGAATCCAACAAGAGGATCTAAAAGTAGATTTCACCAAATTCTCTTGCCAAGGAAAGTTTGGATTTGAATGAAGTTCTACAGTTTTCATCTCATGGGGTTATGCTGGGGATGTTTCCTCTTTATAGAAAAACAATGAGCAGCCCAGCTGGGTGGCTCAGTGGTTTGAGAGCCAGGCCTAGAGATGGAAGATGCTAGGTTCAAATCTGGTCTCAGATACTTCCCAGCTGTGTGACCCTAGATAAGTCACTTAACCTCCTTTACCTAGCCCATTACCACTCTTCTGCTTTATAACCAATACATAGTATTGATTCTACAATGGGAGGTAAGGGTTTAAAAAAACAATGATAATAATAATAATTTATGATTCCATAGTGGCTTTATAGATGATAAAACATTTTCCATTCAGCATCTCATTTGGTTAACTATAACTTTGTAAAGTAGGTTAGTACAAGCATTGTTATATTATTTTATAAATGAGGAAACTGAGGTTCATGGAGATACCTTGCTCTATTCTCCCCCAGGGATTGGTTTCTCTATCTAGGAAATGAAAGTATTTGATTGGATATCCTCTGAGGACCCTTCCAATTTTAAATCTATGATGATAGGCTTAAAGTTCACATAGTGAGTCTGAAGCAGGGTCAGGACTTAAGCTTTGCACAGCAAGATGGAACCTTAGAGATCATCTAACTCAATCCAATTATTCAAAATTGAAGAAAGAGACCTGGAGAAGGAAAGTGACTTACTTGAGGTCACACAGTACATCAACAACAGGCCAAAGATCAAAACAAGGCTTTGGACTCCAAGCCCCAGTGCTCTTCCTACTACATTGGACTCAATTGCATGGTTGATTTTTTTTCTAGCTGCTACTTCTCTAATTTTCCTGATGATTAAAGTAGGAACAGTTAATGAGCTTGGGGGCACTGTGCCTCAGTGGCTGAAGGGAGCTTTGGGGCTAATCCTAGCTTTGCTAGTGACTTTCAGTGTAGCCATAAGCAAGTCACTCAGGTTATTAGTCTCTGAGAAAAGACGATGGTGGAGCTGTATGCTCGGCTACCATGACAACAACATCTCTCTTAACCTGGATAAAGTCTCAGTTAGCTCTGTTTTTTAAGCAGGTATACACACTGGTAGAAATAAATTTTGGTGGGGAATAGAGATTGGGAATTTATTGTTCCAACCTTTTTGGCCTTATCAATATACATAGGATTTAATGGTTAGAATCAGAATTCTCAGAATAGGGAATTTCCATTCCCTCTACTAATTATAACTGAACACAGAGAAAGTGATTGCTAAGGCATTTTAAGGTCTTCAATACCACAATGTCCTTATGCACTCCCCACTGAAATTTGACTACAGAAAAAAACCCATGGAATTAACAATGAAAATGGATAGCACAACAAACAAATACTTTAGAACACCAACTGTGGCACCTGTAGGGGGAAGTTCAGTGTCTCATGTAAAAATATCAGCTCTCTTGACCAGCCTTACAAAGTATGTGTCGAGTCAACAATCCTAAGCACTTAACTATGTTTTAGACATTGTACTGATATGTCAAAAGAAAGCCCATCCCTGGCTTCAAAGAGCTTACATTCTAATAGGGGAAGATGATACAGCAAGGGAATTGGAAAGGGAAGAGGGAAGGAGGAAGTATTACTTGTGTGGGGGCGTGATGGAGAAATCTTGAGAGTCAGGGATGGAGCTGGGAGAGAAAAATGAAGGAGTGGAGCATGACTGGTATTGGTACTTTCTCAAAAAGGAGGTTCTGGGAGCAACTCATCACTCAGAGGAGTAGAATGTGTACTGCCATATGTGTAGTTCTAGGCTCTGATGGGCACTAAGAAAATCAAGTGATCTTGAGAAATTCGCTAAAATTCTATGATGACTTTGGTGACATCAGAAACAGCAGTATTTTTTTCCATGATTCTCAATAGGATGGAGTGTGGCAGTATTATGTCCCTATCTTTATCTCTTTCCTTTCTCCATTCCATTTCTATTTCCACCTTTCTTTTTTTCTTTTTTCTTTTTTTCTCTCTTTCTAGTTCGCTACAACCATTGTGAAGGCCAAAAAAGAGAACCGGTGACTCAATATATTTACAGGATTGGGGCAAGTCCTTTCATTTCAATCAAAGAACATCACTGTAAATAATTTAGGTAGTTATAAACAAGGTGTGTATACACGTAGCTATCATTTCCAAGTGTGCATGTGAGAAGACATAGACTTATAGAATATTAGAGTAAGAAGAAACCTAAATCTGTCCTTTCAGTACAGTGAATAGAGCACTAGGTCTATAGTCAGAATGACATGACTTCAAATACAGTTTCAGGCACTTGTGAACTATGTGCATGTCACTTAAACTCTATCTGCCTTGATTGCCTTATCTCTAAAATAGGGGAAATAATAATACCTACCTAACTCACAGAGTTGGGAGAATCAAATAAAATAATATTGCTAAAGTGCTTAACATAGTGCTTGACCCATAGTGGGTACTTTACGAATGTGAATCACCTCCAACCTTCCCTCTCCCACTTCACAAGTGAGCAAAGTGAGTCTCATAGAATGAGACTTTGAAGTGGAGGTGATTTTAAAGGCCTTCTGGAAGAGCAGCAAGGTGGCTCAATGTATTGAGAATCAGGTCTAGAGATGGAAGTTCCTGCATTGAAATCTGGTCATGGACACTTCCTAGCTGTGTGACCCTGGGCAAATAACTTGTCCCTCATTACCTATTCCTTACAACTCTTTTGCCTTGGAACTAATATACAGTATTGATTCTAAGATGGAAGGTAAGTTTTTTAAAAGGCTTTCTAGGCCCACTGGTACTTCAACAAGAATCCCTTCTATTACTTACTTAATAAGTGGTCTTCCTTCCCAAATATATAAGGAACTCATTTACGAAAAATCAAGTCATTCCCCAATCGACAAATGGTCAAGGGATATGAATAGGCAGTTCCCAGAAGAAGACATCAAAACTATCAATAATAACATGAAAAGTGTTATAAATACCTCCTGATTAGAGAAATGCAACCCACCACAACTCTGAGGTATCACCTGACATCTAGAAGATTGGCTATTATGGCAGCAAAGGAAAGGAATAAATGTTGGAGGGGATGTGGCAAAACTGGGACACTAATACACTACTGGTGGAGTTGTGAATTAATCCAACCATTCTGGAGGACAATTTGGAACTATGCCCAAAGAGCTTTAAAATAATTCCTGATCTTTGATACAGCCACACCACTGCTGAGTTTGTGCCCAAAAGAGATAAAAGGGGAAAAAATACATGTACAAAAATATTTATAGCCACACTCTTTGTGGTTACAAAAAATTGGAAAATGAGGGGGTGTCCATTGATTGGGGAATGGCTGAGCAAATTGTGGTATCTGATGGTGATGGAATACTATTGTGCTGAAAGGAATGATTAACTGGAGGATTTCTATGTGAACTGGAAAGACCTCCAGGAATTGATGCAGAGCAAAATGAATTGAACCAGGAGAACATTGTACACAGAAACTAAAACATTGTGGCACAATCAAAAGTAACAGACTTTACTACTAGTAGCAATGCAATGATCCAGGACAATCCAGAGGAACTTATGAGAAAGATGCTATCTGTATACGGAGAAACAACTGTGGGAGTAGAAATGCAGAAGAAAAACATGTCAATCACGTGGTTCAATGAGGATATGATTGGGTTTATGGCATTAAAAGATCATTCTACTGCAAATATGAATAATATGGAAATAGGTTTTGAACAATGATACATGTATAACCCAGTGGGATTGCTTGTCAGCTCAGGAGGGGGAGAGAAAGGGGTGGGAAAAATCATGAATCATGCAACTATGAAAAAATATTCTAAAGAAATAAATACATTTAAAAAATAAGTGGTCATCTTTTTCCTTGAAGACCTCCCATGAGGGGGAGAACCCACTATTCCCTGAGGCAGCCCATTCTATTTTTGAACCCCTCTAATTGTTAAGATTTCTTTCTTATATCAACCCTAAATTTTCCCCTGCAGTCTACTTCTTGTACCTATTTCTTCCTTCTGTGGACAAGTAGAGCAAGTGTAAACCCTTGGGAACTTAATAATCCTATGAATACTTCAAGATAATTTCCTTTTCTCCACCAAGTGTTCTCTTTTTGTAGGTAGAATAGCCACATTCCTTTAGGGTGGTCTCATATGACATATACTCAAGACTTTTGAGCAGAGTTGAAGAGTGGAGAGGAAGACTGAGAGTCTGTGAGTCAAGTATTGAGCCTCATAAGAAGGAAGGGACAATGACCTAGAAACTGGTATTTGACTGCAATAAAGAACTAGTCAAGATCAGGTCAGTCATGTATTTGGATTTGAGAGAGACCTTATATATCATATTTTCCAATCCCTCATTTTATAGATGAAGAAATTGAGGTTCACAATGGTATTACTTGGCAGAGACAGGATTTGAATCTAGGTGCTCAAACCACAAATCTAGTACCTCATGTTCTCCATCATCTCTTCAGTTCCATATTCCTTGCAATTCTGTACTCAGTCCTCTTCTCTTGTGTACCTTACTTATTGGCAGGATTGTTAATTCCTAAAACTATTCTGATCATCCAAACAATATGATTCCTAAAATTTTAATTTATATTTCTGACCTCTTTCCTGAATTTCATAACAGCAAATTGGTAAAGAACTGGCTTTTGAATTGTTCACTAGCATTTTGATTTTAACTTATTTCAAACTGGACCTATGTTTTTCCTCTTTAATTTTTCCATATGATGACCTCACTATTTCTCTTAGTGTTAATCACCTTTCTCAAACTCCTTTGTTTAAAACTTTAACATCACCGTTGTCTTTTTATCATTCCTTATTTCAGAACTCTCAAATGCTTCAGTAGACCTTGGATCTTGACAACTCTTGATCTTGAGAGTACCATCCAACCCATTCATGGATGCCTATCCTCTGGAAGGCTTGTTCACAACCTCCCATATATTCAGCACAGGGGGTACAGTCAATGTACTAAAGGCCTTCCTGACAAGTCTAATCTTTATTTTCGTATCACAACCTATCTTCTTATAAAGTCACTCTGTGGTCCAGTCAAGCATGACTAACTCATAAGTGTTCCTCCTGATGTCTGTGTTCCTCTGTGTCTTTGTACCTGCTGTCTCCCAATTCTTTTTCACCTATGCCTCTTGAAAATCCTGGTGTCCTTCAAGATTTAGCTCAAGTGGAACCTTTCCTGATTCATTCAGGAGCCAACACATTTCCATTCAAGGTTACCCTGTGTTTACTTTGCATGTTTCTTGGACATACATGTATACATGTTATTTTCCCTGCTAGAATACAAACTTCTTGAGAGCAAGGAAAATTATGCTTTTGTCTTTATATTTCCAACACCTAGCATAGTGATAAGCACATAGTAGACATTAGGAATTAAAGCTGATATTTCATTGGTACAAGGCATTCCCAGGTGGGAAAAGTAGCTTGTCATATGAAAGTCAAGATCTTTCCCACAATTTATGATCTTAGAGATTTGTCTAGAGCAGTGAGAAGTTAAATGACTTGCCCATGATCACATGGACTGTATGTTAGAAGTAGGTCTGACTTTGAGGCTGGTTTTCTATTCGTTGTATTGTTCCACATCTCTTTTCAAAATTAAGAAGAAATCAAGATTGTAGTTTCATTGGTCTAGAGCAGTGATGGGCAAACTTTTTAAAGAGAGAGCCAGAGGAAAAGAAATGCTCATCTGTCAGTCTGTTTCTAAGGCAATTCTTTTGGAGTTTCTTTGTATTGTATCCTACTCATTATATTCGTCAGATTAGGAATAATTTTGCACCGCTAGATCTGGCCCATTGGCCGTAGTTTGCCCATCACTGGTCTAGTGAATTCCAGTGAGAAAACTCCCTCTAAGTCTACCTGTCAAGACAAACTTAGGTAAATTAATTTAGGTAAAATTGTTATTTAATTATATTGTCTTGGCCTACTCATTAGCAACTAATATTTTCCACTTATTTAAGTCTGACTTGGTGCGAAATGTGTTTTGTAGTTGTGATCATGGTCAAAGGATATGAACTGGCAATTCTCAAATAACGAAATGAAAACTCTCTTTAGCCATATGAAAAAATGCTCCAAATTACTATAAATTAGAGAAGTGCAAATTAAAATAACTTTGAAGTGCCAGCTCATGCTTTATCAGACTAGCCAATATGACAAAAAATAATAAATATTGGAGAAGATTTGGAAAATTTTGGATACCAATTCACTCTTAGTGGAGCTGCGACCTGGTCCGACCATTTTGGAATACAATTTGGAATCATGCCCAAAGGTCTGTATAACGGTACATACTCTCTGACCCTGCAATACCACTATTATGTCTGTATCCCAGAGATAAAAAATAGAGATAAAGGACCTATTTGTACAAAAACATTTATAGCAGCTCTTTTTGTGGTGGCCCCAAACTGGAAACTGAAGAGATGTCCATCAACTGGAGAATGGTTGAACAAATTGTGTTGTATAACTGTAATGGAATGACAAAATGATCACCAAAAAAGCTTGGAAAGACTTATGTAAAGTGATGTAAAGAGAAGTAAGCAGAACCAGAAGATTGCTGTACACAGTAACAAAAATAGTGTACAATAATCAACTGAAAATGACAACTATTATCAACAATGCAAGGATTCACGACAATTGCAAGTGAGTTATGATGAAAAAGGCTACCCACCACCAAGGAAGGAAGTGATGGAGTCTGAATGCAAATTAACACATTCCATGGTTCACTTTATTTCCTCCATGAATTTTTCTTTACTGTAAGTGATATATATCATTTTATAACATAATGAATATGGAAATCTGAATTGCATGATACCATGTACAACCTATGTCATATTACCTGCTGTCTTGGGGAGAAGGAAAAAGAACAGAGTTGACAAAATGTCAGAAAACAATTATTAAACATCATATTGACATGTAATCTGGAAAAAATAAAAAATAAACAAAAATGTGGAAATACACTCTATCAGCATAAGTGCCTTCTCTGCCACTTAAGCTCTTAAGAATTACTTGAAAAGATGAGGCTAAATGATTTGCCCAAATTTGCCCAACCAGTATGTGCTGGAAACGGAACCTGACCCCAGATTTATCTAACTTTAAGAGTAACATTCTGCTTTTCTTAATTCTGGGTCTTAGAAATGTTGATTGATTGATTGTTGAGGTTCTAATAATTTGTTGTTTGTTGGATATGATTACTTATTAATTGGGGAAATAAAAAAACCACTTGCTAGCACCTTTCTAATTGTCACCTGACACAATAGGGCTTTTTCTACTCAGCCCTGGTTCTTTTCCCACCAGGCCTGCTCTCATTCTCTGAGTAAGCCCAGAGTATGAGTAATGCAACCCAGTCTTCCTTGTTATATGGCTTTCAAAGTAGATTTAGACTCCATGTGGGTCAACAACTTTGGTATTTAGCAGTGATTCTGAGCAGATAATGGAAATATTTCATTTCACATTTAGGTCAACTTGACTTTGTTGATATTTCAACTTACTGTACAAAATTGAATTGAGGGACAAAGCAAAGGGGGGATCTGCACATCAGGGGGTGGGTGAAGGGGAAGGAAGAGGAGCCCAGAGAGGCTTTTAAAAGCTTCAGTCTATTGAAATGGTCAGGGGCCTCAGCTGGCTGAAAGACACAAAACAAGGGTACCAGGGCCTGGATGAAAAATTCATATAAAGCCAAGAGAAGTCTGAGTAGGACAATAGGAATGTACTCTTCAGTAATGACAGACCAATGGAAAGGGGGATAGTCTGTCTGGAACATTTGTTGGGGAGTCCTCTGCCACTAATGATGGGCACATGATTAAAACAACAAACCAATCCCTGACAGCTGCTTTCCTTCCTTAAGATCTTCCCTGGTGGCAGACTCAGTTCTGATATCCAGTCTCAGAGAAGAGAAAGCTATTGCTGTCTTGGCCTCCCTCCCCATGAAGTAAGCATGCCAATATTTGTGCCTATGAAGCATTCTCAAGTCAAAAAATATCCTCTGTGGTGAGTGAAAGCAGGGTTCTGGGTCTGGCGTCAGGAAGCCTCCATGGTTCAAATTCTGCCTTATGCACTTAAAACCTTTGGGACTCTGGAAAAGTCCTTTAATTTCTTGGTTCCTCAGTTCCTTCTCCTGTAAAATGAGTCACATGGACTTGAGGGTGTCTAAGGTTCTTTTTGATTCAAATCTATGATTGTAGGATCAAAGATTCAATGACACCATCTGTCTGATTTTATATCAGACAAGTATCTCTGTGGATCATGGTTTTTGTCTTTATAAGGTCAGTCAACAAATATTTACCAGTATCCCTTCCACATCTTGGGGATTAGGGGAAGGACACCCCTGAGATCTGGAAAATCTGCATAAATTTTTTGGCCCTCCCTTTATGCCAGAGAAGAAATCTGAATTTTTTCTTTTTACTCTCTTGAGTATTTATAGTAAAAGAAATCATGTATTTTTATGGTATTAAAAATAAAATATATTGATAATATACAATGCTCCTCATAAACTTTATGCCTTTATGAGATTCTAAACCTTTTCTGTGTTATCTTCTGGCCTTCATTTGTCTTCTGTGGTTTCCTCAAACCTCCCCCCAAATTCCCATTTAATTTCTTATGCCTACACATGACAGCAAAACCCTGATGAGGAGAATTGTAATGTGGAAGGGAAACCTGTACTTGCTATATGTCAGGAACTATCCTAAGTGCTGAATTCATAGGCACAAATAATGGCAGAATCACAGGGAGTTTAATTTCAAAGGGTGAAGACAATGATGGAGTTGGAATCAGTAGCCTCTGAGGTTCCATCCAGTTGTTAACTTTGGATTGTGGTGCTTATGGTCAGAGCTTAGACTTCAGCTGTCTTTTTCCAACATTTAGAGTAGTGGTCCCTCTAATGCTCTGTACTGTCTTATCAAGCCCAGGAAAGAAGGAAGAGAATAAATATTAATTAGGTACAAATTATATATATCAGGTTCTCTAATAAGTACTTTATAAGAGCGCACAGAGGTGTCAGGATGGGAAGTAGAGAAAAATACCAAGAGAAAGAAATGTGAGCAAATAGCTTTTCTTTAAATCCTATTATAATTCCTAATACTATTGGGTTTAGATAATATGCTTGATGCCAGACAGAAATGTAGCTAATAGAAGGTAAAGGATCACTCCAACTCTCTACTGGTAAATGGGAGAAGAGCAAATGTCTATTAAAAACTGAAAATTACAGGTCAATGAGCTTGATTTTGTGTCCTGGCAAACTTCTCAAGTATATTATTGAAGTTATGGTGTTCTGGGTTGGGTCTGGCTCAAGCCAGTCCCTTTGTACTTTAGGTTCAGTACTAGAACAACATAAGCCACTTATGGCTCATCCATAATTAGAAAAAGGAAGATTTAGTTTGCCACAACAGAGGAATGATTCAGCCAGGATAGGCACTGATAATTCCTTTGTCTTGGTTCAGATGAGAGAAATTTCCATTATGTTTCATCAGTATGAGCTCCTTATGACTGCTTTCTACTTATCTATGAGGAACTGATTTAAATAATCTGAAGCCTTAGTTTAATATGACACCATTTTTATGGAGAAAGTATCTTAACTTGCTTGTGGGGAAGTGAAGAAGCACTTATTATGAGAGTTAGAATGTAGAAAGTAAAGCAGAGTTCATTGGGAATCATTGAGGCCTCATCATGGACAATAAATCCATTTCCTTTTTTAAAAGGCCTCTTAGTTGGTGAGTAACATGAGTAACATTTTGATCTAGTAGTTAGAGAGCTGGTCTCAGAATTAAGAAAATATAGGTTCAAATCCTATCTATGATGCATACTTTCTATTGACCCATTGATGTTCCAAAAGACTTCAAATCACCAATTAATTGTCTCTCTAAATAATTCTAAAAAGAGGTTCCTTTTAGTTTTATTTTTTCCATTTTAACCAATTTTTATTAATTATTCTTCTTGAAAAGTCTTATTCATCTAACAAGCGTTTATTGATCACATAGTTTGTTCCATTAGACTAGAAAAGAGATGAAAGGTGAAGTCTGGTTTTTCTCTACTAACTTCTTAAAAAATCCTTACCTTTTATCTTAAAATCAATTCTGTATATTGGTTCTAAGGCAATAGAACAGAAAGGGCTAGGCAATGGAGATTAAGTGACTTGCCCACAGTCACCCATGTAGAAGTGTGAGGCCAAATTTGAACCCAGGACCTCCTGAATCTAGGCCTGGCTCTCAATCCACTGAGCCACCTCACTGTCCCCTCCACTAACTCTTAAATCAAATTAATACCTTAATCAATTAGTCCTTCTTACATCTCTCAATAACTATTCTATTTTTCTAATATGCCCAATAGATAGCTGAGAATAAACTACCCACTCCAGTCAAATAAACCTGTTTATGTCTATAATTTAATCTCTCTGAGGCTTGTTTTACTAAATTGTGAAATGTTGAGGTTGGACTAGACCAGGGGTTTTTAAACTTATTTGTGTTATAGACTTTGTAGTGCAAAAGTGTGCATATTAACCCTGCAAAGCCTTACTACAGAATTTCCGACAGTTGAAAAGGGTTTAGAATCCTGACTAGTGACAGTTGATCCTGGAGTAGGAGGGTCAACTGTGCTCTATCTTTGGACTGAAAACCTGGCCAATATTCTGCAGCTTTTCTCTTAAGATTTGTTAGCTTAGCTATTTCCTTTGGATTTTCCTGACCTTCCCTTTCCCAATCATCATTTTCCCTTCCTGAATTTCTGTGGGTTTTTGAAAGGAGGGTGGATCTGGGTGGTAGCTTTCAATCTTTGTAGATTTAGTTTCCCCGTAGTCAAGTAGGGCTTCCCTTGATACAAATTATCTCTGGAATCATTATATGCAACTTTCCTACGCATTTTGAGCAACAAAACCTCAGGGGCTGAGTTAAGCAGGTCCTTTCTCAGTCTCACATTCCTGTGTCCCTCCCCCACCTGAAGCTTTCCCTAGGTGGCTGTTAGATTTACCTTGTATCCCTCTTTCCTTTCCAATCAACCCTGAAACTCAATAAACCCTGTTTGTCACTTAATTAAACCTTTGGCTAATTCAGTAGTTTTTTGATAAGAGAGGGAGAAGGGGAGAAAGGAATTACATTCTCTCTGAGTCCAGAGGGGAGTTGGAGGCTTCTATTTTGGAGGAGGTGGTAATCTCAATACTTCCTCTGGACTCTTCCTTTGTGAACCTGAAAAACTGACTAGAAAGCCCTCTAGTCAGTTTCAAGCCATTTCTGGCTGGCCCCAACCTTTGTCTGTAGAAGTGCCCTTCCTGCCTGAAGGGCTCAGTCTGTTTCCCTTCAGTGTCTCTGTCTCAAACCTGTGTACCCAGTCTGTGTCTCCCTTTGCTCCACTATTGTATCCTCCTTATCCACTTTACTGTCTTAGTGATCCACAAACCCCTATCCACAGTGCCTTTATCTCCGATTATCACCTTAACCTGGTTTTGTCCCCTATTACCTACCTCCAGCCTTTAGTCCCTTACCTGCCTTACCCTCTATTACAATCTTACCTTGCCTTAATTTCCCTATTACAACCAGTTTATTACCCTACTTGCTTCATTCCATTATTACAACTCCTTTTGCCATCTGGTGAAACCTATGGACCCCTTCTCAAAATAATGCTGTCAAATACATAATATACATAGGATTCCAAAGGAAAATAAATTAAAGTACCTATCAAAATATTTTTTACAAAAAAAGTTCACAGACCACAGATTAAGAATCCCTAGTCAAGATGATTTCTGAAGTCTTTTCATGTTATTCTCTGAACCTTCTCTTACAATTCACCTATTTTTATCTTCCTCCTCAATAAGAGCTCATTCACTTGGATAACACTTTAGAAACATCTTATATATATGATCTCCTCTCATCCACACAAGAATATTATGAGAAATTCAGGTTATCCTTATCTTGTAGATGAAGAAACTGAGGCTCAAAGAGGTTAGGCCCCTTGTCTGAGGTCACATATCTAAGAAGAGGCATAATTGGGACTGAAATCTAGGCATTTTGACACCTGATCCATTTCATCAGTCATTATTATTAAAATAACTCACATCTCTACAGTATCAGTATATCTGTCTATCTATATATTTGTCTATCTATATATTTGTCTATCTATCTATCTATCTATCTATCTATCTATCTATCTATCTATCTATCTATCTATGTTTCAAAGCTTACAGATCATTTCCTTCACAACAACCCTGTGAGGTAAATAGTGCAAATATTATCACCCCAATTTAATTGATGAAGAAACTGAGAGAGAATAAATGTCAGCTATTAACTGATGGAGTGAAGGCTCAAGCTAAAGTATGGTGACTCCCATATTGTGCTCCTTGCACTTTATCACTGTCTCTCAATTATGCCCCTCCTTTCTTCCTTGAATGCCTTGTCCCTCTTCTCTGCATAGCCTTTACATAATACAATGTGGTTTCAGTCTCTTCCATCACTTCAACAACCTTCCCTGAGCAGCTGTCTTACTTTTATAATCAACCGGGCCACATTTCTATGTGGAAGAAAATATATTTTAATAAACTTCTGTGGTTTTGCTTGTCTGCTTTTATTTTTTTCAATAGTAAGCTCCCTGAGGGCAGAAATGGTGCTGCCTACAGCCTGCCTGCTTTTGCTACAAATAGGAATAGTACCTAACAGAGTGCTCTTCATTTAAACTCAATGAAACATTACCGATTAGGTCTTTGATGCTTAATGGTTAAATGCAAAAATGATTCATTGTGAGTAAGAGTAAAAGTATGGTTATACAGCCAGGTCTTAGTCTGATGGTATAACCAAAAGGAAAAAAATATATTTTCTATGTCATTCATAGATTCAAATCCAACACGATAATCAATCATGCTTATTACAATGTCCAATATAAGGCACAGTTTTTACACATATTAAATCTAGAGCTCTGATTTTGATATTTTAATTTCTCTTAAATGTACTCACTCCCTGAAATAATGAAATAATCAGACTATATTAACCAAGCTTAGACTACAAGTGACTAGTGAGTCTGTATTAGACTTCACAAGAAAATAATGATAAAGGGTACTAAAAAGCAATGAAAAAACCTCAACAATGATCATTTGAACCCCATTTTTCATAGGGAATAAGCAATCCTACTACCCAGTCAAAATTCATGTCTTTAAAGGAATGATATAAGCACAGAACATCTTGATTTGCATAGGACAAAATGTTGCAGATATAAGCTAGACATTATACCTATGAAACATAAGGTCTTGCAAAAATATTGGTAAGGTAAAAAATGGCAAAGTCTGTTCTGAGACTTTCAGAGTTCCTAATTCTTGTGTCCTTTTAAAAGACAAGTGAGAATCATTATGAATTCTCACCAACTTGATTATAGTTTTACTAAGGGATGTTCAACTGGAAGTCAGCAGAAGAAATAAGTTGATGGGATAAATATATCATTTGAAGTTTTAAAAATAATTACTTAAGAATATAAAATTAGACTCAAGACATTTTCTATTTGAAACAAACAATGTTAACACAGATTGCTTCAAAAATAAAGGCTAAAATATAAAGCTATTTAATTTAAGGTTGAGAGATTTGGTCTCTTTTCAATCAAACCATTATTTGGCAACTTCCTCCCCAAATTCCTATTTGGTTGTGCATTTGCATATATATATTTCTCTATAACTATATATGGTCTTTGAAAGCTGCTGCAGTAGAAAAATGACCAACCCATTCAGTCAAACTGGTGATAAATCTCAGCCTAAAATGGATATTTCTTATGAAAATTATTTTTGGGATGATTCTATTACTACTACCAGTGTTTCTGAATATATATATTGGGACTGAATGATTGTATAGTTAGGAGACTTCAGAAATGACTAAAGGACCAGATCCAAAGAATAATCATTAAGGGGTCCAATATCAATTTGTACAGAGATATCTAATGGAGTGCTACAGGCATCTTTCTGTGGAACAGTGTTTTTTTTTATCAGCAACTTAGGTAAAACTATGGATCATGAGCTTATAAAATGTTTAAGTGAAGTTCAGAGGTGTTGTGCAGCAGAATCATCAGGAAAAATGATCTTACAGGCTAGAATAATGGGCCAAATCTATTATGATAAAATTTAATAGGAAAAATTCAACTTTACACATTTAGGTTAAGAAAAAAATCAACATTAAAAAAATAGAACGAGGGAGGTACTATATGCCTAATAATTAACTAGAAAAATATCTGGGGTTTTTAGTGGACAATAAACTCCATATAGGTCAATAGTTTGACATGCTTCAAGACTTTGATGAATTATTTGATTAATATAGCAATTTCCTTCTCCATTAAGATTATAGTCCATTAATGCCTTCTTATTCTATATGATCTTTTTGTCTTGCTATAAATCTTTTAGAGAGGAGTTATGCAACATGCTGGAGGTCTTTGACTAGTTTCTTTAATCACTTCATGGGAAGGAGAGTTGCACTTAGACTATTATACCCAGTTCTTGCTGCTGCCTGACCCATCAACTTTTCTGATATCTTGCCTTAATGATATTTCTCCCTCTATTCCTACTTCAGGAGTCATTCTTAGTTATATTTAGCAGTCAGCTCATACTTGGCATGTCTTAATGTTGTCTTTTGGGCTACCAATGATTTAGAATCTTCACTGAATATATTTGCCTTCATTCAGAGTCAAATAACAACACTAAAAGAGTGGTAGCATTAAAAAGAAGGAGTTTTGTCTTGGAAAGCAGCTTGGGATTGTGAAAGCATTTATATAAGTTTCTAAAAGCATTCTAATCCAGTGATATGACAGCCAAAAAAGCTAACATACTCAGACTGAATTAATATGAGCATAGTGTCCAGAATAGTAACAAAATATTTATATAATGCTTTAAGATTTACAGAATACTTTCTTGACAAGAACCATAGAATCACAGATCTAGGGCTGAAAAGAATTTAAAAGGCACCTAGACCAATTTTCCTTTTTCAAATTGGGAAACTGAGGTACAGAGGGCTGAAAAGAATTTAAAAGGCACCTAGACCAATTTTCCTTTTTCAAATTGGGAAACTGAGGTACAGAGATGTTAAGTGTCTTGTCCAGGGTCACAAAGCCATTAAATATCTGAAGCAATATTTGAATTTAGTTCTTCCTGACTCCCAGTTTGGTGCCTTATCCACTGTGCCTTGCTACTGCTAAAACATCTTATTTTTGAAACTAACTCTTTTAGGTAAGTAGATAGTCTCATTGTGCCTTGTCTTGGTTAAATCTATCTATCTATCTATCTATCTATCTATCTATCTATCTATCTATCTATCTATCAAATTGTTTTCAGTTTTAGAAGCCATATTAGATATGGAAAACTGGAGTGTGTCCAGATGTAGATAAAAAGGAGGGGGAGAGAAATTGAAACCACGACAAGTGAAGATTAATTGCAGGATCTGAGAATGTTTAATTCTAATCTGGAGTGGATTAGAGGCAGGGGATACCAGCTTCCTTCAAGAATCTAAAGGACTGTCACCTTGTAAGAGGTGTCCTATCTTTTCTACTTGGTTCCTGAGTACCAGAAATCGATGCTATAGATACTCACTGCAGAGAAACAGATTCTAGTGAAAGACTAACTATTAGGACTATCTGAAACCAGAATGAGCTATCTCATGATGTGGTGTATTCTTCACTAATGGAGTTTTTAAGCAGAGGCTTAATGGTGACTCATGATACACAGAACAGAGCTATTTCTACTTAGGTATGAATTGAACTCAATAATATCCTCTAAGGTCTATTTTGCTTCCGAGAATTTATAAGAATGTTACAGAGTTGAGAGGTGTCTGGGCTACTTGGTATAGCTATTCTTTCCTTAGCTGTTTTTTTATTTCTTTCCTATTCACCCATAGTCCCTCTGAAAATCAAGACCTTTGTCCTATGGGTAGGCCCCAAATCCTTGTGTTGGAGAATAGACAGGGCAAATCTATTGTTCTATTATTTTATTATTCCCAAGAAGCCATGTACTAGAGGGGAATGTGGCAAGTCACAGTCTCTCTGAGCTCAGGAAATACCACAAGAATGTGAAAAAATTTATTAAGAATTTATAATATGCCAAGCATTATACTAAGCCTTGAACATACAGTTGTAAATGCAGATAATCTCTTCCCTCTGGAAGCTTACATTCTGATAGGGAGAGACAAAAAACATAAAGAGGGTGATAGGGTGTGGCACTGCGGTTTGAAAGTTATGGAAATGATGAGTAGAGACATAGGGAGTAGACTAATCCACTCTTGAGGATGACAGCAGCAGTTGTATTCAGTGCAGAAGTGAAACCTTTCCCATTACCAGGGCTTACATGATGCAGTGCAGAAGCTTTTGGTGCCAAAGAAATCGCTATAGAACTATAGGAATGCCCTTTCTGAAGAATCTGTGATATCCATCTGGTGTCCATTTCTCTCTTCTTGGACACCTTCTGTATTGCCTCATCTACTCTATCACTTTGTTTTCATCTACTTCAAATGCTCCACATTCATTCTACAGCCTGGAGAAACTGGTGCTATGATATCTCTGAATTCCTCATTCTGGAAGCCACACTATTTCAAATGGGCCCAGCCCCTGATGAGACCCTCCACACCCACCATAATCTCCTCCATCCAAACTTGGGTCAGCAAGGGTTAACCATCAAGATTTGCCTAAGCACTTTATCCATGAGCAATTTTAAAGACTTTCATGTATCTACTGAGGGGCCAAGAAAAAGAATCCAAGGCAGCCAAGTCTTCAGTGTCCATGTCAAATTGAATACAAGAAAGCCAGCAGGATGCTAGATGGTGACTTGAGTGAGAAGGACCCCTGTGACCTTATGGGTCAGCCTCAATGAACTTATCCTTGCTGTGTTGACCATGACAAACTTCCAACTTGATATATGTAAGGCCCCTAGAGAATATTCCTTGAAAAGCCGAAGTCCAGTTCTTTACTCTCTCCTCTGACTTTGCCATTCTCTGTCCTTCCAACTGTTATTTCTGACCAGTTTCACTCCAGTGATAATCATCTTCTGTGTCAGAGCCAAACAATATATAGGAAATATTTTCTTTAAATTCACTTTCTTACCACTTCTCCATGTTTTTCCTCCTTCCCATTATAATAACAGCTGACAACATTATCTTTTTTGATCTGACAACTTCCTCACTAAGTCAGAAGTTCATATTATAATCTACATTTTAAACAAAGTTCCAGGATATGAATTGACTTGGATGCGGTAACAGGGTGTAATCTTGAACTCAGATCTTCAACTTCCAGATCTACTGTGCCTTCCATTGCCATTGCTTCCATTCTAAATGTCTATCACTGTGTAGTCAGTTTGGATTTCAGATCAAGGTTATCCTAATTTCTTCCATGTACAATATGTTATAACTCTGATGTCCTTTGTATTTTTTTGTGCCATAGAAACATCACCTAGAATGAATTATGATGCTTCCTGCAGTGAAAATGAGGAAGAATACCAAGATCCATTAAAGCCACAGGAGCAGTTAAAATTGTGGCATAGGATTAAAAAAATCTGTGTTGTAAATGTCTTTGAAGACAGTAGACCCCATGATGGGAAATAAGAATAGACAAGAAAATAAGATGAAAGGGTAAATTGATGAGACAAGAGGGTAATTAAATATAGGGAAGGTTAATTAATTAGATGACATTGTGACCAAGATGAGTGAAGGAGATTGTTTAATTTTTAGTCACTAAGGAGGACATAAAGGGATCACAGTGCACAACATCGTAGAATTCCATCTTTGTGATTCTGATCATACAGAATTCAAGCTTGTAACAAATCAGAATGAGAGAAAATAACCCATTACTGGGCATACTTCTACCAGAAAGTTCTGCTGGAATGTAATGAATTGGGTTATAAAGTTGTAAATCTCCAGGGTATAAGTTCTAGGAAGTTCTCCTAAAATTGAAGGGCTATGAGCATGAGTCCAATGATGGATTGTCAATTTCTTATCTAATGACCACCTTATCTAAGTTTGGAGAGGAAAGCTTGTCTGCAGGTCAGCAGCATCTTGTTTTGGCCATAGCATCTTGCTGAAGACCATCTACTATAGGGGTGCCATATGGTTTGACAGAGGGTATACCCACAATGATGAAATCACAGATTCTTCAGTTATTAAAGTAGGGATAATACACTTTACTACTTCATGCTATTTTCTACTTAAAGGAACTACCTTAATGACCTTCTAGAGTGCTGATGCCATCTTGGTAATGATATCACTTTTATAGTGGAGAAGCCCTTAAAGTTCAGAGAGAAGAAAGAGTGTGTATGTAGCAAAAATATTCCCATGGAAATGTGTGTATCTGGATGGTCTTTAAAAAGAGAATGAACTTTGTTGTATTGTTTACCAAGCACTGAATCTTTAGTACTCAATGGAATATTCTTACTCACTGATGAAATGGTGGAAATGGATGAGTAAGGTAGAATTTTGAAATATGTCTTTGCTGCTATTATAATTCAATAAATTACAAATGCACAAACATATACAAATGGGGAATTAGAAATACATAAAGTCTCATTATCAACAAATTTCAGGAAGAAATATGTATTAAAACAAATTGAAAGATGTAGTCAACTAACTTGCCCTCTAAGCAGGATTAGAAGAAAAATTCTGGATGATTAAAGAGCTGGAGGTTGACGATGGCAACTTAAATTCAACATCTCAACCTAAATTGCTCATTTCCCTCCTTCCACAATTTCTTCATCAACAACTTAAAAAAAATAACTCTCACCTTCCATTTTATAATCAAAATTAAGTTTCAATTCTGAGACAGAAGAGCAGTGAGGGCCAGGCAAAAGGGGTTAAGTGACTTGCCAAGAGTCACACAGCTAGAAAAGGTCTGAGGCCAGATTTGAACTCAGCATCTCCCATCTCTAAGTTTGGTTTCCTATCTGCTGAGTCACCTTGCTGCCTCTTCTCCCCTAACTTCTAATTTCTTCCACCAAGGAATAAAATATTGGAACTTACAGGATCAAAGGGACATCTATTTAGAACTGTAATAGAGACCCCACTTAGCGTTATGTCCCTAATTTTACAGTTAGGGAAACTAAAACTCAGAGGAGTTACCCTATATTCCAAGCAAACTAGTTTACTTTCAGTTTCATGCACATGCCCCATAGATGTCACACACTCTCTGACCTTAGTACCTGTGCAAAATACCTACAGTCATCTTACTCCTCACTTCTGCCACTTGGAATCACTAGCTTTTTTTGAGACTCAACACAAGTTCCATCTCCTCCAGGAGGTATTTGCTTGATTCCTCCAGTTATTAGTGAATGAATGATTTTTGCCCCAATTTCATATGGAAATTCTTCTGTATTTACATTGTCTATAGTTTACTTCTACTTTTCTAGGGAGAATTGTATTCTTCCTAGTAAACTGAAAATTCCTTCAGGGCAGGGACCATTCCATTTTCCTTTGATTCCCAAGCACTTAGTATGGTATTTTATACACAGTATGCTTGGGATAAAAAACAGTTCCATTGAGTTGAATTATGTGACCTTAGTTAAGTCCCTTTCTCTTTCTGTACTTCATTTTCCTTCTACAAATTGTGCATAGGGAGTTCAACTAGATGACTTCCGAGATTCTTCACAACTCTAAACTCATAATCCTAGAGAGTTTAATAAGAGCCATCTCAAAAGAATCTACCTGGGAGTACATAACAGTACCTTGGACAATATGTGCCCACCGTTATTTAAAAAAATTTTTTTTGCCCACCGTCATTTTGAGAATACTTGGATTTGAAATTTTTCCTAGAAGAGTCCATTGGCTAGCTTAGCAACTAGCTTCAGAGAGCTTTGCGGGAAGATCATAGGGTTATAAAAATACTAATGACCCTTCTGTTAGAGGCACCGTGATGGCACAGTAGATAGACTGTTGGACTTGGACTCAGGAAGACCTATGTTGAATCTGGCCTCAGGTATTTACTGTGTAAATCTTGGCAAGTTACTTAAATACGTATTTGGCTCAGTTTCCTCAACTGCAAAATGGGGATAATAATAACACCTATCTCCCAGGGTTATTGTGAAGATCAAATGAGATAACATGTAAAGCACTTTGCACAGTGCCTAGCATCTAGTAGGTGTTTAATAAATGTTTGTTTCTTGTTTACTTTCTATCCTTAAGAATGCCAGATGTACTTCCCAGATCTGAGTTTGACAATGTTCTTTAGCAGAAGGTGACAATATTCCACTGCACCCCTCTTGGGCTCTCCAGTGTCTGTGCTGCATTCAGAAATAGTTATCACTTAATTCTAAATAGTCCAGATGAGAAATAGTCCTCCTGTTTTAGATAAGAAGGAGTCTTCTATGCTAAAATGTATACTGAAAGAGGCACAGAGGGACCAATTCCTTTCTCAACAAGAAGCAAATAAATCAATAGATGTCTCTTGTGTATCTACCATTTATCAGGCAGTATACTAGGTGGCCAAGTGGAAAACATATATGATACAGCTCCAGATCTCAGGGAGTTTCCATTCAATAAGAAGATATATGTGTATGTAAAACAATATAGCAAATAAGCGCATGCAAAAACAATAAAAATGATACATGAGATATTCTCTCGGTAGGGACAGTTGAAATTGGAGGAACATGGTGGGCCTTAAAATGTGAGTGCAGATTTGAAGGAAACAAAAGATTTACCCAGTGAGTAAGATGTTTCCCTCTAAACTGGAGACTTAGACTCTGCTGAAAATTAAAAGCATAAACACCTTTTATTCCCACCTGCCCCTGTTTTATTTTCTTACTTTTTAATTCAAGGATGTGGTACATACCCATTTTATCCACTTTCTTTTAGTCCACAGTTGGACAGTACCAGTAGCCAAATATCAATGTTGCACTCTCTTCATTCACAGATGTCTATTACCTTCCCTCAAGACTGGGACAGGAAGCTGAGAGATAAATACCGATGCATATACCCATTTTGTCTTTCCCACATTCCTCTGCCACATCATTGTCACTGCCCTTATCTGTTCTTGTAACAACTAAGGCTGCTTCCTCGATTCATAAGTTGGTATGAGGTCTCTCTCCTTGGGACACATACTCCTCCATTTTTGACAAACTAGGGGAATTACTGAATTTAGCACAGTTATGGTCACAATATCTGGCCTTTACTTTGTCACTATATCTGGTATTATCCCTGTTGCTACTATTATTGGTGTTGTATCTAGAATTATAGTATATGCTTCTCCTGTTGTTGTTATTTTTGTTATTGCTCTTATTCCCAAAATTAATCTTTTATTTAAACCTACATTTACAAACAATATGCCCAAGTCTCGAGCACAAGAAGCAATGCTTGACAGAGTTGCTATTATTGCTGGAGGATTGCCTAGACCTGCTCTGGCTCTTCTGTTTGCTGGACATCAGAACCATGTTCTTAATTTCCTCATTCTTCTTGGACTTTTGAGCTTCCTTTAGTTGTCTCTTCAGCTCTGCAATCTCCCTATCTTTTTCTGAGGCCTTTGATTTCTTAGGTTCACTAGACTCATGGATGTATGCAGCAGTCTTTCTTAGTTCTTCAATGGGCATGGTCTCTCATTTAGGGCAATGCAACTTGAAATAAGCCTGGATGTGGTTCAGACTGCCTTTTACAAAATGCCTCCTGACATGCTGGATGTTATCCTCAGCTGTCATGTCCCTGAAACCTAGGATAGTTTCACTTGCCTCTAAGAGCCTGTCCAGGAAAAGGCTTGGGTGTTCTTCCTCCCCTTGTCTTAATTTATCAAAGGAGCCCCATGCATTTGATAGTCTTTCATGCAGCCTCATTGCTTCTGCTAAGTCCTCTCTACACCTTTTAAGATTAGCCATATTTGCATGTGAGGAGAGTTCTAGATCCTAGTGTTGTTCAAGCCATGAGGCAAGATTGGGATTGCTTCTTGTCTCTGCTATAAACTTTACCTTCTCACTAGTGGCGTATAATTCTGATAGGAGCAATTCCACGTCCTCAAATGTTGGATTGTAAAGTCTCACACGCTGTTTATATTCTTTTATAGGCTTATGGGGATTTGTGTAGAACTGAGGAAACCTCCTTTTTAAGGTCTCCAAATCACCCCCTGAGAAAGGTTTGTAGCCCTTAATATGTATAAGACAAGAGATGATTTGGTTTTTAAAAGGCTGATGCAGTTCATTCTGCTTGATTTGGCTTCATGTCATGCTTCTTTCACATTCAGAGTTAGATTTTATAGTCCATATAATTGAGGGACAGTTTCTGGGCTGTTAATGACAACCAACCCCTGATTTTCATGTAATGATTTTGAAGTATTTTGGTAGACACTAATCATTGTAACTTAGAAATATATCAAACACTGGCCAAATTATAGCATCTTCTAGATATGGTGGACATCTGGCTTTTCTATTCTCTTCAACTCATAGTGCCTTTGTCATGACACTGTTAATTTGTCAATCAAGAAACATAACAATATTTGCAATTATTTTGTAATCAAATAAATGTCTATGTTCACATCCATGACTATCTCCTTATGAAGTTGAGACGATTTTCCTAGCATCATAGAATATCTAGGTTGAAAAGAAGTAGAGACTCTCTGTACAAGAATCTCTCCTTCAATGTCCTTAACAAGCAGACATTTGCTCTCTGCTCTAAGGCGTCAATTGAGGGTAATGCTCTACATCCCAGGGCAGCCCATTCTATGATTGAATATTTCTCATTAGAAGTAGGTTTCTTTTCTTACATCAGATCTAATCCTTCTAATTTCTGTAACTTCCAACTAATATTCCTAGCCTTTTCTCCTGGGGCCAAATAGAACAAGTTTAATCCTTTGCCCACATATCAGTCTTTCAAATACTCAAAAAGTTCTCAATAACCCCCAAATTCTTCTTTGCCAAATACCTCTGGTTTCTTCAACTGATTTTCTTAGGCACGTTCTCCTTTTCTTTCACCCTCCTACTCACTTTCCTCTAAATTCATTACAAACACAATGTCCAATACCGGAAAAAAAATCTGTATGTGTGGATTTTCTGGAGAATAGAATTAGTGAAATTATGGCTTTCCTCATTTATGGTCATTATGCCTTTCAGAAATCAACCAAAGAGAGCATCAGAATTTTGGCTGGCATGTTACACTTTTGACTTTTATTGAAATTGAAGTATAATTGCTATCCTCTCCCTCCTAGGTTTTTAAAACAATAGTTGACATTTATAAATCATTTGAAGTTTACAAAGAACTTTACAAATGTTGTGCTATTTGATTCTAATAATGTCTCTGGGGCAGTTGCTATTTTTATCTTCATTTTGAAGTCAGTGAAACTGAGGCAAACAGAGGATAAGTGACTTGGTCAGGGCCACATAGCTTGTAAGTGTCTGAGAAAGGATTTGAATTTATGTCTTCCTGGACTCCAAGGTTAATTGCAGCCATTAGAGTGGTACACATTATGCATTGCCACCTACCTGTTCCTTTTTTACAGGGATTATGATCCGGTGAATGTATCTTTGTTCTGTATATGTGAAACTAGTTGATTTTACCCACAAAAGAAGGAATTTATATTGATTTATAATCATTGCATCTTTTAAAATTTGGCCCACTCTCTCAGCCTATTTGATAAAAATAAGTTAGTGTTCTCCCACCTAGCAGATTGGCTAAAATGATAACATGGGAGAGTAATGAATGTTGGAGGGAATTTGGCAAAAGTGGGACATTAATGCATTGCTGGTGGAGTTGTGAACTGATCCAACCATTTTGGATGGCAATTTGGAATTATGCCCAAAGAGCTCTAAAAGACTGCCTGCTCTTTGAGCCAGCAATAGCATTGCTGGGTTTGTACCCAAAAGAGATCATAGATAAAAAGACTTGTACAAAAATATTTATAGCCGTGCTTTTTGTGGTGGCAAAAAACTGGAAAATGAGGGTATATGCCCTTCAATTGGGGAATGGCTGAAAAAATTGTGGTATATGATGGTGATGGAATACTATTGTGCTCAAAGGAACAATAAACTGGAGGAATTCCATGTGAACTGGAAAGACCTCCAGGAATTGATGCACAGTGAAAGGAGCAGAGCCAGAAGAACACTGTACACAGAGACTAATACACTGTGGTAAAACTGAATGTAATGGACTTCTGTACTAGCAGCAATACAATGACCCAGGAAAATTCTGAGGGATTTATGGAAAAGAATGCTATCCACATTCAGAGGAATAACTGCAGGAATAGATATACATAAGAAAAACAACCGTTTGAACACATGGATTGATGTGGACATGGTTGGGTATGCAGACTCGAAACGACCACACCAATGCAACTATCAATGATATATATAAATAAGTCTTGATTGATGTCACATGTTAAAACCAGTGGAAATGCACATTAGCTGTGGGGGGGGATGAAGGCGGAGTGAAGGGGAAAGTAAAAACATGAATCATGCAACCATGGAAAATTTTTCTAAAAAAATAAAATATTTAAATCACCAAAAAAATGTTAGTGTTCACATAGTGCTTTAAGGTTTTTGAAGTATTTTAAGTATATGCATGTATGTGTATGTATTTTTATCTCCATCTCGGCCTCTTCCCTTTCTCTCTCTCCCTCTGTCTGTCTCTGTCTCTCCCTCCTCATCTCTTTCTTTCAACTAATCCTTATGCTATGATGAAATTGACACTATTAAAATATACATGTATACATATGTGCATCTATATTTGGATCTATCCCAGAGTTTGTCATTCAATATATTGGGCTTCTCCCAACCTTTAACCATTTTATATCTTGAGAAGTAAACATAGTTTTTTAGGGGGTTGGGGGAATAGACCTGTGATTTTATTATTCATGTTATTTATTATATTTCTGACAATATTTATGGAATTTTCAAATTTGACGAACTTCAATTTTGGGGGGGCCTGGGGAAAAAGAATAGCCCTGGGATTTCATTATTCACATTATTTATTGTGATCCTGCCAACTTTCACAGCATTTTCAAATTTAACAAGCAAGCAGATGGGTTTTTTTTGGGGAGGGTTGTAGAGAACAGACCTGGGATTTCATTATTCTAATTAGTTCTCAATCTTTACCAATGCAGAAAAATATCTGCTCTGTATCTTATAGACTTAGACAATTGGGCACTGTGGGGAGGCACTGAGAGCTTATGTGAATTGACCAAATTACACAATATAATATGTGTCAGAGATGGGACTAACTATAAGAGGTAATGTGGAGCACTAGAAATAATATTCCTTCTGCAAAATGTGGAATAGAGTTCAAATCTTATCTTTATCATTTAGTATTTGTGTGACCTTTTGAAAATTACTCAATTTCTTTGAGCTTCAGGTTCCTCATTTGCAAAATGGGGAAATTGGATCAAGTGGCCTCTAAGGTCCCTTCCAAATCAAACTCTTTGATTGTATAATAAATATTTGTGTAGGTGGGCAGTTGGGAAAATCCTCCAAGTAATTGACCCATTCAAGAACACATATCATACAAATGTAATAGAACACTATTGTGCCACAATGATGAAAGAAGTGATGAGTTCTAAACTTTGGAAGACTGTTATAAACTGAGACAGAGTAAAATAAACAGAATCAATATAACTGCAAAAGTGTAAAACAGGTCAGGATCAAGGATGTATCTCTTTTCCCTAGGGATCTCTTTCCTAGTAGTTACTGACCAATTAGTGAGTATTCTTGGGTGTGGAAATTCAACAAATTGGAAATCTTACTGTACTGCCATTGAATCCTATATCTTTCCATCTTAGCAAGAAATAGAACATGTATGGTTTTGTGAAAGCCTTGCTAAAAAAAGAAACAACAAAACTCTTCCAGGAATACAGTTCCTAGGACATTCTCCTGATCCACCAGATTAGTAAGCCTTCCAAAAATAGAAATGAGATTGGTTGGCATGATTGATGAGGCTATGCTGGCTTTTTTAGTAATCACTACTTCAATTTCTAGTTGGTCACATGCCATCTTTTTTGAGAGAATATGTCTCACTCCTTCATTCTTGGTTTTTTTTGTCATCAGTGTTAAGTACACAAACACACTATTAGAATTTGTTGATTTATTGATAATATTATGTTAGAAGGAATTGAAACTCTATAGTTTATAGCCTATGGTTTGCAGGCTCTATTCACTTCCTTAAAAAACAGGGATAGAATATTCTTCAGTTTTTGGTTAGCTTTTCCATTCTATAAGATCTTTTCATGAACAATGGCTCACTGGTGCTATCAGTACTCTAGGATGTAGTCCAGACCCACTAATTTGGGCAGAGAAATGCTGCCATATTATTTCCTCATTCATCTTGATTTCTACTCCCTGCTAATCATTTTTGTTCTAGTCTTCCAAATCCTCAGGTCATTTTCTTTGGTAAAGAGAAATAATAAAGTCAGAGTTGGGTAGGTAAGTGTTTCCTCCATCATCCATTATGATCATTCTATCAATCACAAGTAATTGTTGTCTTTCTTGTTCATCCTTTGACTACTATGAGCCTTCAAAAACAACCTGTTGTATCTTTTCATTGTTCTTAGCACTCATATCCAACCTCAGCATATTTTGAATTTCAGCACTTCCAATGTAATTAATTCCTAACAGACTGACTGTGTTAGTTTTATATTTATTATGTTATTTTCTTTTGCTTCAATATTCTGATACCTTTTTAGTATCTTAATTTGTCAGTGTGTTCTCTGTGTATCCATATCAGTCCTTTTAGGTAGCCCCAAGTTTTCCTTCTCATGATATGATTTATTCCTCTGTCTTCAGACTTTCATTATTAAGAGCTTCCTACTATACTGGAGCTCAATCACTATGCAAAATATTAGTTTACTGGATCAATCAATCAGAGACAGAAGTGTAGTAGTCCCTCAAGAAACTCAAGAGAAAATATATCTAAATGTAAATATATACAAGACATACAACACAATCAAATACAAGGCAATGTTGGAATAAAGTCATTAACAGCTCAGAAGACCAGAAAGGATGCTGGCAGGAGAGATTGTTTGAGTTGAATCTTGAATGAACCATGAGACTCCATGAGAATTGTAGATTGAAAGCAACCTCAGTGATAATCTGGTCCATCCTCTTCATTTTACAGTTTAGCACAGTGAACTATGGAGAGGCTAAATGATTTGTCCCAGGTTATATAGGTAGTTGGACCACCAGGATTTCAATGTAGATCTTCTGGATTCAGATCCTGAAATCTTTCCATATCTCAACCAGATGGGGAAGAAAAGCATTAAGGATATGGGAGGCACCCAGACCAAAGTAAAGAGACATGATATAGAATGTTGGGTGGGAGGAATATAAAGTGAGCCATATGGTTAGGCCACAGAGGGCAGGAGGGCAGTGATGTAGAAGACTGGAAAATTAGGAAGGGGTCAGGATGTAAAGAAGGACAAATACAGGAGTTTCTTCTTGATTCTAGAGGCAGGTGGGTGCCACTGCTGTGTATTTATTTGGGGGTTGACATGGTCAAACCAGTTCTTCAGGAAATACACTCCAGCAGCTGGATGGGGTTTTCTTGTTCTTTTCTTCTACCCTTTTGCCAAAATGGTCATTAAGTTAAATCACAAATGGATCAGTTGCTCTTCTTTTGACTAACATAATGAAGATATCTGGATGGTTAAAATTCCCATCATTACCATGATAGTCTGTGCCATATCTGTATTTTTCATCTAATCCCTTCTTCTTATAGCACATTTCAATTAACATCATTATTCTTTCTCTTCCCTTCCCTTCTCCTTCCCCCTTCCCCCTTCCCTCTTTTCTCTTTGTCATTTTCTCTTCCTCCTTCCCAATTTCTCTTTCTCTTTTCCTCTCCTCTATCATCTCCCCTTCCCTTCCCTCCTCCTCTTCTTCTCTTTCTTTTATTTTACTTGTCCTGTCAATACACTTAGAGGATACTGTAGGGTAGTTTCCAATCTGGCTTTAGTCTATCTTTGGGGCTTCTTGAATATTCCACTGACACTGACCCATTTTGATCAGGAAAAAAGAAAAAGCAACTATATATTCTCAAATATTTATGGCAGTTCTCTTTGTGGTGGCAAAGAAGTGAAAATTGAAAGGATGCCCATCGATTGGTGAATTATTAAACAAGTTGTGGCATATGATTGTGATGGAATACTATTATTTCATAAGAAATGAAAAACAGGCTAATTTTGGAAAAACTTGAAAAGACCCATATGAAATTATGAAGAATGAAACAAGCAGAACCAAGAGAACATTATATACAACAACAAGAATATTTCTTTGAAGAATGACTTGTGTATGTCTGCCTCCAGAGAAAGAAATGATAAGTAGGAATAAGTAAGAAAGAGTTTTATATGTAAATACATTTTTTTTGGTCAAATTATTCCTTCTCAGTTAGGGAAGAAATTTAATAGATGATTTCTTGGATAGAGGTCTCATATCTAAAATGCATCTTTTTCAAGTTTATAAGAAAAAAAATGATGTCTTCTGTAATGGGGGAAATAAAAGGAGGTATTTAACTGAATACTTTGATGTTACAAAAACAAACAATAAATAAGGAACTGGCCTATTTGCTGTTGCCTAGAAATCCATCTCCTTATTTCATCCATTTGTAAATGTCTAGAATTCACTCCCTGCTCATCTTTGCCTCTTAGAGGTCCTCCCTTCCTTCAAAGTTTATCAGGTGTTGTCTCTTAAGATAAGGATTCCAAGTCCTTTTTCTTTCTTATACTCTTTAACTTCCAGCACAACCTTTCATGATCCTCTATTTTGTCATAGAGGAGAAAGAGTCTAGAGTTCCCATTTAACATGAATGAAGGCATAACAAACAAAATGAGATTAATTTCTATAGGGCAGTGTTGAGGAAGTATTGGCATGTGTGCCAGGATGGCATGGGGGAGCTGCTCCATTCCCCCTCTTCCCAGTGCCCAATGACATTTTTTCATGCCCCACTCCTCTGTCCAGGCTCCCAGAGTGAATGTATCCTCCCTCCACTGTCTGAGATATTGAAGGGGGTTCACAGGCAGCTTGAAGTTGCAGTCTGGGCACATGAATTAAAAAACATTTGCCAACACTGCTATATGGCAATACTGTTATTTACAACATATTTCCTGTACCCATTTGCAAACTTATTATACCCTCTAAGGGGCATGAATAGCCTACTTTGGCAGCCTCTGATCTATAGGAAGACTTTTTTTGTTATTAATACTTACTCATTTATCTTTTCATTTTCGAATTATTATGTATGTTCTTTTCTGTTTAGATATTATAATCTCCTAGTAGAGTATAAACTCCTTGAGGGCAGGTGCTATTTAAGAGTTTATCTTTAAATGAATGCTTATTGGATTGGGTGGTTGAATTAGCCAAGAAGGGGTTGAAGGGGTAAATTATTAAGATAGTTATCTGTGATAAGATCACTTATCCAGTTAGATATCAGTGAAATGTGATCTATAATTATTTGGCCAACTCAGACCCTTTATAGTTTCTGTGACCCTGGGCAAGTCACTTAGCCCAATTGCCTAGACCTTACTGCTCTTCTGCATTATTGTTATTATTCTAATAGGCTTAAAAATTCCAATTATTTGGCCAAAGGAAGGGATTTTTTTTTGTGGGGGACGTGTGTGTGTTTGTATGGCCAATAGCAATGGATCACAAGTTATCCACGCAATGGTGATTACGTATTAGTTTACTGCCTTAGAAATTGTCCTTTTTCTCCAGTATCTTTGGTATGTTTATGAACATATATAATTTCTAAATGATCCTCCAGGAGTCTTTGTCTCTCCAGATGTGTTGGGTCACTGAATTTCCATACCCATTCCTATCAGCAGTAAAGAATAATATGAATAAGTTTGTGGGTGATGCATCCAATATGCCAACTACATGGGCTTAGAAGATACAGATATGTCTTCTTAACTAGAAGGACCAAATGCATTAATTGACACAAACTTTACTTGGTCCTTTGAAGCATCCTAAATTTTAGTTCTTCTTGTTAGAGAAAAGAAAACAATTTAAACAAAGGGGTTTATGCCATTACTAGATGGAGCAGTCAATTTGCACTTTTCATAAGATGTATGAAAGTAATAGAACAGGGGACAGAGTTTTGCATTGGATGCTACTTGGCATGGGGAAATTTCTAATTTCACTGTGAAATAAGAGATGCCCAATTTTCTTAGATCAAATAGGAAATTCCATCCATCTGCTTCCTTATCATAGGGAGACAAGAATAGTCTTAATTCGATCACTAACAAGGGCCCCTGTGCATAAAGAGGGTACCACATCACACAGGTTTCAAGGTTAATGTATTTGACTTAACATTGTGTCTGACATTCCATATTTTTATTTTATTAGTAAAATATTACCCTATCTTCTTATTGGTATTCCACCAGTATGGTGGTACATTTGTCCCAAACAGCATGCAAATAAAAGGGGATTCCTTCTTAAACTACAACCTCTTAATAATAAATTATTTGATCTACTATACACAACGGTAGGCCATTTCTTGTTAAAACAGCAAGCTTTTTTCTTTATACCAAAATGAAAACAAAACATTAATCTCTTTATAAATATTTTAAATATTTTAAATACATATTTCATCCCAAGGATATAAAAATAGCCTTTTTTTTGATAAATAAAGAAGTTTCATTTACATGACAAATAGCGTGCAACAGCTAACCACTGGCCACCAACTCTATCTGGCTGATTGTCTGGATGGCATGCAGGGATAATTGTCTCTTTGCCTTCGAATAACAGAAAAAAAAAATAGATCAGCAGGAGCTAGGAGCACCCGGAGCTGACAGGGCTGTGGATATTGTTCAGGAATGACAAACAGGCACTCAGGAAAAACCTTTGCTTTAAGCCACAAAAGGCTCCCACAACAAAAAGTGAACCATAAAATTCTTTTGTCCTGGACTTCCAGCTGCTGTGACCCCTCGGGGTGTTTGGACTATTACCAAAGTCTGTGGAACAGACCAATAGGTTAATACCAGTAGAGAAAATGCTTTCCACATGCTTCTGGAATCTAGAAATTGTTGTCTATGGTATGTATGAGGTTCTACCTTTTCCTAGCCACTCATCCTTTAATAGTCAGGTGCCCCACATTGTTCTGTCTCCAATGGGCAGAGAAAAGGCAAACCAAAGCAGTCATGCAGCAAGGAGGTTGAAACGGGGAGTCCCATCATATATGCTAAAGGTCCCCTTTTGCAGTCCAGGCATTATACATTTATGGCTTTGTTATCTTTCACGTCTGTTGTGCTTGTTACAATTTCCAGAGGGAAATCTTCTGAGGGTTTTGGGGGAAGGGATGGCATTCCCTCACGGTCCCAAGAGCCAGGCAAGTTTTCCAAACTGAGAGAACTGACCGCTCCTTGACTGAAACTACCTTCCTCAGATCTGCTGGGGAGCACGAGGTGTAAGGATGTCTCCGAGGAAGAACATGCTGAGGATGAGAGCGTTGCCGAAATAGACTGGAGAGGGGTCAGTGTGGTATCTGAATGGGGAGAAGTGCACCTTATAAACTGCAAAGGACCCTCTCGGATGACCTGATAATGAGATGGGGAATAGTCAAGGCCTGAACAATGATAAAGGTCATTGTCCAAAAGATTTTGCTCATTGGCTCCAGTTCTTTGGGGGCTGCTACCAACGGAGGAACGCTCCATTTCCCAAATGCTGGACATGCTGTTACCGTGACAAAGGTGTGCTTTGGGGCAGGCACTCTTGCCTGCTTGCTTGTGCATACAAGGTTGGTGAGCTGTCCAAGTCATTCTATTCTGTAAGCTCTCAATAGAAGGACACATGGATGCACTGTGCACTGAGCAAAACCCTGTAGGCTTTGGGGCCATTAATACATTTTCCAGAAGATTCATTATATTCTTCATATCTTTGCTTAGTTGTGAGACTTCTTGAGTTAAGGTCATTACCTGTAGGAAAAGAGGAGAGTTAGTTATGTGACACTGAAATGGACCTTCATTAGTCAAGTCAATTCAAGTGGTCCCATCGGGGTTACCTTCTACCCACTCTATATATGCATGAGTTTGAGAGTGTAAACATCTTGGGGGTAGGGGCTGTTTTTGTTCTTTCGTTGTATTCCCAGTGCTGGGCACATACCAAGTGTCTAATGAATGCTTCTTGATTCATTGGAGGATTGCTAATTCTGGTATTCCTCTAATGGTGTGTGGAATTGGGGACTTGGACTCTATTTCTAGATCAGTCTTGAAGGGGCTCTGGAATCCCTGAAGCAAATGTGACCATGACACAGTACCATTCAACTGCAAGCATAAACTCTAAATCCAACAATGATATATCTGAAGAGCTCTCTGGACCAGATGTTAGGGATTAAAGTTGTTTTCAGTATTATTTGGGATCAGACTGAGTACTTCCTACATCTCCCTAGTTGAGATGAGCTGCTTCAGAACCCGCCTGGCCTCAAATAGTGATGACGGGGGCTGGGGTAGGGAGGAGGGCTATCATTGATGAAACTTATGGTTCTTTATATCTTATTGGACCTGATCATTGTTCCACTCTCCTGTGACAAAGATGCTATAATTTACTCCTATCATTTCAAAATGGAGCATATATTTTTCTACGTGCTCTGTGGCAAGAAATCCCATTTCCACATCTGTCAAGCCCTACCCAAGGCATACATTTTTTGAAATATTATATAACCTAAGCTTGTTTCAATTTTACTTTTGTAAGAATTTTGATAAAGGCTTAAATTATAAAATAATATTAAAAACAATTTACATAATGTAAGGAGCTAGGCAGTCAGTTAATAAGGAACTACTATGGCATTGTATCCTCTCATTGGAATCTTTCATTCCATAACACAAGCCTGGATACAATAATTCTTTTCATATTCAAATTGTTCATCACATTGTCACCTCTTCAGAGAAAAGCCAGACACATCTTGCCCTATTACATAGGTATGGTCTAAGGTTATTTCTACCTAAGATTTTGATTTTTCTTTAAACAAAAGAATCATATGATCATAGTTGTAGAGCTAGAAGGACCTTGGAGGTCATTCTTTCTCTTTCTGTTACAGATAGAAAAACTGAGGCTTGGTATCCAGATGAATTTAGTTGTAAATTGGTTTATGAAATGGTAAAAAGGGCCACAAGGTGATGTAGAAGACAAGAATCTTTCATTGTTTAATTTTAACTTACACGTATATTTGTTTTTAAAGATGAATGAGACATATTGAATTCCAAATTCATGGAATTGATTAAGCAGCTTATGCATTAATTTCACAAATGTTAAAATGTAAATTCAAAGAACTTTCAAGTATGGAGCAATTCCTGGTATAATGGAAAGAACACTGGATTTGAGGACCTCTAAAGGCAACTCCAGGCTCTTTCTTCACTATATTGTGTTGTGTGACCATGGAGAAGTCACTTAACCACTCTGGATAAAATGAGGAAGTTACAAAGGGTGTGGAATAGTGGAAAGGGTTATGTTTGGAAATATGTTTGTAATTACATGATTTGTCTTAAAATCCTGTCTCTATTTCTTAATACTTTGTTGACCCTGGGCATGTCATTTAACCTCCCCTTATTACAGTTTTCTCATCTGTAAAATGTGAAGGTTGGAGTAGATGATCACTAAGGTCCTTTTCAGAACTAAAGTCAATCCCATGAAATATTGAAAAAATTGATATTATAGGTTAATTCCACTGTGCAGTCAATTTTGAAGGAGGGTAAAGGGAATCAAAGAGAGAGGGAGAGGGAAGATATGTCAGAATAAAAGCAAGAAAAGGGAAAGAGAAAATGATAAATATGATGAAGGAGGAAAATAGAAGGAGGAGATGGAGGAAGCAAAGAAATGGGGAGGTGAAAAGAAAGGAAGGGAGAAGAAAGCTAGAGGAATTTTAATTAAAAAGTTAAATAAAAATTGAAGTGGTGGTCTAATGGGTAAGGCAGAGCTATAAAATGTTGGAAGAAAAGAAAAAGTCTTGCTAAGTGATGACATGTAAGCAGACATGGTGTTCATACTACTCCATATGTTCTTAATATCCTGCCCCATCTCCCAAATTCCAAGTTTTCTGGATGATTTTCCTTCTTGTTACCCCCTCCCATGGGGCTATTTTTCTCATATTACCATGTAACCCAATTTAAAATGATATTTTCTATAGTGTATCTATTCTACACAATGTAGTGAATCTGAACTGCATTATACTGACTTAGATAATGGGGAGCATATGATCTTTGGGTGATTTTTAACCCATTTGGAATTTGTATGGAGATTTCTTCCACTCTGTCAACATTGTAGGATAACAATAAAGAGAAAATAGAATTTTTGCAAAGGTAGCCAAATTCTATGATATGTATTGAGATTATAAAAGGACAGGACCATGTGTAAATGGCAGACTAAAGCATTTATTAAATATCTAGTAGGTAAATATCATCTTCTTCAAACAAAGTCAAAATCTGTCTTTTGTAATACCCAGTGGAATATCTTGATAATATCCTTTTCTCAAAGGCTTATAAAAGCTGACAATAAGGAAAAAGACAGAATTCAGAGAATTTTTGAGATAGACATATTTCATTATAGTTATATTCTTATTTATAAAAACAATCAAGTAGTTCAGCAAGAATACAATTAATTTTTTTCTTTGGCATTTATTTAAAAATGTCAACTTTCACATTAACATGATAAGTTATATGATCCAAAAGATCATTTTGAGACATTGGGGAGTAAAGTTATAAAGAAGCAGATTTGGAGTCAGGGCAACTGGGATTTAAATCCTGCCTCTGACACAGACTGGCTATATGACCATATGACCTCGAAGAGCACTCTAAGTCAATAATTTGCAGAGCAATTGACCATCTATATCATTAGGGGTAGATCTTCAGTAAGGAACTCCCTATATCATTGAAATCTGAAGTCCAGGGGGGAAATGACCTAATAGAAAATAGGATCATAGATATAAAGTTAGATAGTAGCTGTGATTAGTCCAAGATTATATAGCATATATGTGAAGTAGAATTCAAGCCATACTATTCCTGATACCAAGTTCAGCACTCTGTACTACATATGCTAAAGATCTCTAATTTTATCATTGTGAAAACTCCTTCTACCAATTAGATGACTTTGGAGATAATTTTATGTTGCCGCAACGGTCAATCAGATCACCCACTTTAGCCAGTCTTATCATGAGCATCTAAGATCATTCTTGCCTAGGTCTCAGGTAATAGAATCACATTTTATTATCAGTTCATTTTCAAAACCATTACAGCCTTATAGGACCTGTTAGAGCTTATACTATTTTAGCCATGACTTTAGAGCCAGAGTTATTCAGTCACTCAATAAGCGTTTATTAATTATTTACTATGTACCCCAGACACTACAGTAAACATCGGGGATAAAAAAAAAACCCAAACTTTGGTTCTTTACCTTAAAGAACACACATTTTGTTGGGGCAGAAAACATTCAAACATTGTACATACAAGATACAGAGAGAAGTCACTAACAGTGGATTGGAGGGAACATAGAAAGATCATCTACTGAAGAGAGGATTTGAACATAATCTTGAAGGAATTCAAGTCAAGATTAGGTTCACGAGTGGATTTTCTTTGTAGGGAGTGCAAAGTATATTACAATTATAGGGCAATCAAACAAACTATTTTGGGTCTTGGCATTTTAAAGACATAAAAAGGAATGTTCTCATTAGAAAGCAAACTAGTTAATTAATGTGAGCAGCAAGAAGGAATGAACCCAGAGAAAAGGGATGTTTCCTCTACCATCAATGGTGGTGAAATGAGATTCTTAGGTGGTAGATTATTGTCATTGTGCATGTGAGAAGACGCCCCTGCCATTCACCTGAGTGATGTGAGGGAAAATAATCTGCCTATAACAGGCCATGACTTTCTATTCCTTTCATCAGGACAAAACCACCTGTCAAAAGGGAAAGAAAAAGACTGCTCTAGAGGTTAGCACTTTTCCCCACATGAAAGAGACAACTCACTAGTTATCGCCTTAAACAGCAACATGGCTATCAGACACTGAGGGCTCATTACTGTGACAGTGACAGGAAACCCTCTGAAAAATGGGTATGTCAGAACAGGAATTAGATTTTGGATCCTCCACTGTACTTTAGGGTTTCCTGCTAGAACTGTGAACAAAGGATGCACAAATATAGGAATGACCTTGGTATTCTTCACCAAATGAGAGCATTTAAAGGGGAGGAGAATGAAGTGCTTTTGGCTCCACAGGGGACACAAGACTTGAGGTCTTCCCATATGTGGCAAGAAGACAGGTGCTCACTAAAGAGGATTCTACAGAGCTCTGTATATCTGATGATCTAGCCACCAGATTTAGATAATCTTTTCTTCAAATTTCAGTTGTAAAGGAATAGGTGTATTGAGGAGAGGCAGCCTGGGGGAGTGAATGGGGGTTAGCCTTGGGAGTCTTGGAGACCTGATTCAAGTCCTGCCTCCTATGGAACCTCTAGAAAGAAACCTGACCCCTCTGTGCCACCAGGCAACTCTGTAAGGTTGGATGTTACAGATAAGTCACTGATCTGCTTCACTTTCTATGCAGGGAGTTCTAGAAAGTATAGGTACTGGAGTAAGAGGAGCTGGGTTCAAATCCCACCTTTAATTCTTCCTACCTATTCAACCTTGGGAAAGGCATTTGACTTCCTAGATCCTGCTTTTTTTATTCATAGAATAAAAAAATGGACCTGGATATCCTCTATGATCTCTTAACATTTTTACATCTATGAGTCCATGAGCTTTTAGATATGAATTTTACTCATATCCATCTTAGAAAGAAATGGAGAATTTAGTGGAATATAAATACTTTTTAAGAAAAATTGAATGGAAAGGCATTATAGAAGACTTTCATATAATAGATATAGTCTTGCTTTTGGTTAAATGTTTTTCTGCATTTAGGAATCACCTGATTTGGAACAAATTCCAATTTGAATAGAATCAGAACCCAAAGCACTGAAATAATAAATCTAGACCAGTTGTTCTCATAGTGTGGTCCAGAGACTTCTGTGGGTATTTAAGACCCTTTCAGGCCATCCACAAAATAAAAACTATTTTCATAACAATGCTAAGATGTTTTGATTATTAATCCTTATTAATATGGTATTAGGCATCATATAACATGGTAAGTATAGGAAACAAAATATCTTGCTATTATTATGAAAATTATTGAATACTTTAATTTCTAATATTTACCATACTAGATATGAAAATATTTTAGTAATATTATGATGATATTGATAAAATCTCCATATATCTATATAATATTATTAAACATATTGGTAGTCCAACGGGGCTGCAATGAAGGTCCCATAACTCAATAAAACAACCCCCCTCAACCCCCACCAAAAATCAAAAACTCTTTCAGGAGTTCTCAGTAATTTTTAAGAGCACAAAGGAGTTCTGAGATAAAAAAGATGTAGAACTGTTCGTCCAGATCAAGAGTAGCCTGGTGTTATGGAAATAATAGGAATGATGATGAGCAAAGTTAAATAACCTAACCCTTCACAAGTTATTCCATTTTCAACTCACATTTAAAGGTTTCCTGCCCTTGAAAAGTTTTAAGCCTTTGATTTTATCGTAGCTCATAACTTAAGTACAAATCTACAGAGGAAAACTACCTGGCTGAAGAACATGATATTGCTGATTCTATAACAGGCACTCTGTTCAGACTCAACAAAGTATGGATTGGAATTATAGCTGCTAAAACTCAATACATAAATTTACTTCTACCCAACCCAGGAGTATTTCCTTAGTTGCCAAGAGAAAGGTGTAATTTCCCCAGTTAAGAATTCCATCTCTCCTTGGGTTTCCTTCATAATTACAGACATTGGTCTCATCTGGCCCAAGAGTTCAGTTCATCTTCATTCTTCCCATTGTTTGTCACTTATCCTGGCATGATCTTGATTTCCTTTGGTATTTCTACTTTCCTGGGAAATTCCCACCCCCCCACCCCCCTGCTAACCTCCATTTCTCATAACTCTATTATGAGAGTCAAGTGACAAATTCAGTTTGGTTAGTTGATTCACAAGCTGAGAGTTGCTTGTGATTTTGGTCCTCGGTTTTATGTGGGACCTTTCAGTGATGTCTGATTGAAAACCACCATGGAAGAACAATAACAGCAGCTCACAGATTTATTCTCTGGGAGAAACAAGGTTACTTAATTGATTTAAAATATAAGGAATCATAGAAACAATTAACAATTTCATTGAAGACAATGACAATGATGAGACTTCTTACCAAAACCTATGGGATACAGCCAAAGCAGTTCTAAGGGAAAAATTTATATCACTGAGTGCATATATTAACAAATTAGGGAGGGCAGGGGTTAATGAATTGGGCATGCAACTTAAAAAACTAGAAAATGAACAGATTAAAATATCAAGGAAAACATCTCATAAATAAGAAATAGATCTAAATCATTTTTCTACCATCCTTATTCTCTATGTAGGGAAGGGAAGGGAACAAGTCCTTATTAAGCATCCACTTCACGCCAGTCTAAATGCTTTAAAATATTAATTATGTTATTGTATCCTCTCAGCAGTGTTGTTGGGTAGGTGCTATTTATAAATATGTTCATTTAACTGTTGAGGAAACTGAGACAGGTTAAGTTACTTGCCCAGGGACATGCAGCAAATAAGTGTCTGAGACTGACTTTGAACTTGTTTATCTTCTGTGCCACCTGAGTAAGATTAGCCCATAGAACTTTTCTTGTAATGGAAGAAGCATTGTGGCTAGCCTTAGGCTCTGACCATCTGAAAATTCAACTTATTTTGAAACTTAAAGGTCTCTTTAGGAGAGCACTCATGCAATTTGCTATGTTTTATTGATTCCATCTCCCAACATATTTCATCTGTACCCTACCTATTCATATTCTAGTTTAGGCCCTTGTCACTTCTTATCTCTATTATTGCAGTAGTCTCCTAATTGGCTTCCGATTCATCTTCTAAAGAGTCACCAAATTGATATTCCTAAAGTGTAGGGCTGACTATGCCATTTCTCCCTCAACAATCACCTGAAGGATGAAATAAAAAATTTTCAGCTTGGTATTTGAAGCTTTTTACAAGAAGGTTTCCTTCTAATTTTCTAGTCAATTCATTTTACTCCCCTTCCTGAATTCATTAATCTAATAAAAATGCCAGGCTGGGTATTTCCTGGAAATAACTTTAAAACTCCTCCCTCCATGCACAGGTAGTACTCTATGTCTGAAAGGCTGTCTTCCCTATCTCTGCTTCTTAGAATCTCTGGCTTCCTTAAAGTATAGTGTAGAGTCCTTTCCTATTCTCCTCTCTAATAAATGCTCTCTCCCTCATTATCTTGCCTTGTATAATTGATTTCTATTTGTTTGTACACATATTTCATTCCCCAAGAAAAATGTAACTTCCCTGAAGTCAGGGACTGCTCTGTTTTTGGCATTTTATTCCAACCGACTATCTTACTACCTTACCTACAGTAAATGCTTCATGAATGTTTATTGAGTTGAATTGAATTTACTGAAAATCCAAACTATTTAGGGATCTCTCTACTCATCTGCTGACCTCTTCCCTCAGAGTAAACTTTATTTGGGACACACAAAAGGCAGCTAAAGGGCCCAGTGAATAGGGGCACTAGACTTGAGTTCAAGTCCAGTCTCAGGGGCAGCAAGGTGGCTCAGTGGATAGAATGCCAGGCCTGCAGATAGGAAGTCCTGGGTTCAAATTTGGCTTCAGATACTTCCTAGCTCGGTGAAATCGGGCAAGGTATTTAGCACCAATTGCCTCACCCTTATCACTCTTCTGCCTTGGGACTGATACTCAGCATCAATTCTCAGAGAAAGTAAGAGTAAAAAAACATCTAGTCTCAGCCATTTCGTAGTTGTGTACTGTTGTGTGGAGATGCAAAGCATGGCAACCCTGCAAAGGTACAGGGATAGCCTCACCTTTGCAGGGTTGCCATGCTTTGCATCTCCACACAACAGTGACCTTGGAAAAAATCACTTAACCTTTTTCCACCTCCATCTCTTTATCTATAAAATGGGGAAAGTAATAATACTTACATCACTGTATATTATTAAAATATTAAAATAATATTTTCAGTGCTTTGCAAACAATAAAGTGCTATGTAATACTAAGATTTATTATTGTCATAAGCATTAAAGTAAGAACAAGGTTCTTCTCCTGGACTTTGGCTAATGTTTTGTAGTCACGTAATTTTTGATATTTCAAGGGTGGAAGAATTGAGTTTCCTCCTCTCCTTCATACCCCATGAACCTTGTCTGAGATCTAAAAGTGGATATTATAGCTAGCTCTTGATTAGATTGATTCATTGAAGGATGTGGGCACGAATCACATGGGATGGGAAGACATGAGATAGTTTGCTTTTGATCTGAACTCAAACCTTCAACTTCAGGTCCAGGACTCCACCAATTGTGCCACCTAAATAAGATCAGTCCATGTAGCTTTTCTTGTAATGGTAGAAGCAATGGGTATTGTGATTAGGCTTGGATGGAAACACTTAAGGCCCAGTTGCTGTGTATATATTTAATTTCTGCCTACTAAGATTATCTGATTCGTGGGCTTTAGGAATAAACAGAATGCCAGCCCATGTGGGGAGAAGAAAGTTGTGATTTTCCTTCTTGTTATTCCAGTAAGCAGATGGGGGAAGCATCTGTTGACATAATCATCATAGTTCGAAAAGTTCTTGACCCACTGCACAGATTTTGACAAACATTGTCCACATTTCCTTGCTGGAGACAATTTGCCTCAATTCAGTGGCACTAATTACAGGGACTGGAGTCCCCCCTCCTGCCATGGAGACTCATACATTTCACAGACTCTGATTCAGGTAATTAAATAGCCTTTCATTACAGCTTTTGTGGTGGTATGGAGTTAGTAGGAAATTCAGAAAAGTTCATTCAAACTCAATAAGCTGGCCAATGCACAAAGACTATAGGAATAATTCCAACTTTATGTCTCTTGATTCACAAAGCATTCCCTAAACAAATGCACATCCTTTATCTGCTAGCTAAAGTAATAATCATCCTTCTGCACTTGGGTAAATTTCTTCTGAGAAAGGAGCTCAAACATTTCTTTTAAAAAAGTCAGTCTATGAGCAGCTGTAGGAATCAGAGCCCAGGCAGTTGAAGAAGGTGGGGAGGAGAAGGTTGGGGTCATAAAAGACTAAAACAGAAGCTCCTCTCTTTTCAGGTACAGTCACAACCACAAGATTCTATTGCTGGAGGAGAGCTTGAGATCATCAAGTTTGGTTCCCCAAGTTTAAGGATGAGGAGACAAATCTAGACAAATGAAGTGATTTGAGCCCACAGAATGAAGGCTAAAGAGCTTTGAACTTAGAATCAGGAGATCCCTGAGGCTGAATGTCAGCTTTGACACCTACTCACTGTGCTCATGCTACCCCTATTTGAGTCTCAATATCCTCATCTGTGAAATGGGGAAGGCGATACTTGCTTTGCCTACCCCCTGGTGATGTTATGAGGTAAAATGATCCAGCCAGGGCAATAAGAAGTGACTAAGTGCTGATTATGTGCCAGGCACTGTGCTAGTCACTGGGAATACAAAAAAAGGGTAAGAACAGTCCTTGCCTTCAAGGAGCTCAAAATTCGAAGGGGGAGATAATAAACAAACTATGTAAAAACAAATTCAGATAATTTCAGAGGTAAGGAGCTAGCAGTAAGTGGGACTAGGGAAAGCTTCTTGCAGAAGGAACAACATTAGCTGAGACGGGAAGGAAGCTAGGGAAACTAGGAGCTGGAGGTGAGGAGGGAGAGCATTCCAGCTATGGAGAATAACCAGTGGAATGTCCAAGTGAGAGGTGAATTGCATTGTGTAAGGAGCATCAAGGAAGCCATTATCGCTGGATCATAGAGTATACGGAGAGTATAATAGTATAAGAAGAATGGAAAGGTAGAAAAAGTGAGCTTGGGTTCTAAAGGCTTTTAGAGGCCAAACACAAGATTTTATATTTATCCTGGAAGTGGTAGGGAGTCACTGGACTGTTCAAGTAAGTGTGTGTGTGTGTGTGTGTGTGTGTGTGTGTGTGTGTGTGTGTGTATGTGATATCTCTTCTTAATGTCTTCATTGCTGTCAAAGGCACCACCACTCTTCCAGTCATCAAGACTCATGCCCAAGGTGTTATCCCTGACTCTTCACTCTCCCTCATTCCCATATCCAATATGGCACCAAGTCTTTGATTTTACATTTACATTTCTCATCTAGACCTTTTCCCTCCTTTGACATTGCTGCTACAGGACAGACCCTTCTCACATCATATCTGGACTACTGCAATAGACTTCTATTTGGTCTCCCAGGCTCAAGTCTTTCATACTTTAGTTCTGTGTTGGTGAAGGTATGGCATGCATGCCCCAGCATGCCAGAGGGGGCTGTTCCATTCCCCCTTGCCCCCATGCCCAAGGACAATTTTCACATGCCCTGTCCCTCTGCACAGCAGCCCAATTCAAGGAGTTCCTCCCTCCTGGCTGTCTGAGGTAATGTGGGCAGGGGAGAGGGGAGGCCTCACAGGCAGCTTGAAGGCGCAATTTGGGCATGCAGTCTCTAAAAGGTTCACCAACACTGCATCTAGTCTATCCTCAGCAATCAAAGGGATCTTTCTAAAGTGTATCCCTTATTCAGTAAACTCCAGTGACTTCTATTTACTTGTAGGAACACATCTAAAATCCTCTGGTTGACTCTGAATACCCTTCCCAACTCTTCCTAAGTCCCTCTTCTGTCTTTCCTTTCTTTTTATACCTTATTCCCATCTATGTATGCTATATTATACTGATACTAGCCTCCTTACTCCTTGAACAATGTGCTCCATCTCCTGATGTCATGTATTTTCATTGGCTGTTCTCCTTGCATGGAATGCCCTTACTTCTCATCTCTATCTCCTTGTCTTTCTGTCTTTCTTCAAGTCTCAACTAAAATCCCACTTTCTGCCAAATGACTTCCCTACTCCTCATTAATCATCACAACTTCTCTGTAAGATTATTTCTAATTTATCCTGTATAGAACTTGTTTGTACATGGCTGTTTGCTTGTTGTTGCACCTATTAAAGTACTTGAGATCAAAGTCTTTGGATATTTTCTTTTTTTGTGTCCCTAGTGCTTAGCATATGGATTGAAACAGAGCAGGCACTTAATTCATGCTTGTTGATTTGACATGACCTACTCTAGGAAGCCAAGTGGAGGATAGAGTGGAGGCAGGGGTATGATCACTAGGCTATTGCAATTGTCAAGGCATGAGGTGATGAGGACCTGTATAAAGGTGGTGGCAGGGTAAGAAGAGAGTAGGGGGCTTAAATGAGATAACTTGGGAAGTTAGGCTAGGACTTGGCAACAGATTAAAACGAGAGAGGGACAAGCAAGAGGATCAGGTGAAGATAACTAGGAAGAGGGCTTTGTCAGCCTTAGTCTTTGCCAACTTCACTTTGTGAAGTGCCTCAGTATTATTAGTACTTCCCAAGGTCGTATAGTGAGTCAGTGCCTTTCAAATTCAATAAGAGAGGGATTACAGCAATGGCATTACCAATACAGAATGACCAATTACAGCCCTTGATGGTTATTGCCTGGAAGGCTATAGTGAATTTTGCAAACTCAGATCCTTCTGGACAACTTCATTACATTTTAGTTGGCTTGTTATAATCCATTATTTATCAGTCCTCTGGCTGCTTTGCTCACCTGTTTTTTGGTCTCCTCTGATAATGCTGGAAGGCCAAGAGAACTTCACTACCTAGAGCCAGATTAAAAGACTCTTCCCTCTCCTAATATCAGTCTTCTAAACCATTGATTCACCAGGGAGTAGATGTAGAGTACAGAGGGACTTTCTCCAAAGAATTGTCTCTTTCCAACTTCATCCTTTGCTCTTCTCCATTCCAAACCACACCAGATCCTATTAATGACAACTTGGACTCTAGGGCTACATGCAAGTGTAGGAAGTGGTAGAGTTAGAGGTCTAGAAACAAAGCCAGGAGATGTTGGGGTCACCATCAATGTCACCAGAGGTGAAAAATCTCCTTTCCCAAGAGCAGCCCCATGAAGAAACTCTTTTGCATTCAGACTTTTGCTGAGATCTAGCCTCTGTGGTCCAGATTTTGATTAACATTCTGTGAAGCAGAACTGCCGGAAAGCAGCAGGAGCCTTCCATGGTACCTGCGGAAACATCCTTATATTCTGGCATCATGGAAATTCTACTCTGGCTACTTCATAGATCATTCCTGTGATACACCCAAAAATCCCCCAGACAATTGATACATCCCTTCCACAGGGCAAGCAGGTAGCCTGAGTCATTTTTTAATTTTGGAAGAATTTCTTTCCATCTGGTTCCATACTCTATCTTTGGATTACCTTTTAGAGGTTCCATTTTATGAGTGGTAAATCAGTACCACTTCTGACACAAACTGGCTGTGGGACCTGAAACAAGTCCTTTAGACTTTGAGCGATCTAGTCAACACCTGAAGACAATAAGCCGCAAAGGAGGTGCCAAGCTGCTAGAGGGTGTTTTCCTCATCCCAGAGTTCCTTATACAGATGAAATCACAGATCTAGCCAGTACTCATCACCTAAATCATCTCCAGAGAGAGATGGCATATCAAAGTATGTAGGGAGATGCACAGCAGTCAAGAATTACCAGGTTCATTTTTAGCCTCCAATACATACTGGCTGTGTAACCCTGGTCTAGTCAATTAATCTCATAGGGGTACCTGGCAACTTTCCAACACTATAATTCATAGAAATAGTGTTCTATCTGTGTTGATAAAAAGCTCCTCTATGTTTCAAGGTGTGGCTATTGCCTTTTTATTAGCAGTTCCCTTAAATGATGAAATCATAGGTAGGGTAGGTCTGCTTCAAATCAGTCCCAAGGAGATACCAGAAATAATTGGTGAAGGATAGCTTGTGTTGGGAGACAAAGTTGTAAAAGGGAAAGATCAATGACTGGAGCCATAAAAATTGAATTCCCAGTTGATGCTTTGCCAAGTTCTACCTGTGTGACCTTGGACAAGTCGTTTCATATCTGGAAGCTTAGTTGGGTTCTATATCTGGAAAATGAAGGATTAAACTATATGACCTCTAAGTTATCTTCTAACTGTAGAGATGATGAATAAATGCAGGAAATCTCCCTTTCAACCTCACGAAACAGAAAACATTAATGCTAAAAGGACTAAGGCAGTCACGAATTTTAACACTGACACTTTCTCTCATTGACTGCCAGTACAGCAAAAAGATCGAGAGGAAAAGAGGGAAGTGGAATTCATTCTACTAATCAACACTTTAAGAAAGCCTGATTAATGTGAGGCCTCCTTTTATCAGACTGAGCATCTGAGGCATAAGATAGGCAAATGAGATCTATGATCCAGCTGAGAATCTGTATGATGGAGACGAGCAATTGCCATAAGCTCAGACACAGGAGTCTGAGAAGCCAAGAAAATGAATTAGGGATGAATTGCTAAGGATTATTACCCAGTATGTAGTTATCAATCATGAAGTTTTATTGCTAAAAAAAACTTTGTGACAATCAAGAAAAATTACCAGTGAGTTTTTTCTCTTTCCTTTTAAAAAATATTCCCTTGTAAGTCTTAGAAAAAGGTGCCCCAAAGGTATTTGTCAATGTCATAGAGAATATGAAGGGCAGAGTGCCAGCAAAAGGGGGGAATTCCCTAAAGATGGTGAAGTTTTTCAGATGATCCTATTTATGGAGGGCTTGTCCTACTTGCATAAAGTCCCAAAGAAAACCTTCTCAATGAGATCCATGATCACTTAACAGAGTTTGACTTAAGAATTACATAGGAAAATCCAAATGGATGAAGAATATTTATTGTCCAGACCATGACAGGTAGATGGATGGACAACCCATAGTGCTGATCCATCCAGCCTTTTTAAGGACCCATTTATCTTTTCATACAAATTAGTAGTCAGCTGTTTGATTTCAGCTGGGTTTTTTTTTTCATAAATTGGTCTATACTTGTGGACACACTCTAATTCACTAGGTACCAGGGGAGAGAAAACAGAAAGAAAATAATTTCCAATATACAATATTTTAAAATACTCAATCTGTATCCTATCTCAATTCAATGAAGATACATTAAGCATAGACTCTAAGTTGTTTAATCTCTCAGTGTCTCTAGGTAACTCTCTAAGCTTATAAGTTCTATAAGAATTGCAAATCTCCATATGTGAAGCATGTTTCTACACCAGGAGTTCCCTATATTATTAAAGTCACAAGTTTCAACTCTAGAGTCTTTCCCTTCTCTAAAAACACAGGGTAGAGCATTATGCTAAGTGAAGACCAAAATAAAATATTTCTTGATATTCAAGAGTTTATATTTTACAGGGGAAGTGAGGAACCCAATGTGGACACCAATAAGTGTCACATAAGGAAAACTGGGAGACATTAATAACTGGAGGGCATGGGAGGAAATCAGAAAAAGCACAAATTAGGGAGTATCTGAGATGAGATTTGAAACAAAGAAACACATCTGAAATGTGGAGATAAGAAGGATGCAAATTCTAAGTACGAAAAATAATAACTTGTACAAATACCCAGAGGTGGGAGATGGAGAAACAAATCTGGGGAATGGCTAATAGTACAGTTCAGCTGGAATGTAGGGTTCATGAAGGTAAGTGATGCAAAATAAAGTGAAAAGGGTATATTCAAATTAGATCTTGTGAGATTTTTTTTGGTGAGATCTTAAAAGAAGTTGAGGAACTTAATTTTAACCTAAAAGGTGACTTCTAGAAGTCATTTGCCTTTTTAAAAAGTTCTCATGCTGTTTAGTAATATTTTGATATAATCTGGAAATTTTCTTTACATGTTTACTAGTTTGCTGGTTTGCCAAATATCCATGATGTTACTAAGATGAATATTCATGGAATGGAACCCCTTTCTTCCACAATCACTGTCAACAAATATTTATTAAGCACCTACTATATGCCAACCCCTCTGCTAACTAAGCACTGGAGACTCAAAGGAAGTCAAAAGATCATCCCTGCCTGCAAGGAACTCACAATCTAATGAGAAATGACAACAAGAAAGCAACAAGTGCAAACAAAAATTTATAGGATAAATTGGAAGTGATCAAGAGTAGGAAGACACTGTAATAATGAGAGGTTGGGAAGGGCTTCTTGTAAAGGTGGGATTTTACCTGCTACTAAAAGGAAACCAGGGGGCGTTGTGGGGGGCTCAGTGGATTGAGATCCAGGCCCAGAGATGGGGAGGTCCCCAGTTCAAATCTGGCCTCAGTCACTTCCTAGCTGTGTGACTCTGGGCAGGTCACTTCATCTCCATTGCCTAGCCCTTACCACTATTCTGCCTTAGAACCAATATCCTAGCAATATCCAGTATTGATTCTAAGATGGAAGGTAAGGGTTTTTTAAAGGAAGCCAGGAAAAGTAGAAAGTAGAAAATAAGGAGTGAAAATATTTCATACATGGGGAAAGTCAGTGAAAATGTCTGGAGTCTGGAGATGGTGTATCTTGTTTGAAGATCAGAAAAATCCAGTGGAACTGGATCACAGAGTCCATGGGAGAGGAAATTTTTGAAGACTGGTGAATTCATGGGGTGGGGACTAAGTCATGAACTGCTTTGAACTTCAAATGGAAAAATTTTATATTTAGTCTTGCAGGTGACAGGGAGCCATTGGAGTTCATTGAGTAAGGGTACAATAGTTAGACATGTACTTTAGGAAAATCGCTTTAGATACACATCAGGAGATACACCTAAGTATTCAAAATATGGAACGAACAGCACTTGAACATAAACATCAGAGGTGAGATTTGAACTTAGGCTCTCTGAGTCCAGAGTCAGTATTTCTCCTAGAGCCTTTAGCATAGAGCTTTGCATACTTAAATGTTGAGTTGAATTTGTTGGTTCAAAATGTTGGATTGAAGTTCTCTCAACCTTCTTTTCAGAGATTAGATATAAAGCCCAAAGCATGCAAAGCCCCTCAGAAAGTCAGGCAGTAATTGAAAACTATCCTTGATTATTCTTGTTTTGTCTGTTCTACTCAGTAGGATCCATTGTCCTAGCAATATGATTTGAACACACACATGCCCACTCCCTTTCCCAGGTGTCTCCTAGACAACATACACAAAGGCTCTCTCTTGAGGTTGACCTCAGGCAGGCAGCTGTTTATCTGTTTCTTTTTTTTCCTCACTGGGCACTACATACTACATAAAAATACTGGCATGGTGGGCCTTCTTGAATGATCTTTTGAGCAAAATGTGAAGGGCAAGGTCTTACTGTATCAATATGTGGGTATGAGTCTGAGCAAAGATGACTTCTTTCTTTTAACATTTTAGAAGCACAGGTGAACTTATTACTTCAAAGAAAATTAATAAGGGATAGAGAATGGACTTGTGATTTCCTTAACATAGGGAACTCCAAGTGAGGAAATTGTTTCTTTCAATGAAGAGGGACACTTTCCCAACCACATAGCCTTCAAGAGTTGTCTAGAATCCTCGGAGATTAAATGACTTGCCTATGGTACGAGAGTGAAAGGAAGTGAACTGAAGTCTTTTTGACTTTATGGCAAGTTCTTCATCTATTATGCTATACTAATCACATATTGAAGGGGATGTGGCAAAAATTAGGACACTAATACATTGCTAGTGGAGTTGCAAATTGATCCAACCATTCTGGAAGACAATTTGCAATTATGCCCAAAGGGCATAATAAAAATAAAAAAGGATTGTATAAAAATATTCATAGCCACACTCTTTGTGGTGGCAAAAAAATTGGAAAAAAAGTTTTTAAAAAAAGAGAAGCAATAAAGATGGAAAATAAAAGAAAGATTCTGGGGATTTCATCACCAAATCTGAAATTCTTTCTTTTTGGGTCTTGAAGACCATGTAAAGTGAGTTTTAGTTGAATGAGAATGAAGACTACTAGATTTAGAGGCAGCAGATCTGGGGGAATAATTCCCAACTTTGTCATTTATTACTAGTGTGTGATTTTTGGGAAGGTAATTTAACTTCTTTGGGGTTCAGCATATTCTATGTAAAGTGGGATGGTTGGGCTAGATTAGGGATTCTTAGCCTCTTTTGTTTCCTTTGACAGTCTGAGGAAAAGTATGGACCTCTTGTCTGAATAATGTTTTTGAGTGCCCAAAATAAGATCTATAGGAAGATGAAGGAAATCAATTATATGAAAAATATTTATTAAAATAGGTAAAATTGAACTAGATGCTCTCTCAGTCTTGCCCACTATAACTTAATGAATGATGCAATTTAAGAAAAAGGAGAATAAATAAAGGGATTATTGTTCTTAAGTGAGCTCTGAAGGACAATGAATAATCTTTTGTTGTAGTGGATCATGTAGGCATACAATCTTTTTTTTTAAATGAGAGAATTCAGTGCTTCATTCAATGGCAATACTAGTCTTCTAACTCTGCTTCCCAAAACTAATTCATAGATGAGGCTATTGAGGTCCAGGGAAGCAAAGTGACTATTCATTTGATACACATTTATAAAGTGCAGATAGCAAGATGGAGGTCTGGGTGAACACTGGGAAGGGAAATGAAATCTGCTCTGATGATTAGGAGCCTGCTAGGTAGCAGAATAATAGATTCATGTCTAGAGCCTGAAGGTATATCAGAAGTCCAACTATACCATTTTATAGATAAAGAAACTGAGGCCCAAGGAAATGTTAAGATTTGCCCAAGATCACAAAACTAGGAAACATTAGTGGGATTTGAAGTCAAGTCCTCCGACTCTAGAGTTGGCATTTTTTCCATTACACATTCATTCAGTCACCAATTTATAGTGTTATTCACTACTGATAATAACTTTATCATATGAGAGCAGGAATAAAAATATCATGAGAGGGTTTTTTGAGGATAGGGATAAAAAATAATAATAAAGAATTAATATAACACTGTAAGATTTGCAAAGCACTTCACAAATTTCATCTCATTTGAGCCTCATAATAGTCATGGGAGGGAGTTGATATTATGATACCTTTGCCATTGGGTAAACTGAGGCAGCCTGAGTTTAAGCAACTTTCCCAGGGTCACACAGCTAGTAGGTACCTGAGGCTAGATTTGAATTCAGGGATCCTGACTATAGGTGCAATGCTTAATCAATTGCACTCCTAGCTAATTCTGATCTTATGGTATATTTGAAAGTTATATCTTCATGAAGTATATGCTTCTTGTTCTCATCCAGCCATACTGGCTGCCTCTTTAATGAAGGCAAGACATAGGCAGAGAGACCCCAAATACCCTCAATTGATCCCAGTGTTTTTCTCTTTAGTACTGACCATCCTGGAAGCAGTGGGTTTCATCCTCTTTGGCATAATTGCCCTGACACTGAGCTACCGTATGCCCAGGAGTGTGTTCCATTATGAGCTTCCATGGCTTTCCCTACAAAGGGACCACCCTGGAGTTGCAACATTACTTACTCCTTTGTAAGCAATGGAAATGACATTACAAGTGTTGTTAATGGTAACAGCTGCTATGCATCTTTCTGGAGGCATTTAACTGTGACTGTGGGTTATTATGAGTATTTATTTCTCTTCTCTTGCTTTTCCCATATTTAGCCAGTTGATTATGAAATCTACATATCAACAGAGAATTGCCTTTTTTTTTTGCTCTGCTGAAGAATTTTCAGCATATGGGCTTTTCTATTAGAGTTACCATATTCTTCAGAAAACTTTTCAATGTAAAGATATCCTATATTTTCCTAACCTTGAAGGGGACACGTACTTTAGGATTTCTAAATAGCTCAGAGGAAGATCAGTATGTTCTCAAGAACATTTAGTGGTTCCCTATTGCCTTTAGGATAAACTACAAAATCCTCAGTTTGGAGTCTCATCCAACAGATCACCCTCTGCCCTCTCCATTCTACCATTTCTTTTTCTTTTTTTTAGGGTTGTAAAAGATATACATTTTAATTTTTACAAAAAAGAGTGTCACAAAAATCAATTAACAGCCACAAACTACATTCTCCCACATAGCATTCAGTGCTGGGAAAAACAGAGGATCAGCATATGATCACATTTCTGATTTCCCATCACCAACATTACCCTTTGATTAGCCATTAACTCATTAGTCAAAGTATTTACCCTTGACCTTCCAACACTCTCATCTCCTGGATACATTTGGTTCTGCTGTTGCTCCTTGAGGTTTCTACTATTTTCCTATGTCTATCATTTATTTTCAAATTCTCTTTCTCTCTCTCTCCGCTGGTTCCTTCCTTACTGAATACAAACATGGCCATGTCTTCCCTATCCTCAAAAAAACCAACACTGGGGCAGCTGGGTAGCTTAGTGGATGGAGAGTCAGGCCTAGAGACAGGAGGTCCTAGGTTCAAATCCGGCCTCAGACCCTTCCCAGCTGTGTGACCCTGGGCAAGTCACTTGACCCCCATTGCCTACCCTTACCACTCTTCTGCCTTGTAGCCAATACACAATATTGACTCCAAGACGGAAGGTAAGGGTTTAAAAAAAAGACCAACACTCATGTGATATTCCTACCCCTACTCTCATCCTATATCTCTTCTGTCCTTTCTGGGTATCCTTTCAGTAGAATGTAAATCCACTGAGTGGTTTTTAATATAAAGGAGTTGTTGATATAAAAAAATAAATGGAATTTTTCCTTTGGTAGAAGGAAAGGAATCTTTTTTATATGTGTTTCCCCATCACCTAGCATATAACGTGTAATTAATAATAAATAAAATCTGGATTGGATTAGATATTAAAATGAGCCCCTTTCCCATCTTTCCTAAATTCCAAAAGAAGGAAAATCAGACCAGCTACAGTATAAGAATTTAGAAACAGACCATGAGACTGTAAGATCCTTGAGGACAGTATCTTTTTTTTTTGTCTTTGTATACTTGGCATTTCAGGATTGCTTGCTTGCTTAATTCATTGGACTGTAAATAGTAGGTACTGCTTATTGAATTGAAGTAACAGAAGCAAGGATGTAAGGCTATTATTTTCTTTCTTTCTTTTTTTTTAAAACCCTTACCTTCTGTTTTGGAATCAATACTGTGTATCGGTTCCAAGGCAGAAGAGTGGTAAGGGCTAGGCAATGGGGGTTGAGTGACTTGCCCAGAGTCACACAGCTAGGAAGTGTCTGAGGTCAGATTTGAACCCAGGACCTCCCATCTCTGGGCCTGGCTCTCAATCTACTGAGCCACCTGGCTGCCCCCAAGGCTATTATCAAAGATGGATCACCTTTAGGCATGACAGCACCACAAACTTTTAGAGTTTGTAAGTTCAGAGTGGATCAATGTATATTTCCCTTGTCACAATGTGTTTTCATGCTTTCTGTAGGTCTTCTGTGTGTCTTAATGCATTATTTAAAAGGTGAGGGATAACTGCAAATTGAATTAGGTATGAAGGATGGTGCACTAAAGAAATCATATTTTTGCCAGGTTGATAAAGTGATTGTGGGGGAGAGAGAGAACTGGCTCCCTCATCATTTTTATCACCTACTGCTCTTTAAATGTATGACAAAATTAAGGGATTCATGCAATTTCACTGGGAAAGTGATGATCAAATAGAGAATGACTGTAGGGGAAATGTTTGTTTTTTTTCAAGTGGATTTCAGCTTGGAGTATCTGTCACTGGACCATATTTTCAGTTAAACAACAACAACAACAACAGAGAGAATATTAATTTACATCCCCCAACTCTGAAAAGAAAGTACTTCCTTCTCTCAGGACACAAAGGAACGAGCAAGGGAATTTCTTTCCCGAAGAATCATGAACACTAATGCCTTTTTTCAATATTTTTTTTGTTGAGGTCACTAAATGATCTTTAGTCTGGCAATTTCAGGTGAAGGAAAAGGATTCATCTGTCCTTAGTGGGAATGTAGCACCAAGAAATTTATCAAAGTAGAGGATGCTATGAAATATAATGGAAAAGAAAATGCACAGGAGTGGCCAAGAGAATGAATTGCTGCTAATTAACCATCTGTGAAGTTTCATGGTTTTCATCCTTCCATATCTCATAGGTCTGTTAGGAGTAAAAGGATTTATAGCAATTAAAGTATTAAAGGAATAGGAGAAGTTGTTATTTTAGGATTCTTTAGCTGAAGTCAATGTGCTGTTAATGATTAATATTCCACACCAAGCCCCATTTATATAATTTAACTTCAGGTATAAAGCAAACAGTCAAATCTCAGACATTCAAGGATTAATAATAAAAATTATTGTCTTGGGCTTCTTGTAGACAAGTTTTTGTACAGTTTAATTGTTTATTATATATTATATTTTCTGCCAGGTGGTACAAAGGATGAGTTCCTGCACCCAGAGTCAGAAAGACCTGAGTTAGTAAGTTGAGACTTATCTGCTATGTGACCCTGGGCAAGTCACTTGACCTCTGCCTGCCTCAGTTTCCTCATCTGTAAAGTGAAGATAATAATAATAGCACTTGCATCCCAGGGTTGTTGTGAGGCCCAAATGAGATAATATTTATAAAGCAATTGGCAAATTTTAAAGTATCACATAAATGCTATTATTATTATTATTATTAGAAAGATAGCTATTCTTAATGGATAACAAGATTGTGTATATTATATTCATCTCAATGCTTTCCTATATATTGTATAGGATGTAGGCATTCTCATATATATGTATGTATGTATAAAATAGTTTGATTTTCAGTGTATTTGTAATCTTATTAATGTAGATACTGATCCTACTGATATAGCTTATCATCCATCCCTGCCTGCTCATCCTGCATGAGTCTCATCCTCATTATCTTGTAAATCCTCCATGGGAATCTACTCCGCATACTGGAAGACCTTCCTCTAGCCCATGGGTGTCTCCTTACTTTTTTTTTGTATCGTAGGCTTCTTTTTCTGATGAAATCCATGAATCTCTTTTCAGAATAATACATTTAAATGAATAAGATAAAATATGTAGGGCCACAAGCAATACTGGATTGTATTGAAATAGCATTGTCAAAATATTCAAAAACCCACAAAACTTCACAACCCCCCACATTAAGAATCCCTGCTCTATGTCTCTTGGCATTACATGGATATAGTGAGCAGATAAAAGGGATACTTTGCTTTCATGCAAAGCACCATCTTCCCCACTGTCTTATTCTGGTAATGCTGGTTTATATAATACTATCCAAGTAGAATTTCTCATTTGCCTCATAAACTTAATAGCTATGTGACTATAGGTAAATTACTTCATCTCTCTTGTTCTCAGTTTCCTCATCTGTAAAATGGAGATAATCATATCACCTAACTCTTTAGGTTGTTGAGAAGATTAAATGAGGTAAGATATAAAATTCTTTATAAACATTAATTTTTTAATAAATACTGTTAATTATTATTATTAATTATTGTTATTGTATGACAACTGCTCATGCCTACATCATTTTTTAATGTCCCTTAGGTAACCTTCATCATTAATGTTCCATGATTCACAGCCATGCGGCAACAGGCATAGAACATTGATTTTTTTTTTAAACCCTTACCTTCAGTTTTAGAATTCATCCTAGGTTATCAATTCTAAGGCAGAAGAGTAATAAGGGCTAGGCAACTGAGGTCAAGTGACTTTGTCAGGGTCACAGAGCAAGGAAAAGTCAAATGTGAACCCAGGACCTCCCAGCTCCAGACCTGGCTCTCTATCCACTGAACCACCCAGCTGCTCCTAGGACAGTAATTTTTAAAAATTGGACTTTCAAGGAGAAGCTTGAATTTCTTAAAGAAATTATTCAATTTCCCCAAGAGAGTCCAAAGTCCACTCATTCAAGACCAGTTTATCCTCCATTTTCAATATCTATCCAAGATCTTATATGCTAGCTCTATGGGTTATCCACTCAATTGCATATCATACATGAATAAGACAAATGGTATTTTCATTCACTTTTCATATGTAGACAATTGAGAACAGAATCCAGAATTGAGTAGAAGGAGGAGGAAACCATGTTGATTGACTACAGTTGAAAATTCAGAACCAATAATACTGCTTTGATGATAATACTGCTATGAACCAATTTTAATGGTGCCAAGAAACTCATTGACATAGAAATTCATTTTATAATAATGCTATATGGCAAAGAATGGTGGGATATCATGAACTCACAAGTGTCAAAATTGTAGGCAATCCAGAGAAAAGACACTTGGCTGGTGAAAGCAAGCTCAAGGATAATACCAGGAATGGTGGGTCTGTGAATGGTGTCATATAAAACCTTATAAAGTACTAATCTAACTAGAAAAGGATTTGGATCAGCCAAGGAGCCCAAGATGGATAAGCAATAGACAGATGGAGGGTTGCCCTTAAGTATTCAGAGTATTGAGGATATCTTCTTTGGAAGATATATAGAAGGATACAGAAGGATCACTCAAGAGAAGATCTAGACCAGTGATTCCCAAAGTGGGCACTACCGCCCCCTGGTGGGTGCTGCAGTGATCCAGAGGACCGGTGATGGCCACAGGTGCATTTATCTTTCCTATTAATTGCTATTAAAATTAAAAAAACATTAATTTCAGGGGGCTAAGTAATACTTTTTTCTGGAAAGGGGGCGGTAGGCCAAAAAAGTTTGGGAATCACTGATCTAGAGGGAAGGGCTTTGATCTGCACTAGTGGAGAGACTGTTCAGACTTCTAAGATCATCAAGTCATTGATATATTAATTATTAATAACCATGTAAAACGAGGAAGCTGAACTTAAGCAACCCAGAGATTATGTCTAGCTTTAAATCTGTGAATCTGTGTAACAGAGGAATAGGTATTGAGAGCAGTGAGGGAAAACTGAAATCAATGGGCATGACCACTTCTTAGAGATGGCAAAAGAGTTATAGGTAGGCAGTTGAACCTAATGACTAAAATCATGTTCAGGATCCATCAATCCATGAACCCACATGTATTTAACTATGTGCCTTGAGTGTGCAAATAGATGGCTATTTGAAATGAGGAAATTCCCAAGGATTAAAAGAATTAAAAATGGAAGGGATCAAAGGGATTGCCTAGTTCATTCCCTCTTTCTACAGATAAGGAAACAGAACTATGGAGGGTAAAGAAACAAATCCATGGTCACAAAGATTAGTCTAGTGCAGTGATGGGCAAACTATGGCCCACCGGCCATATGCGGCCCCCTGAAATGTTCTATCTGCCAGGCAACATTATTCCCTATCTGACGAATACATTGAATAGGAGATAATACAATGAAAATTATAAAGACTTGCCTTAGAAACAGACTGACAGATGAGCATTTTCTTTCCTTTGGCCCCCTCTTTAAAAAGTTTGTCCATCATTGGTCTAATGCATCTACCATTAGGGTGTAGCTCCACAATATAAGGATTATTATTTTGCCTTGTTTTATTTTTGTTCAGTCATGTCTGATTCTTTGGGACCCCTTTTGGGACTTTCTTAGCAAAGATACTGGAGTAGTTTGCCATTTCCTTCTTCAGCACATTTTTACAGACAAGGAAACTGAGACAAATAGGGTTTTAAGTGACTCACCCAAGGTGTCACACCTAGTAAATATCTGAGACCCGATTTGAATTCAGGCCTTCCTACTCCCTGCCAGCTCTCCATCTCATTGCCTGAATTTTGCCATGGACTTCTTAAAATATTTTATCTGCTTTAGACTTCTTAAAATTCAGATGCACTAGAAGATACACATCGACACACACAGCACCAATTCAATATCAAAACACTGGGTATGACCAATAACTCCCATTGTCATGAGCAGGTAAGATGAGTCTCCTTACCTCACTATTCAGTTTACTTATCTGCTGTCTGGTTTCCTCTGCTTTGATAAAAAGAACTGCTGCTCCCAGCTCAGGGTCTGTAAGTGACACACACATGGCAAATGAATCCATTAGAAACAAGCTCACATTCTCAGATTTAGGTGATTTAACTCAGGGAAGGAAATTGGAGAAATTCTGACATTCTGTCTTGATGTCAGAGTGTGTGTGTGTGTGTGTGTATGTGTGTGTGTGTGTGTGTGTGTGTGTGTGTGTGTGTGTGTGTGTGTGTGTGTGTTGGGGAAGGGGAAGGGTTCATCCAACTTGGACTCTATTAAACAGTACCACAAAGCTTGAGGTCATCATCATGGGATATTGATCTAGGGCTGAAAGAGATCCCGGACGTCATCCAATCGAGTCCCCTCATTTTACCGATGAAGAAAATAAGGCTCAGGAAGATGAAGTGATTTGCCCATAATTGCACAGGTTTTAAGTGTCAGAGACAGGTCTTGAACCCAGGAGCCCGACTTGAGAGCCATTTTTTTTCTCTCATGCCAAGAGTCTACTCTATCTGGTGCCTAGCACATTGCTAACAATCACTGTGTGGAAAATGAAATGAAGTAGTTAGACTTGGTGAAAAATTAACCTCTGACATGTTTTCATTGAAATAACTTTTTTTTTCAGGTGTGGGACAGAGTTCAGAGCCATGATTTCATTGTGGAAGGAACCCTTAGTGAGGGGACTCCTCTACTAAGGAAGATAATAACTAATTAAAAAAAAACCTTACCTTCTGTCTTAGTATGAATTCCAACTAAGAGCTACAACTTGCCCAGGGTCACACAGCTAGGGATCATCAAATTATAGCCTTAGAATATTGTCTTGGGTTATAAAAATGACTTGCTCAAGGTCATACAGACAGGATGTGGCAGAGGCAGATATGAGCCCAGGTCTTGCTGATGTTGACAGTGGCTCTCTGTCACTGCTTTACGCTGCTGTTTCACTATGACATTAATTCCAGTATATAGATGCATGCATGGCCAAAACCCACACTGCCATTTTTTTCTGGTTGCAGTGAATACGTTTTATTCCATTTCCCCATGGATCTTTCTTAGGGGGAAAACCACCGTGCACCTTGAGGAAGAAACATCTCCGGCGTCCTCTTCTACTTTTCTAAAAATGCTTTTCATGAAACTATTTTTTTTCTAATAGTGACTCAAAGGCCTTCAGGACTCTGGAAATGAGCCTTGGGAACAGCACTGTCCCCAGACCACTAGTCCGGCTTCTATCTCAGCCCTCACAGCCATTATTTAGGAAAGCAGCTCCTGTGGATGAGAGGCCAGGCATCCACCAGCTGCCATGGCTGAGGTAGCAAGGCAGCATGTGCCAAGCTAGTCATAATACCACCACCGCCAACTTGACAACCATCTTCTGTCAGACCCTGATGGAGAGGGAGCTCAGGACCCTAAAGCCAAGAGCCTTGCTACCAGTCTATGGTTCTCAGCCATCATCCTGGGAAGCAAGCCCTGGGGAAATGCAGCCTGGCAACTGTTTCTGTTTTTGTATCTATCCCCTGTGCCTAGTATGATGGCCGACATAAAGATGACACTTCATTAAGCCTTATTCAGTTTAGTTTGCTTGAACTCTACATTATCTTCTAGGCAATCAGATCAAATAGAGAGAACTTGTCTTCAAGGATCATTGCTAGAGTTGATGCTAAATAAACAATCTCCGTTGACTTACTGTCCATCTAATGTCTAGCAGGGTCCATTCAGTTATCCTTATATCAAGGTAAATTTTCATAGGATGCTCTCCTGTTATCTTATCACGTGGACCTGTCCATGTTTGGGGACATTAGGAAGACTGTTTTAGCTTGGTATTTTTCCCAAGATAATTTCAATAGTGACCATTGCATTTTCCAAAAGAGGTAGAATTGGACGTTGGGGTGGCTAGGAGTCTTTTACATTGGAAGAAGAGAATAGGAAGGGGAGATCAGCTGGTACGCCTGGTAGTTGGCACAGTCCTGCTTTGAATTATACATGTTCAACACTTAATCATCGCTCTTCCTTCACCAGATGCAGAAAATCTATTCTTTTTAGCCCTTATTAAAGCTAAAGCCATTATCTGCTAGCTATCTGTTGACAGAGCCTCTTTCTACAGGCAAACGCACAAGGGTTGGCATGGCCAAGCTCACTTTAAGTCCTTCCTGAAGTAGTTTAGCTCCTATTAAACTCCAATTAAATGAGCTGTCACCAAATAAACTGCAGAGGAAACCTACACTCCTACACTGCCTGGCCAGCACGTTATTTCCTCTGTATAACATTGTTTTTACAGATTAGATTTGTCTTTAAAACAGGAAAACAGGGTTATCAGCTGATAAATGGCAGGCATTTGTGCCTCCTGAAAACTGCAGGCATCATCTGTTAAGTAACAAGGGCCATGGAAGCATGGGAAAGGCAAAAGTGAAACCAAAGGTCTGATCAGTTCATAATTCTGGCAAGTTTTTCATGACACTCAGAATCACTTCACAACAGGAGGGTGTGAAGATACAGAGAATGGTCTCTCCTTGAAAAAGGACCAGGTAGAGGGCTCACCTGCTATGGGAGGGGTTACTCGGCGCTCCTGCCTTGTTTGTTCAGAACCAAAGTCAAAAGTCTGGTTTTCCTCATTAGTTATTCCATCTTCTGTTCCATCCACAATCCTGTTTAAAAATAAAAAAGAGAATCCATGTGGACATGTTTATAAACAAGCTGGACTTGCTATCAAAGTACTCAATATTTGTAAAAGACAGCATTGAGGGGGGGTAGCTAGGTGGCTCAGTGGATTGTAAGCAAGGCTGGGAGAAGGGAGGTCTTGAGTTTGAATGTGACCTAGCTACATCCTAGCTGTGAGACTCTGGCCAAGTCACTTTACCTCCATTGCCTAGCTTTTGCTACTCTTCTGCCTTGGAACAAATACACAGTATTGATTCTGAGATGGAAGGTAAGGATTTTTTTTAAAAGGCAGAGCTTAGAGTATTTTTAATAGTGAATAGATATGTTGCTTCTCCCATTTGAAAAAAGAGGCAGTCTAGTTTAGCAGATTAATGGCTGGACTTGGAGTCAGGAAGACCTGTGTTCAAATCCAGCCTCTGATATAGAGAAATTAAAAGATTACAGATTCAGAATAGGAAGAGACCTTAGACATTATGTAGTTCAACTCCCTCAATTTCCAGATGAGGAGACGGAGGCTGAGAGAGGCCATAGAGAATTGGATAGGACGTGGAGGTCATCTAGTCCCAAACCCTCATTTTACGGACAAAGAAATTGAAGCAAAGAAGGTTGTGTGATTGTTCAAGAGTATTGTAATATCAGGATTTGGAATTAGGTCTCCTGATTCCAAATCTAGCACTCTTTCCACAGCTGCACCATGCTAGCTGAGTAGCCATTGGCTAGTCTCTGAACTTCATTGCCTAGAGTCAAATTTATGATTATTAATGTAAGACAAGTTGTCAATTTTCATTGGTGAGGAAATTTCCAATCTGGGAGTTCCTTATAACTGAAGAAATGATAGGGCCAGGTACTCCTATAACCTCCAAAAAGTCAACAGATACATCAAGGACATGTGATTTCACACTTTGGGAACTTCTGGTATGAGAATATTTTCCATCAAGGTTTATAATAACTTCTGGTCTAAGAAAGTTGTGTTTAGCTCAGAGACATTCCAAGGAGCTTGTCTATGATCACACTTCCAGTTGATGCCTAAAGGAGGTCTTGAACCCAGGTCTTCCTGGCTCTATATTTAGCACTCCATCTATTATACTACATACTATATCTATATAGCTATAGCCACTCATCTTCTGTTTTAGAATCAATACTGTGTATTGGTTCCAAGGCAGAAGAGTGGTAAGGGCTAGCCAATGGGGGTTAAGTGACCCGTCCTTTTAGAATCACAGAATCATTAGAAATTCCACCCAGAAGTTTAGACGGCAACATTCTACCCACCTGAGAGCTGATTTTTCCTTCTAATGCAGCTTCCCAGAAATCCCCCAATGGCCCCCTTCTGGTTTCTGGAAGTTCTTAAGGATTTAAGTGCATGGGGTTCACAAATGGATGTGTAGCAAGATCAGAGTTAGTGTTTCCTGTGCCTTCTGACCATTGTGTTCCCACTCTAAACTGAGTTACTCCATCTATCCTTTTGCTACTTATCTTATTTTCCTCTGCAGGTTGAGCCAGCAGTGTTAATGAGTTACTCTCTCAGGTGAGCACTCCCAGCCCCTAAGACCTTAGGGGACATGTGAAGAAGAGCAGAGACCATGATGATCTTGTCCCCTTAATTCCTGACCATCATCTCAGTGGCTGCTCAAAGCAAGACACCTTTCTTTGGAGGAGGTTGCTGATTGTTTATTTTGATTAAAATTAGTTAGCTAGGTATCCACTTAGTAGACTTTTGTGTAAAACTGGGAAAAACATAGGTGCTTGTTGATTTCAGAGGGGTACTTAAATATATTATGGTATATGAATGTATTGGTCCTAAGGCAGAAGAGTGGTAAAGGTTAAGCAATGAGGTTTAAGTGACTTGGTCAGGGTCACACAGCTAAGAGGTGTTTAAGGCAAGATTTGAACTTGGGACCTTTAGTCTCTAGGCCTGGCTTTTCATCCACTGATCCATCCTTGTAAGGATGGGATTTATGCAAGGGAGAGGGGACAAAAGGAGCCAGAGAAGGAGTGGCTGACAGCACCCTTGGCACTGCTTTTTAAAAATACTGTTCTCACCATCACATTTTTTGACTTATCATTTTGTCTAGTACAGGTAGGAGAAAAGAATTCAAATCATTTTAGGGCAATGCTGAGTTATCCGAATGGAATGACTTGGGATGGAGTCAATCTATTTGATGCCAAGGTTCAATACTCCAATAGATCTCACATTCTCTCCATGCTGTAGAACTCAACCCAGAGCCATCTATGATTTAAGTATTCAATCAATGGCTATTGACTTACTGGGGCCAAGGCAGAGTAGAAGATTCCTCGGAAAAGTAATCTATGGCTCATTTCCATCACCATCAAGTGCTTCTCTTCCCCCCCCCCCCCACTGTCAATGCTTTCTTCTCCCTTGTTCCTTGCTAGTGGATTACCTAATGCCCCTGTCATGAGGCTGAAGGTCACTTTCTCACGGTTCTTCCTGACTTTAAAATGGTCTCTATCAGTTTTGTACAGAAGCTTCTTCATTCAAACTTTCCTTGAAGACCTCTCCTGAAGGGGAACCCGCCATATCTGTAAGCAGCTCATTCTACTTTGGGATGCTCTCATTGTGGGGAAGTTTTCCTGATGTCAAGCCTCAGGTGGCCTCTTTGTAGCTTCTACCCATCACTCCTAGCTCTGCCCTCCAGGGCTAAGCAGAAAAAGTCAACTCCTCTTTCCACATGGAAACTCTTCAAATATTTGAAGACAGCTATTGCATCCCTGCCGAGTTTTCGCTTACCCAGGTCAAACAATTGCAGTTCCTTTTCCCAATCCTCACATGCTATGAACATGAGGCCATTCATTGTCCTGTTTGTCCACCTCTGAACACATTCCAGCTAATTCCTCACCTTGAAATGTGGCACCCAGAACAGCGCACAAACATAATAGCTAACATTTCAACGGGGCTCTAGTGTTTAAAAAATGCCTAGAGCATCTCAACAACCCTGCGAGGGAGGTACTACAATTATCCTCATTTCATATATGAACAAATTGAGGCTGAGAGAAGTTGCTGGTGATCTGGGGTCACAACTAGTTAAGATCTGAGGAGAGACTGAAATTCTAGTTGTCTGATTTCAAGTCCAGCATGTTATCCACTATGACATGTAGCTGGCTGCCTTCAGTACATCATTCTAGATATTTTCTGACCACATCAGAGAATGGTTGAACTATCTATCCCCTTCTTATTCCTGGAAGCTATTCTACTTAAAAAAGAGCCCCTTATTTTTTGCCTTAGGATCAATACTATGTATTGATTCCAAGACAGAAGAGCAGAAAAGGCAAGGCATTGGGGGTTAAGGTAGTATCGGAGGCCTAATTTGAACCCAGGACCTTCTATGTCTAGATCCAGCTCTCAATCCATTGAGCCATCTAGCTGTCCTCATCTGCACCTAATGTAGCCTAAGATTGCATTAATTTTCTTGGCTGCCATGTCACTGTATTGACTCATATTGGGTCTGTGTTGTCTTGACTGTGGCTAATATTTGCTTCCATGATGGTCTCACGCTTCTCTTTTTTGAGTGTCAATATTTTTTCATTTCGTTCTCATCTTTGGGTGTTATTTTGATTGTTTTTAATTAAGACTAGCGCCATGATAAAATGCTCCTATATATGAGCACATATAAATATAAAAGCACTTACATAGACATACATATATTTATAACCCTTATCTTCTGCTTTGAATGAACACTGTGTATTGGTTCCAAGGCAGAAGAGCGGTAAAGGGCTAGGCAATGGGGGTTAAGTGACTTGGCCAGGGGCACATAGCTAGGATGTATCTGAAATCAGATTTGAACCCGGGACCCCCCCATCTCTAGACCTGGCTCTCAATCTAATGTTCCAGCTGCTGCCTGCTCATATACTTTTTGCTGAATATGATTAGGAAAAAATCACATACATACACATACACGCATCCCTTTCACTTACATGAGTGAATTGGATACATGAATAGGGATAGAGTGAATGAAAACCATGGGGAACTTCAAACATCCTTCAGTAGTCTAAATGTCCTGCACATTAAACTGTAATGGTAGCCAACAAGGAATATCCACTGAACAATGAGACCATCACTGACATTTCTTATATTCACTTAGCCTTTTGGGAAAAGTGTGATGGGTCCTTGGGTACGTAATGAAGAAGCTGGGAAAGGGGATCTTCATCATTCACAGGCTTTAAAGCTGGAAGAACCTTAGAGATTTCCTGATCTAACTCTCTCAGCTTACAAGTGAAAACCCCAGAGAGGAAGGAGCTTAGCCAAAGGCACATGCCTAGTTAGTAGAAGAGCTAAAATTTCACCTGGGTCCCCCAACTCCAAATACAATACCCTAAAATTCCAATAGGAACACACTGTGATTCTCTAACTGGTTAAAAAACAACAATGAAAGGAACTAGAGACTCTAGACAACTACTCAAACCATGGAGAGTTATTGGTCATAAGAAGAAAAGGAAGACATAAGATTACCTTGGACTGAGATCAGGGGGTCCCGTACTAGTAAGTGTTGAAAGGTGTAGCTTCAGGTTTTTCTCCTTTCTTTTTCCGTGTAAATGGAGGTCAGTTTCCTGCTTGTTTTTTGGAGGGTTTGAGCCACAGACTCTGATAGGTGAGTGGAAGGGCATGGTTCCTGAGGCTAACTGCTTTAAGCTTATGCCCAGATAGCTTTTATTGCTTCCAAATTTCTTGTTACTTGAGGAGGGGGTGCCTCTGGTGTTTATGGGGGAGAGAGAGGCCATCTCCTCTTCTTCTCCTTCTTCGTCTTCTTCTTCATCTTCCACTATCGATGGGAGCCTCCTATTTATGCTGCCATTTCCCTTGGACTCTGTCTAAATTAGTGAATAATACAAATTAAACAAGAAAGTAAAGCATTCTGCAGAGGTACGTTGTTCATGCTAATTTCCCAGTGGAACCAAGTCAAACCCCTTAGAGGTTTATTTCCCATTAAAATTAACATCATTTGGGAGCCCACTGCTATTTATCTGGGAGCTTAGTCCCTGGAGGATGTCCAAATCAAAGGCCCATCTGATCTTCATCCAGTTTCTTGTCTATGCATTCTTGCTGCCAAGAGAATTTGTTTTCCCCCCTTAGTTTTATCCTAATTCTTTAAAGTTTCCTTGTGAGAGTGCTTTTTGCCAGACTCACCTCTTGATTCTGATTGCTTAGTTTCCTGTAATACCTTTTCAAAACTCTTGAGGGGCCATCAATTGTAAAGAACTATTATGGTATTCTAGAGTCGGGGGTTCTTATCCAGGCATCTAAAACAATATTTTGGTTACTAATTTCGATATAATTGGTTTCATTTGCAATTCAATTTATTCATTTAAAACATGATTTTGAGAAGTATTTCCACCAGCTGCCAGTCTAGTCCAGCTTCACTAGACTAGCAAAGGGGTCCATTAGCAAATGAATGACAGTGTTAGGCTTACAGCTGTCTGGGAGACTAGAGTGAGGCCTAAGGGAGAGTACAGGAGGCCCAGCAGAACATTCTGTTATTCCGGAAACACCTAAACCAAGATCTGAGCTCTGATGGATGCCACAGTGTGGGAGAGGAAGAAATGGGACCTCCAGCCCTCAAGAGCATCTGTTCCTAGGTTAAGTTGGAATAGTTCACACATAGGCCCAGGACACAGAAGGGATTGCTGAGGTGGAGTTCATACAACACTGGTGTAGCTTTAATCACTTGCATTGTTTCTGCCTTTTTTCTTGGCCCAAGACTAGATGTTTGACCTTGAGGAAAAAATCACTTTACTGTCCTGAGCCTTTGTTTACTTTAATATTAAATGAAATATTAATACTTTTGCCATCTTGGAGATAGAATTGTGAGAAAGCCATTTCGTAAGCTTTCAATAGGACCCGTTATTTGGATGACTATTGTTGGACCTTATATTTACTCTACTTTTCGGTTTTTACTAAGGATAACACTATATAATTCTTCTTGCTTGCTGGAGAAATTATAAAGATATCTAATAAAGGGAAGGGGAGAGAAAGGAAGAGAAAAAAACATTTATATGGCACCTACTATATTCCAGGAGCAGCTGGATGGCTCAGTGCATAAAGTACCAGGCCTTGAGTCAGGAAGACCTATTTTTCTGACTTTGAATCTGGCCTCTGACACTTATTAGCTGTGGGACACTGGGCGAGTCATTTAATTCTGTTTGCCTCCTTTGTAAAATGAGTTGAAGGGAAAAAAAGGCAACCCACTCCAATTCTTTGCCAAGAAAATCCTAAAAGTGGTCACAAAGAGTGGGACGTGACTAAAATGACCAAACAATAGCAAACTATATTCCAGGCACTGTGTTGAGCTTTTTATCAATATCATCTCATTTCATCCTCATTATCAATCCTCATTATCAATCCTGAGAGATTATAATTCTCCGTTTTGGGAGAAAACTAAGGCAAACAGAGGTTAAGGGACTTGCTTAGGATCACACAACTAATATGGTTCTGAAGCCATATTTGAATTTCAAGTCTTCCCAACTTCAAGTCCCATCCATATCTGCCTCTAACAAATTCTATGCATACAGAATCATAGGTATAGAGTTGAGAGGAAGATTAGATGTTATCTAGTCTTACTTCCTCATTTATAAATGACATAACTGTGGCCCAGAGAAATTAAGTGATTGACTCAAAGTTAAAGAACTATTACATGGCAGGACCAGAATTTGAACCTCAGATCACTGTCTCTGAGTTCACTGCTATTTTCACTGTACTCTCCCATCTGAAAACTCCTTGAACCACCTGGAAGAGTGAATTAAACCTTCAATATTATCTTTATTTTTTGTGGGTATTAAATGATAATTGCTCAATAAAATTTTACCCATATACAATGAATGGCTTTTAGCCACTGAACAATAACAAGAAGAAGTCACATGGCCTAGTAGAAAGAGAGCTGACTTGGAAGTCAAGAACACATCAGTTCAAATCTCCTCACTGCTTTGGTGGCCCCGAGTCACTTACTTAGCTTCTCTATATTTTTGATGGTTATCAAGACAACACATTTCAGCAAAGATGCTGAACTGAGCTAGTGCAGGGAATTTCCTCACTAGCATGTTCTCTGAACCAGTGAAATCAGAGGTCCAATGCCAAGAAAAAAACCATCCTTAGAGCCTGACATTGAGGTTTCTACATAAGCAAAACTTATGCCTTCTCTAATGGAGGGATAAGAGGGAAGGAGTTAATTGAATAGTTTAATGTAACAAACAAAGAAATAAACTAAAATTAAAAAAAATAAAACAAATCATTCATGCTGGTGATTACTCCTCTTTCAATTTTAATATTTGATATGAATGAATAAATGAAAAAAATTATTAGGCACTTATTGTATGCCAGGCACTGTGATGTGTCTGTCTCCATTCTAGGGTCATCATGAGAAAAATTCCCTTGTAACTCTTTTAGCACCAAGGAAATGTCAGTTTTCATTTGAGGTAGGCCATTTCATTGCATCATCCATGTTGAATGTATGAGAATTATTGGACTAAGGTCACCCAACTCAATGAAAAGGAAGACTTACTCAAAATAAAATCTCTGGGAAACTTATGTTTCTATGAAACTTAGGGTGTTTTTGAAAAAGGAAGGGTTTCAACTAGATGGTATTTAACCAGCTTAAATTGTATTTTTTCCCTCAATCAAATTGCTTCTTACAGATATGATGTTACAATGATATATCTTGGATTTGTGATGCCCTCATCATCAGACTTTCCTCTAGCAAGGCAGATCTCAGCCAGCCAAAACTCACATAAATCTTAGTTAAACTAGGTAAATAAATAGTTAAAAAGTTAAATAAATCTAAAGCCTTTAAGTGGCTTAGAGAAGTGAACTGACTTGCTGAAATCTCCCAACAAGCAAGAGTGAGAGGTAGGATTTGCACTATCCACTATGGAATACTGCACAGTGAGTCATGGCTATCTATTTTTTGTTGTTATTTGTGTTATGATTTGGATGTGTGCTGTGATTTATGATATAACTTCACTCACAATATAGTCTAGTCAAAGGAGACCACAAAACCAATTTTCTTTTAGAGATACTCAGATTGTGCCATAGTTGGGGATTGTTAGATTGTTAGAAGATGTGGGTTACTGATTTGAAGAATTTGACCTATATTTCTGAGACTATGATCCTGTTTCTGAAAAATGTAAGAATCAACAAAAACTCTTTACACTCGCATTATACAACAACAACATCAAAATACCTCTTTGCATAGACTCTATGTGATGCAATTTTTGATTTATCAGACCCTGGATAATGAATCATTGCAAATCTTATGGGAAAGTGCGATTGAAAAGGTCAAGAGAGTCAGAATGTTCAGGAGAATGACGGGGGCCTTTAGATAATAAGAGGTTGTGGACAGAAAGGGAGACTCAGAAGTCAGAAGATCTGAGTTGGAGTTCTGGCTCTGGCACCTTCTGCCTAGGAGGACACAGAGAACTTCTCTAAGCCTTAGGCAAACCACTAAATCACCGGTAGGTTACAGCACAATCTGTGTTTATGGCAGAAGTTCTTGCACTGGTGAGATTGCAGGTCCTTGATGGATTCAAGGTGGTTCTTGTGCAGTAATGTTAAGAACTCTCATTCAGAAACCTGAAGAGATGCATTTAAGTCCCAGCTTTGTCACCTTTGTGCAATCTTAGACAAGTCATTTCATCACCTGGAATTTTCTTACGTGTAAAATGGAGATTATGATGTTTGCTCAGTTTACCTACCATCCAGGGGGAACCACTGTGAGGAAAATGACCTATAAATGTTAAAGCTCTATTGAAATATATACAATTATAATTTCTCTCAATTATAATTTTGTAAATAAAAATGCATTTTTTATTTTTGTTTTTTTATATTTTTTTATATTTTTTAAATACATTTTTAAATACATACAAACATACCTGTGAGAGTGTAGATTTGTTTGACAGTCTTGATATGACCTGCAGGAACAAAGAACAAAAAACCATAGGGTCACTGATTACATAGCAAGATGCTGGGGCCCGGAGAGAATACTGATTGGGGATGAGTGATGAAAATTGTAGCAAGCTTTGGTTCTGTTTAATAAACGGAATGCAAGGTAAAAAGTCTCTCTCATCCCTCATCTGAGGAAAGGAGAACAGAGAAGTCACTGAGTAGTGGCCAACACAATCAATTTGATAGAACTTTGTGTTTATAACTGTACTATGTGCCTGACACAGGCAAGATAACAAAAGAGAAATGTTTTTTGCTCTCAAGAACTTTACATTTTACTGGAGGCACACACACATACACACACATACGCATGCACACACACACATGCACACACATAAGTAAATGCAAAATGTTGTTCAGTCACTTCTGAGTCTTAATGACCCCATTTGAAGTTTTCTTGGCAAAGGTACTGGAGTGGTTTGCCATTTCCTTCTTCAGCTCATTTGACAAATGAGAAAAAGGAGGCTAATAGGGCTAAATGACTCCTCCAAGGTCACACAGCTAATAAGTTTCTGATGTCAGATAGGAACTTAGGTCTTCCTGATTCCAGACCTTGTGCTATATCCACTTTGCCACCTAGCTGCCCAAATGCAAAATAAACATGAATTAAAAACAAAATACTTTTCCAGAGGGAAGGGACAAATGACTGGGGTGGGGGGTAAGGATAGGGTTTGTACAGGAAGTGACACCTGAGCTAAGCCTTGAAGGAAATTAGGGATTTCAAGAAGTGGAAGTCAGGATGGAGTATTTTCCTAGCATGAATCATGGCTTTATGCAAAACTATGAAGATGAGAGATCAGACATCACATCCAGGCTCTGTAAAGTCAAGAAACTGGCAGATGGAACAGCAAGTAGGCTAGTTTAGCTGAAACATGGGATGTGTGATGGAGAGTGATGTGCAGTGAAGGAGAGCCATTTGTAATAAATCAGGAAATGCAGTTGAGAGTCAGGCTTTAACTGTTAAAAGGAGGAGTTGGTGTTCTACACTAGGGGTAATTCAGAGCCACTGGAGCTTATCAAGCATGGGGAGCACATGGGCATCCCTGTGCTATAGGGAGAGTGGTTTGCTGGCTCAGAGGAAGATGGATTAGAAATTAAAGGGGAGGCAGGGAGACTCATTAGAGGATATGATAAACATCCTGGTTAGAAGTGATGAGAACCGAGCTCACGTATTGGCTGTAGGGGAGAGGGAAAGGTATGAATTGGATAGAAGCTGTATTGGAGGTAGACTAGGTAAGACAGCAATTTTTTGGGGGAGAGGGTGTGGGTATGGGTATAGGGAGAGTCAAGGTCCCAGGGTTGAGAATCCAGTGCTTTGAAGAATGTCACTGATCTTAATGAAAAAAAGGAAAGATAGGAGAAGAAAAATTTTGGAAAATGATTCAGTTTTGTCCAGATTGGATTGAGATACAGCAGAGGTGTCAAACACATTCCTATCCCAGGCCTGAATGGTCCCAAATGTAATTAGGAAATTATCAAAATAAGTAAAAAAAATAGAATACAGATGCTTTCTCATGTAATATGGACCTCACTGGTTTAGTGGTCCCTGTTTTTATTTGGGTTTGACACTACTGCTTTATGAGACAGAATATCCAGGGGATATACTGAGGCAGTTAGATCATGCAGTGAATAGAATGCCAGGCCTGGAATCATGAAGAGTAAACTTCTTGGGTTAAATTTGGTCTTAGACAATTTACTAGCTGTGTGACTCTAGGCAAGTCACTTAACCTTGTTTGCTTCTGTTCCTCATGTGTAAAAATAAGCTGGAGAAGGAAATGGCAAATCATTCTAGTATCTAAGAAAACTAGAAAAACTAAAAAATCTAGTATCCAAGGAAACCCCAAATGAGGTCATGAAGATATGACTGAAATGTGGGAACAACAACCACATCCTGGTGGAAATGATCAAAAGTAGTTATTTAGGTATTTTAATGTAACAAATAAATGAATTTAAATTAAAATAAAAGGGGGTGGTACAGGACTGGAGTTGAAGAGAGATAAGGGCTGGGAATCATCTGCGTAGAGATGATAACTGAATGGTGGGGAGCTTATGTGATTACTATATGAGAGAATATTGACAGAATGAAGAAGAGGTCTTAGGACAGAGCCTTGGGAGACACTCACAGTTAGTTGGTCAATCAGTCCATAAGGATGCATTAAGGAACTACTATATACCCAGGCACTGTACTAAGCTCAGTTAGAGTGTGACATAGATAGAGATCCAGCAAAAAAGAAGTGGTCACACAGAAAAGAGAACCAAGGAGAGAAAAAAATCACCAAAAACCCAGAGAAGACAGAGTACATAGTGAAGAAGATCAGCAATGACAAATGCTATAGAAAAGTCAAGAAGGTTACAGAGAAAAGACAATGGGATCTGGCAGCATTGGAGAAATCAGTTTCAGGTGAGGGATAAAGTTAGAAGTCTCACTATAAAGAGATGAGGAGTGAAAGAAGGGAGAGAAAGTTCAGGTGATGAGTTTGTTTATATATATCTATCTATATCTATATCTATATCTATATCTATATCTATATCTATATCTATATCTATATATGTAAGTATGTATCCCCCCACCTTTTCTGAGGACTTGAATGTGAAAGGGAAGAGAGAAAATAGAATGGGAGCTTATAGGGTTGTGTATTTTTTTTTTTTTTTAAGGATAAGGGAGCCTTGGATTTTGTGTAGGCAGAAGAAAGGGAATTTAAAGATAGGGAAATATTTAAATCAGAAAGAGGGTAGCTAGGCAGTCATGCCCTTCTTCTGGACTGTGACATTTATATTCCCTAATGATTTCATCGATGGCAGCTGCAGAGAAGGAGCCCCAACCAGTATTTGGATCATTATTCTGCAGCAGGGACCTTAAAGATGAAAACAGTGGCCCTTGTGACTGGAGGGAAGAGATTGGTTGTGTGCCCAGCTGGTTCCAAAGGGCTTTCCACACAACAGATATTTAATAAATATTTTCTTGATTGAATCTTTGTCCCCCCACCCCTCACATTTTCCTTCAATCTCCTTTGTCTAACTTACTTTTTCATACTGTCTTTCTATTAACTATTTATCTTCCAAATTTTATTAATTGACATTTACGGAAATTTGAACAATAAAAAAATGCTAACCTGTGGCATCTGGTTTTGTCTTTAAAAATCAATTTTTGTCACTTCTCCTTTCTCCTCCAACTTTCTTAAGATTTGAGGAAAATATTAACATATATCTTTGTTCATCTTGTTTATTACTACAGTCTTTGGCTGTGAATAGAATCATAGATCTGGGGGTTGAAGGGACCAACAATGTCCTCCTTTCCTTCCTTCGTTCCTTCGTTCCTTCCTTCCTTCCTTCCTTCCTTCCTTCCTTCCTTCCTTCCTTCCTTCCTTCTTTCCTTCCTTCCTTCCTTCCTACTTTCCTTCCTTCCTTCCTCCCTCTCTCCCTCCCTCCCTCCCTTCCTTTTCTCCATCTATGAACTATAAACAAAGAGCTTCTGTCTCCAGATCCAGAGCTCTTTGTACCAATCCCATGGGAGACGAAGGCTATGTCTTTTCTTTGAATGACAATTCTGTATAGCAACCTGCAACCTGTGCACTGAGGAGCTCAATAAACACACCAGCCTGAGGCCTCAGGGCAGTTTAAGCCCCACCATCTTACTGTAGAGGATGTATTAAAAATGAGAAAAAAAGAATAAATAAGAATCATCCTTTGAACATATAGTGAGAAGCTTTGGAAATAATGACATATCTTGGAAAGAGGCTTCAGGTCACATCTAAATTACTTTTTGCCTGAATGTGCTTCTTTTATTTTCAAGTGGTGATAAAATAGTACAAAATTAGCATCATCTTACTTGAATTAAAAAAAAAATAAAAAGAAAGACTCCTAGAGGAAAAAAAAGTCTGCCTAGTGAGACAGACTGAGATTCTGTAATTATGTCAACCTCTCCCTGTTTTTCTAGTTGATTAGGGAAATCGTTCTGTTATTATTTATACCAATGTAAGCCTCATTATTGCTGTGCAAATATGCTTCATCAATGTTTAATTTTATCGGAGCAGTCAACCCATTCTGCATCTGCTTTGCTGTCAGAATGCGCCTTAATCAGAAGCATTGTACACATACGTTTTGTAATAATTCCCCAAACAGTGACAAATAAAACAGCTGAATAATTAAAAATGTGAAAAATAAAACAAAATTAGAGTTCTGTTGCTGCAACGAGATGTTTGATGGGCCTCCGGCTGAGACAGAGCTAGCCTGGCCTGGTAGAAAAGCCCTCCACCAGCATTTTACCCAGTAAAATGGAAACCCCTGGAGCCCGAGTAGAGCTTCGTGCTTGTCTTTGTATCCTCGGCTAATACTGATGCCCATAAAGGGCCCTTAACGAATACTTGTTCATGAACGGGCAGGCTCAACGGATGAACAGTGAAATGAGCAGAATGATGAGTAAGTAAAGTGCCTTCTAAACCCTCAAGTTCTATAGAAATAATAGCTGATAGTGTTAATGAAGCTTCTTCTAATAGAAAGGCGAGGGGAAAAAATGTGCAGAGTGAGATACATATCTTTACTATATAAATATGTGTATATACACATATCTACATATATATTCATTTATTTTTCTGCATGAATTTGCTATTTCTGCCTCTCCCCCACCAACCAATTGAGTAATTAAATAAAAGAATGAAAACTCTAATAACAAGTGGACTTTAAATATTTCTGATGAGAATTTCTTTTTCAGCTAAGGGAATGTTGGAGGGAGAGAAAATAAATGCTTTTTAATTAAAAAAATGAATTTAAAAGAGAAAAAGCCAAATATGTTTATTCAGTTAAATGGTGTTCAAGGAAAGCACTGGGCCAACCCCTGGGAGAACTTGAAAGATGGTTAGTACCTGCCCTCATGACACTTTAATGGTGTGTATATGTGGATAAGGCTCACAGACATATTCAGTACTATATAATGAATAACGTACAACCATCCAATGACTCTCTTTCATTTAAATCCTCCTCTGATTTCTCAGAGGTGCGGAAGAGTCTTTGGGTTCTGGAAAGCTTGGCCAATTGAATACACGTTCTGCAAGGTCCTACGATAGCTAGAAGGAAAGATATTGCCTATAAACCTACTTGATTGTTCCTCTGCCTTTGGTCTGATGATCAGTCCTGCTCAAGAGGTTCTTCACCTTTTGACTATAGGATGATGTTTTTAGGTCACAGAAACTTTCAAAGGCCAAGTCATGGATCAGTTGTGATCTGGATAATAGCAAACAGAACCCAAATGGATCAAATTGTAGATCCTTGAAGGGCATACTAATTATAGTTCAGAAAAACCTAATGAAGAGGCTAAGAAAGGTACAAAATAGACCCAGTGATTATCCATTGAACTAGAACAGTGAGCGAGGGGTTGAGAGAAATAAAGGGTTTAGATAACTAATCAATGGGCATTTAATAGGTGCCCACTATGTGCCAGAAACTTCACTACACCTTGAGGATACAAAGAGAAAGATGAAACATTCATTGCCTTCAAAGAGTTTCCATTCTATCTGGGGAGATAACAAGGATGAAAATAAATCATGTCTTGCCAACATGCAGCTTACAGTTTATGCTCAAACTATCAGCATCATCATTATTCTGTTGTTGTTCAATCATTTCTGACTCTTTGTGATTCCATTGTGGGTTTTCTTAGCAGAGATCTTGGTATGGTTTGCCTTATTCTTCTCCAGCTCATTTTATAGATGAGGAAACTGAGGCAAACAGGGTTAAGTGACTTGTCCAGGGTCACGTATCTAGTCATTTCTGACTCTTTGTGATCCCATTGTGGGTTTTCTTAGCAGAAATCCTGGTATGGTTTGCCTTATTCTTCTCCAGCTCATTTTATAGATGAGGAAACTGAGGCAAACAGGCTTAAGTGACTTGTCCAGGGTCACATAGCTAGTAAGAGACTGAGGCTAGATTTGAACTCGAGAAGATGAATCTTCCTGACTCCAGGACTGGCATGTCATCCATTGGGCCACCTAGTGTCCAATTGTTATTGTCTAAATGGGTTAATAACATTTCCCTAAATGTTCTTCTGGCAGAAGACCATTCAGTCATGTATTCACAAGTGCATACACATAAACAAGATTTTTGCAAAAAAAGTAGGTAGAATTCTCTTAAAAGATGAGCTTCTAATTTTCTATGTTGCAGTTTTTTTCCCCTCTGAGTAAAATATGACACTAAATGTATAAGGAAGGAGTTAAGTATAAGACACCAAATATTCACACTTAAGACATATCCATGTAAGTTTGACCTTTTTTCTCATGAATTTGGGTTCAAATCCACAAAGTTCAAAAAGCCACTGAATTTTGAACAAAACCTAGGAAATGCCCTGGCAGCCAGGTGGCACAGTAGATAGAACACAGACCTGGAGTCAGGAAGACTTGAGTTCAAAACCTGCCTCAGATACTTAATAGCTGCATGACTGCATGAATCACTTCATCCTGTTTGTCTCAGTTTCCTCATCTGTAAAATGAGTTGGAGAAGGAAACGGCGAACCACTCCAGTATCTTTGCCAAGAAAACCCCAAATGGGGTCACCAAGTATTGGGCATGACTCAAACCACTGAACAACAATAACAAGAAATGCCCTATTTACTAGAGATGTGGCAAATTTAGGACGCACTGAGTGAAAGAATTATCGATAAGTACATAATGACCTATATCGAGTTAGGAAGAAAAAGGAAGGAAAAGAGAAATGATATCTTGCCATGGACATGGAAATTTTCTAAGAACTCAGCCTGGTAGGGATATTTCAGGAATCAGTGGCTTGGGACAGATAATTGCAATTAATGTTAATGGAATTTGTACAGTTCCTAGCCCTCACATGGAGCTGAGATTCGATGTCCCCCAGTGCCCTGCTTTTGCTCCCAGGAAAATGCCCCTTCTCTAGCTTGTAAAATCAGCTACTGAGTAATTGTGGCAAAGGACAATGGCGAATTTGACAAGATTTTCCAGTTGCATGCTGAGGATTTGTGCTTCCAAAGCAGGTCTATTGAGAGAGGCATTCAATTTGATGCAAGGGACTTGAGCAACAATGCTCCCTCATGCCCTCTTAAAGTTAATGCCCAGTGCTTAATCTGCTGCTTGAAAACCCTTAACCAATTATGTACCCTGAGCAAAACATGGAACCGGTGCCGATTCAGAATACGGCACCAGGAGATAACACGGGGGAAAGTTTTGGAGTTAGGAGATCTGAGGTCAGTTGAGTTCTTGCCTCTAACTCGGTCAAGCTGTGAGACCTTAGACAAGTCACCTTGAACCTCAGTTTCTTTCATGATACTTTTCTTTTCCCATCTAACAGGGTTATTGAGAAGAAAGTGTTCCATAGACCTTTGAGCAAGACCTATTGTAACATGAGGTATTTGTGGCAAAATGGGTGCAGCACTGGATTTTTAGTCGGGAAGATCGGGGTTCAAATTCTATGTTGGACATTTACTACTCATGGGATATTGGGAAGAGTCATGGCTCTGGTATCAGGGAATCAGGGCTCAAATTCTCCTTCTGACCCTCCCTACCTGGATGACCCAGGAAAGTAATTTTTTTGCTTCTCTGGGATTCAGTTTCCTCATCTGTAAAATGAGGGTCAGCACAGCATGTGGGAAAAACAATGGGTTATGGAAGACTAGGATAAATCATGCTCTTGTCACTTACTACTTGTGTGACCTTTGGCAAATCTCTTAGCTCTTCTTGGTCTTAACTTTCTCATCTGAAAAATGAGGGGATCAGAATAGTTGCTTTATAAAGTCCCTTCCATTTTTTACATTTTTCCATTCCATGAAACTCTCTGATGCTGGGCAAGAAGTCACTTTCCTTCTTGCCACCTCAGTTTCCTCACCTGTAAAATGGGCATAGTAATAGCAACTGCTTCAATGGATTCTCATGAGGATGAAGTAGAGAGTGTATAGAAAGCATATTGTACTCTTTAAAGGACTGCATCGATGTGAGCACTGATGATGCCATCGTGTGAAGGTGCAGAAGGACCTGTTTGTTAACTTTCTCCATAATTCTCTGTTGTGTTAAGAAGTGATAGTGCTGAACCAGCAGATAATAGCCTCTCTATTGATGACAACGTCCTCACTAACATCCTTTAGAAATAATTATTTTAATAATAATAACAAATAATAGTGATGATTAAATAATATATTAGTATATTACCAATTGATAACATGTTCATGATACCATAAACTACATTACACAATAGAATATATCCCATGTATTAATTATTATATAAGTGTATAAGTTTCAATAATAACCTCTTATTATTGTTCAGTTGTTTTTAGTTGTGCTTCAACTTTCTTGACCCTATTTGAGGTTTTCTTAGCAAAGATACTGGAATATTTTGCCATTTCTTTCTCCAGCTCATTTTCTAGATAAGGAAATGGATGCAAAACAGTTGAAGTGACTTGCCCAAGGTCACACAGTTAGTAAGAAAGTATCTGAGGAACATTGGAATGTGTGAGGATGATTTGAACTGAGGAAGATAAGTCTAATCGACTCTATGCCCAGAACTCTATCTACTGTACCACGTTTATTATAACATACATGTCAATATATAATACACTATAATATATGCCCATTACAACACATATTAGGACAATAAACAATATGAGTAATATAATAATATATGTATTAAATATAAAGTAATATTTTATATAATATATTACAACATACTTATATATAATATTGCTATAATAACCACTACAAATTACTAAAATTACTACTAAAATAACTTTTAATAATTTTAATAATTAATAATTATTTTAAAATAAACAACTTGTTTTAATGATAATTACTATGGTGAATTGTTTTAGACATGTTTTCTAACGCTCCTTTCTTGGCTTCTTTGCAGAGATAGGGGTTTATGAATATAGCAGGAGACTTTTTTTGATGCATTGTTTAGTTTTGCCAAATTGTTTTTTTTTCTTCTTCGTTTTTCTTTGTTATAAGGAGTTGCTTTCTTGGAAGGAAAAGGAGAAAGGATACATTTGGGAAATGATGTAAAAACCAAAGATAGCACTAAACATTTATTTAATAATGTGTCTTCTATTTAGCATCAAATAACCTCATTTTGAGGTTAGAGAAACAAAAATAACCTGTAAATGAAAAGGCAGTTTGTAAGCAACCATCTTTTTTTTTAAAGCTGAAACATGCTAGGTTGCTGCTATTAAAGCATGTGTATCTGTATAGAGGTGCAAGCCATGGTGCCAGATATAGTATTTGATTAGACTGGAAGATCCAACTAAGCTCTCATACAGCTTTGGGATTAGGCAAGGGTCATAGTTTTAAAGCTAGAGGTCCGAGTTCAAATCCCAGCCCTGACACTCATTACCCATGTAACTTGGGTAAGTCACTTCACATACCTAGGTCCAGTTTTTCTCGTCTCTAAAGTAGGGAGTAGTACAAGGAGTCTCAACAATAATGATTATAATGATAGCTAAAATTTATATATTTATATATTCCTTTAAATACACACATATCTCTTTCAGATTTGCAAAGTGCTTTATACACATTAACTTATTCGGTGTTCACTACAACTCTGGGAAGTAGGTGCTGTTATTATCCCCATTTCACAGATGAAGAAACTGAGCCATAGTGAGGTTAAGTGACTTGTTCACATTCGGTATCTAAAGCAGAATTTAACTCAGGTATTTCTTACTTCAAATGCAGCTAGCTGTCCTGACTTCGAGGGTCTCTTCTAATTCTAAATACAAAATTCCATGTTTGAATCATAAAACTTTAATTTATTGATTTTAAAATCATAAACTTTGATTTGAGGAATTAGCATTACACACAAGATTTTTTCTTGATGTATAAGCCATGAGTAACATCTGCTTAACTGAAATGGTGTCTCCTCTTAGTAGGACTGAGCAGGATTTTATGAAGAGGGACTTAGATATACTGCCTTTTTATAAATAGAAGAGTTCTTGAAAATTTACATGAAATACTTTACAAGTTAAAATTTTTTTTCTATGGATTTACCTAACAGAAATGCATCTAAATTAGTTATGAGGGATGGTGGGGGTAGAGCAGAGCCAAGATGCCAGAATAGTAGGAACAAGTGAGGCTGAGTTTTCTTCTACTTTTCTCCTCTAAAAAATCTAGAAAATGCCTCAGATTGAGTCTTATAAGGAAAATTTAGAAAATGTCTCATTGAGTCATTTCTTCAATCCAACTTGGCATGGGGAGATATACAGGGAAGACTGCAAACACTAGGAAGTAGATTAGGACTGACGCTCAACAACAGATCATGCCCATGCCCATGAAGAGGCTATACACTAGGGCAAGAGAAGGTCCCTGATCTGCCCAGGGCCTCCACCAGACCCACACTAAAGTCCTGTAATGGAACAGGTGCTAATTGGAAGTCTTGTTGCCCACCACCAAGTTCTAGGTCACCGGAGGGTGTTCCCAGGTAGAGAAGGCTCTTAGTAGTGTGCTGAGAAAGAAGGAAGTTTAGCTCAGGTGCCAACAGCAGCTGGAAGTCTTAAATTCTGCCTCTCTGAACACAGAACTTTCTACTTGGCTGATAGGGGCTCAGGCCAGCAGCCACCTCCTCTTGCCTAGATTCAAATGTAGGTCAAAACTTGCATAGCTCAGTCCAGGGGGACAGCAAATATACTTTGTTCTAAACAAATACCTCAAGGGGTACTGAAAAATTACAGGCCCTCTAGCTTGTCCCTGAGATCCTGGAACAACACAATACTCAATAACCCAAGAAAGCTGTAACAGGACTAGCCCAGAAAAAGGGCCAGAGACTTTCTACCCATAAGTACTGCAGAACACTGTCATAATTTCATGACTGAAGGAAGGAGCAGGCTGGAAGCCTGGCCAATGAAAAAAAGAACCCCAACATAAAGAAAACATTATAGTAGCACAGGTACTCAAAACAAAAATCCAGAAGAAGAGAATACCTCTAAAATATTTAGAAGCAAAATCTCAGAGAAGAGCATAGCTTAGGCACAAACTCAACTAGAATTCTTAGAAGAGATAAAACAAGAATTAAAAAAGATTTAAAAGTGCTTTTATAAATGGAAAAAGAGTACTTGAGGCAAAATTTGGGAAAGAAATGAGAGCTACGGAATAGAGAACTGGAAAAGGACTTAACAGCTTGATATAAGGGTTTCAAAATTTGCCCAAATAATAAACTTCCAGGGAATAAGAATGGAACAAATAGAAACCATGGAATTCCATGAAGTAACAAGAAATATTAAAACAAAGCCAAAAGCTGAAAAAAGAAAATATAAGGTAACTCATAGAAAAAGCAATGGATCTATAAAACTAGAGAGGAAAAAAAGAAACATTGGATTATCTGAATACCATGACCAATAAAAGAGCCTGGCTGCCCTATTTCAAGAAAATTTAAAAGAAAACTTCCTAGATATTTTAGAACCAGAGGGCTGAGTAGAAATAGAAAGAATTTAACTAGTTGCCTCCTGAAAGAAACTCCAAATTGAAGACTCCTAGGAATGTCATAGTCAAAGTCCAGAGTTTCCAAATCAAATAATATATGCCACAAATAGCCAGGAAGAAAGAATTCAAGTACCAAAGGAGCCACAATCAGGATTACAAATGATTTAGCAGCTACTACTATAAAGATCTAAAAAAGTTAGAATACAAGTGGCAGAGGATATGAGCTTGTAGCCAAGAATATCTGCAAAACTGAGCATAATGCTACAGAGGTAAAAATAGATTTTTAATGAAATAGAGGACTTCCAAGAATTTCTGATGAAAAGACCAGAGCTAGGTAGAAACTTTGTATTTCAAATACAGGAATGAAGAGAAACAAAGTGGTAAACATAAGTGAATAAAAATAAAGAATAATTATCTTACTTTAAAATATGGGGAGTTATACATGTATACCCTCACAACTTTATTATCACTGGATTCCAACAGGGAGTCCAATGATGATCTTAAGAAAAGAGTGGAAAGAGAAGAGACATACACTGTGTGGGTGGAAGGAAAGAGGGAAAAGAAAGTTAGGGAAATTGTAATTAGGTACATAGACATTTATACAAACTAGGAGAAGATTTGGGGTGGGGAATAGTTGTCACTTGAACACTATTCAACTGAACTTTTTAAAAGAAGGAAGAATACATTTAGACATAGCTGGATACAGAAATCTATTTTACTCAACAGGAAAATAGTAGGGAAAAGAGAGAAAAGGAGGAGGGGGAATTTGAGGGAAGGCAGATTAAAGGAAGGATTAGTCCTAAGCAAAATAAACTTTAAGAATACACAGAACTATTTATAGCTTTTTTTGGGTGGCAAAGAATGGGAATCTGAGTGGGGCATAAATGGAGAAATTAAAGTCTCAAAGAAGAGTTTAAAATGCATAAAGCAAAATATTAATATACTTAGTGCTAAGAGGATCTGGGAACTATTAATGAATACCAGCATAATGCAGTGATATAGATTGTGGACCATATGTCCTGCTTTTGGGAATCTCATTCTTATTTGGAGGCAAAAAATATGCTCTTAATGAGGAATTACTAAATCACCTATAAGCTTAGTGTCTCACAGATGTTCCTCTTTCAATTTTCCTTACTTGGAGTTTCTCAATGACATGGGAATTAAATCCCTTAAATCCAAACTCATTGACAGAAACACAGCTTTACTGATCCCATGATTTCCGTGTTTGGCCATTCAAAGCAATATCCTTTAAATTCACGACTTAAATGAATTTTCCAGTCCTCATATCTTCTCTTTTTACATCCATGACTTGCTTCTCTCCTCTCCCCTGACTTCTTATGATAATAGGTTGGAAGGGAGAGTAAAGAGATGGCTGTCATCTTATGGGCATGCTGGGGTTCAATGGGAGATGTTCCTGGCGGGTACAGCCTGCTCTGCTGGGTTAGCAGACAGCCTCTACCAGATGGTATCTTCTGTGCAGTCTGTGCTCTTTGGGGGGAAACTGCCCGGACAAATTGCTATTCAAGATGTTCCAGCCTGGGATTTTGTAATTCAGTTTTAATTTTCATTTAATTTTGATCATGTTCACCATTTAAAAAACTTTAAATCCACCAACTCCCGACTGAGTGCTGTATGTGTTTGAGGCTAATTGTGATTTAGCAGGGTCAAGATTGGCTATGTATATGCTGAGGAACACTCAGGAAGGCTTAGGGTGTTGTGGAAAGAAAACCAGATGAAGCGTCAGCAGGAAAGGTGGCTTTTTGACTTATTACTTGTGTGTTTAGGCAAATCATTTTATTTCTTTGTGATTCAGGTTCCTCATCTATAAAATGAGGAGCTTGCTTAGATTCCTTGAAGATATAAACAGCTCTGATTGGTATAGCTCAACCAAAAAAGGGCAAAATACAGTGGGAAAGCATTGGATTTATTGTTAGAAAAGTTGGGTTATTTTTCCTGAAGCAAAGACTGGCCATTTTTATTTTTATTCAGGAACTGTAGGGTCTGTTCATCTTTCAGAGTGAATTTTTATTAAGAAGTCTATGAAATAGTCAAGTTGTCATTAAGTTAGTCAATAATGATTTCTAAAGCACCTACTATGTTCCAGGAACTATGATAAGTAATGGGGATATAAAAAGGATACAAAAAAGAGTCCATACCCTCAAGGAGCTTACAATCAAGTGGGGGACACAACATATAAACACCTATGTACAAAAAAACAGTATACAGAATAAAATGGAAATAATCAAGAGAAAGAAATCCCTTGAATTAAGGGAGATGGGGAAAAGCTTTCTGTAGAGACAGGATTTGACCTGGAACTTGAAGGAAGCCAGAAAATGTTGGCTTGTTTCTACCTCTACACAATGTCATTTGTATCTGTTTTTCCAATGAAGCTTTTCTGGGATACTATCACATCAAATGAGTTAGGTGGTAGATAGATCAAGAGTGCTGAACTTTGAGTCAGAGGACCTGGGTTCAAATTTCAGCTCTGCCACTTACTATGTTGTGTGATTTTTGGGCACACCATTCTACCTGTCTTGGCTTGTTTCCTTATTTCAGTGAATGTGTTGTGCTAGAGGACCTCTGAGGGAACCATTATAGTAATTTCAAAGGCAGCTGCTCTAGAGTCAGAGGACTTGTGTTCAAATTCTGCCTCTGATGATTATTTGGGCAAATCCTTAACTTTCTCTATTCCTCATTTTTCTTATCAGTTAAAATGGAGGATTAGATTAGATGGCTCATGGGGTTCCTTGTAATTCTTGATCTAGGATCCTATGTTATTTTCTAGTTCTAAATCTGATCCCCTTTTAGGATAAGACTAGTAATTTTCCCAAGAAATTGTCACAATATATTTAGGCATTTTTCCTATATAGGATCATAGGAAATGTAGATGAAAGTTGTTTATTGCCTGCCTGCCTTCTCATAGGCTAGCTAATGTGATGTAGTGGATGGAGCACCAACCTTGAAGTCAGAAAGGACTAGATGATGTGATCTTGAAAGTCTCCTCTATCTCTAAATCCACGATTCTATGGAAGACTTAGGATTATGTCCCCTTTCTGACACATAATAGCCATGTGATCATGGACGAGTCATTAAACACAGACTATCCCAAGGCTACTAGGCTCTTAAATTACAGATGTATCCGTTTATATTCGTGGAGGGAATTTTCATGCTGGAAATTTCCTATACTAATGAAATCACAGGACAACCTTTATCCTTCTCACCTCCCCCATCCATACGATCAGATTTAAAGTTGAAAAAGATTAGAAACTAGTTTAATTTCCTTATTTTCAAGATGAGAAAGTGGTCCTAGGGAGATCGACTGTTTCACTGTCTCTCTTCGTACAATGGACAGAGTTGGGATTTGAACTCGGTTTTCTGTCTCCAAAATTTACTTTCCACAAACGGAGCTACTTTTTGGGGATGTTAGTGGGGAGGAATTCAGTGGTAGGTGATAGATGATCACATTGTCCTGTAAACCAGTGCAGTGATCCCTTTACAGTAAAGTAAGGGCTACACAGGTCCCACTGCAATTGATGAAAAAAATCAATGTTTTAACCCACAAAACTCTACTAGGCTATAAGAAATCCATGGAGGCACAGAGGAGGGGAGATGTGCCAGGGAAAAAAAGAAATGATTATTCTTTCTGTCTTGCTCTCTGAGACCTAGGTTCTGTTCTATTTAGTGAGGTGATTACATTTGTCTGGACTTGGGGAAAAACGATTATTGCCACGAACTATGCTAAGATCACCCTCATTTGTCCCAAGTAGCCATTCTTGCATCAAGGGCTTCTCTGTCAGATTTCCAAGGCCACAAAAATGAAGGAAAATGATTAACAATAGGTTGTGAACATGTTTAATAAATTAGACCATCTGTGCAAAAACCAGCTTGCTTAATCACCAGCCTAAGTCCAGAATGTGGCTCTGGCCCACATCCCTTATGCATGCCAAGGTAAACTCCTCTGAAGCTGTGAATGCCAAAGGGCAGGAGTAGAAGTGCTGGTGAGAAAGAATCATGAGAGAGCTATATCACAGAGCAGCAGATTATATACTGGGCTTAGAGCAGGGAGGATGTGGGTTCAAATCCAGAAACAGACACTAGGACAAGTATTTTTTGGACAGTTAGATATAAGAGGCAGCAAATTCAGAATGAGATATGTTACCACCTTAGACCATCCAAAATAAGCACAAATATAACATTTTCTTTTTTTAAAGGCTATAGGGAAAGAGGAGTCATCAAAAGTACACAGAAATGGAAAATGAGGTAATACTCATTATTTAAATTTTGTTAATTAGTTTTAGTTTGGAGCTTGGCAAATGAAAAGAGGGACCCATTTATTTAAAGCATCATATGTTTGGTTATTGGGTGGGACCAGCTACCACATACATACCTTTTCATAATCAAAAGCATCTTGAGTGAAGAAGTGGGGCACATTTGGGAATTGCCTTCCCACGAACCCTTCCCTAGAGCTTTTGACTAGTTCTCCTTAATTCAAGACCTTTCTTCTCCTTTCTTTCCTATCCCCTTCCAGGCACACATCCAGATTGTATCTTCCTTATTGGATTCTCCCTTCTCCAGAAACTTGACTGTCAGACCTTCACCTGCTGCCCCTCTCAATTTATGCCCATTCTACTTTCAAGGATGTCCACAGGAATGAAAAGAAGTCTTCTTCTCTCCACCCTCTCAAAGGGTTAACAGCTTCCAATATGAAGCCCGTTTTGTTTGCCAGCAGCATAGTAATAGGAACATCCTGAATCTAGGGAAGCACTAGTTTAATCAAGGGTCAACAACTCAAAGGTCCACCCTGTATGTTCCAACAAGGTTGGCCATTGAGTCAGAGAAGCTAAGCCAAACTCAGTTAGGGACTAATACCAAGATTAATCTATGTGATTTCAGACCAGGAATTCACTAAATCACAGAATTCCAGACATGGACAGGACCTCAGTCACTATCTAGCCCAAACCATAATTTCTATTAGGTTCTCAGCATAGCCCACCCCAAACAAAAACAAGTACTGCCCCCCATTCAGCCCCAAGCGATGCTGAACTATGGTGTACATAGTACCATTGAAATCTCATCTCCACTTATAATACTGATTTGTGAAAAATCAACACATACTTCAGTCTGGGCAGCCAGGTTGAGGGCAAAAAAAGTCTATTTTCAGCAGCCCAGGCCAGAGGGGGTCAAGAGTCTTTGTTTAGTTTACATTAACAACAAGGAAAGGATGAGAGAAGAAGAGAATCCTGGGTGATTCCTGCCTGGCCAAGGAGATGACCCAACGACTGTGGGCTAAATGTACCAGAACAGCAGGAGAAAAGAACAGGGAGCTCAGATAGCTGTGTTGGAGAAAGGAGTCTCTGGCTAGAATAATCTTTTCTAGATATAGCTTGGTGTTATTCCTCCCTGTTATATTTAGTAGCTGTGTGATCATGGGAAAGTCAGTTTTCTCATCTTTAAAATGGGAATAATATTTTCATTACTTCTCTCACAAGGTTGCCATAAGAACCTGCTTTTAAACCTTAAAGAGCCCAAGATTTCCATGGTGCTTTCTCTGGTAAGCAATCGCTTTCTTTATTGTATAAGGACTTATTATTAGCCAGGTATTCTTCAGCTGGGGTTGTTTGTTTATTCCCACACCTACCCTTATATTTGAAGATCTGAAACTTTCCCTTTTATGAGTAACATCTGCTATGCCCTCCAGGATGCAAGCAACCAGGGAAGGATGAAAGGGCAGCCCTTTTTTTTTTGGATTTTGCTTATTTAATAGCAGGTCACCTTTCTTTCTACTAATGTAGTAGCCCCCTCCTTCCAAAACCCCACCCCCTTAGGGGAAAAAAACTCTGCCTGCTGTCTGTTTAGCCTGAAAACACACACTGAAAGACCCAGATGTCTATGAACTGCTGTTGCTGCTTCATTTACAAGTCCTGCAGTCTGCCAGGTGATTGACATATGGCTGCCTGGGAGAGTATCCAGTGGAGTCCAAACACGACCCTCTGCTAGCCAGCTTAACACAGTTGGGTACTCTCTACTGGCTTCAAAACGTTTCATGCTAATGTAAACAGCCTAGGTACCACCTTCTGAGAATTCTCTTTTGGAAGCAAACTAAATGTAGTCCATTTTAGGCATTCAGCAGAAGGACTAGACTTGTTTTCTCATTAGCAGAAATTGTGGGCTATACAAGGGCGGAGTGTTCTATGCCTTGTTATGGACAATCCCCTATTAAGTGCCTAACACTAGAATTCTAGGTGTTTGAAGTCATTTTCATCCCCTGATGCCTTCTTCCTCTCCATTCACACCTTCAGAGTTCTTTCAAATCAGCCTTATTGCCTATTCCCTATGTGGCAGCCACACAAAATAAATTGTGTTTCCCTTTGCTGTTGAGCAGAGAATGAGTAGAACACCTTGCTTGTCTCCTTCTCTATTTCAAGCTTGGTCAAATTTCTCACCTATTATTAAAGGCCAGAGACAGGAAGGAGGAATGGAAATTACTGGAGGGATGCTTGGTCAGCCATCAAGATGGCGATGAGAAATGAGCAGGGAACATGCAATGACCAAGAAGAACCTGAGCAGATAGATGGTGTGTATGGGGGGTGGGTTATTAGAAGGATGCCATTTGCTATAAAAAGAGTAATAATCTTATTTCAGCAACCTCCAAGATAATTTAATTTTGGAAAACATAATGATACTTTGAGTGGAATCAACTTTATTCCAAAAGAAGGCATTGTAATAGGCAAAAACATTCAAAAGAACTTTCAGGGAAGAGTGTTAATAGCAAATTCTGGTCATACCAAAGGATGATTGCAGAAAGTTTCTTTTGCAAAGAGAAACTCTGTTCCCCAGGCTCTAAAAATCCCTTTGGAACTCCCCAGAGAAGCATCATCAGGGGAAGATTTTCTGCTGCTTAAAAAAAATGTTAGGTTGCAAACAGTTAAAAATCTCTGAAACTCTATAGGATATGAAAAGCACTTCATGACAATTTCTTCCAGCGAACACTTTTTTTTTGGTGCCAGAGGAAGAGTATTTAAAAATGCGTGACTGACAAACAAAAATATCTGCCAGTTCTGGATGCAAGTGAAAGCTGATGGCAAGAAGTGATATCTGAATCCTGAAATACACAATGATCTCTGCTAGGTGCTGAGATAATCATGTGTGCTAATATGCACTCCTCCACGCAGGCTCCTGTTGGAAATAGGAATATGGGAGATGTCAAGGAAACTTTCTAAATGCCTCAATAATCAGATAGAATTTCAAGAAATCACTTTGTAAGAGAAGAGGTCAATGTTATTTTAGCTTGAATAGAGGATACTGGGAGCTAATTTCAAACCAAGTCATCCATTAAGATTTCCCCCTTTGAGAAGGTGTCTTGAAGGTGTTATCAAAAAAAAAGTTGTCTGTTTAAAGGTTTCTATAGCAGCATTACATGCAATAGAAAAAAAAACAGGGGTAAAAACTAAATTCCAAAGAGGAGAGGGATTGTTAAACCAATTGTGATACCGTAACATAATGAAATACTCTAATTCCATTAAAGATGACAAGCATGAGGAATAAAAGGAAAATCTGAAAAGACCTTTATGAGGAAAAAAGCAAATCAGGAAAAAATTGGAACAAACGTGGGTTATGAATGCATACTGAAACAAAAAGCAGAAGTGAATGTGGCTGAGCAAGCCAAGATGACCGATAGGGAAACAGAGGGAGTGATTAAAAAGCTGTTTTGATTATTTATTGTTGTTCAGTCATTCCAGGTGGGTCTGGTTCTCTGTGACCACATTTGGGGTTTTCCTGGTAAAGGCACTGGAGTAGTTTCATTCTCCAGTTCATTTTACAAATGAGGAAACTAAGGCAAATAGTGTTAAGCGTCCAGGGTCAAAGAGCTAGTTAGTGTCTGAGGCCAGATTTGAACTCAGGTTTTCCTGATTCTAGGCTCAGCATTCTATTCGTTAAGCTGCCTAGCTACAGGATTTATATCCTGAAATGAATTAAAAAGTAAATATTTACTAATCGAGCAATCAGAATGCATTTATTAAGCAATTATTGTGTTTTAGGAGATATGTACGCAGTGGAGATACCAAGATAAAAATGAAACAGCTTTTCCCCTCAAGGAGTTTACAGTCTATCAGGAAGAAATAACATGTACACAGGCATTTGATTATAAAATGCAAAGTTATCTCTACATTAAGCAGTTTGGTGGTATTTGATGTTGTTTCTAATAAAACAATAAATAAAAACACATCTTATGCCAATTTTTACCCAATCGTAAGCAAGTGACTTTGAATGTAAGAAACAATCTCATACCATAGAAGTCTTTCGGTTGTAATCAAATGCATGTCTTTTTTCTCAATCCATACCTTCTGTCTTAGAATCAATACTAAGTATCATTTCCAAGGCAGAAGAGTGGTAAAGGCTAGGCAATTGGTACTAAGTGACTTGCCCAGGGTGATACAGTTAGGAAATGTCTGAGGTCAGATTTAAACCCAGGACCTCCTATCTCTAGGCTTGGGGCTATATCCACTCTCCACCTAACTCCTCTCAGATTCATATATTCTAAGAAAAAAAATATCAAATGGGTCACTTAATCTAAACCTTTCCTTTTTCCAGATGAAGAAACTGAGGTCAAGAAAACTTATGTGATTTGCCATGGTTACACAGCTAATAAAGTCTGAGGTTATATGTGAACCCAGGTCTCCCTGACTCACACTTCAGCACTCACTCCACTACTCCAGCTACCTCAAGACAGTTATCCTTAACATCGTATTCATAGACCTTTTATCCATAGGGTTTATATTGAATATAACAAGAAAGGCTGGAGCCAGAAATTCTTAGCCTAGAAGTATTGATTTAGGGTTTCTGTCAAGATAGCAAGATCACCCAGCAGATAGAGCAATGGGTTTGGAGGAGGCACGACTGGGTTCATATTCTGATTCTTAGTAGCTTTGTGAACTTGGAAGAGCTCTTGGGGCCTCAGTTTCCTCATCTGTAAAAAGTTTTGGACTGTATGAACTCTTAGGTCCCTTTCAGTCTTAAATCTATGATACTCTGTACATACATACTTCACATATTGTGATGAGACACTCAAGAAATCTTATAGTTATTATGCAATGTTTCTAAAACAGAAATGAATTGCTTTGGATTTTTATATGAAAGATCATCCTTTTTCCCCAATATAAGACCTTGCAAGCTCAGGGGTGGTGGCTAGGGAGGGGAGGAGAGGGAAAAGAACCTGGAAAATTAAAAAGAATTCTGGTACATTTATTCTTTAGTTTTTGTGGTACTCCACAAGCCTGGTTCACCTCCTACCTCTCTGAATGCTCAAAAAAGAAGGAACTGAATTGCCTGGTAATTCCTTGTACCTGTGGTCAGACTCTTTGTCCTGCATTTTCTATCATTGCTACGTGGTGATGTACTTAGAGAGACTTATATGGGCTGTGTAATGCCCGATGGAAGTGGGTTTTGTGTGGAAAGCAGAGGGCAATAAAAAGCGAGATTAATTAAATTCAAAAAGAAAAAAAAGACATACTCAGCCATAAATTTAGATTTTTTTTCAGAGTGGCTTAATGACTGTCAAGAGGCAATGATTTGGCTAAGTGGACAGAGCTCTGGGGCTGGAATCAGGAAGAAGACCTTGGTTCAAATCCAGCCTCAAACACCTACCACATGTGTGATCCTGGGCAAGTCATTTAACTTTTATTTGCCTTAATCCAGGAAAGAAGGAATTTGCAAACCCCTCCAGTATCTTTGCAAAGGAAATCCCCTGGACAATATGGTCCATGGGGTCATGAAGAGTTGGACACAACTTAATGATTCAACAACAAGAACAGAAACAGCAACAAACAATTAATGACTGGCAGCAAATATCCTAGCAAAAAGTTCTAAAATACTATTGGTGATATGATACAGTGGAAAAAACCCCACCAACTCTGGGGTTAGGGACCTGGGATGCAGTTATGTTTCTGATGCTTTATATTTGTGTGAATCACTTAACTTTCACTGGAAGCTCATTATCTTATTTACAAAATGAGAAGCCTGGACTAAATGACCATCAGGTCCCATCCAAATCTACAAGCCAAAAATGTTTTCTGAACAAGGTGAAATTCAGGCATTTACTTTGAAAGAGAATCTATCTATCCTTGGATGCATGTTTGATGCAACTAGGTAGATATTTACTCTGATAGATCACATCATAGTCTACTCTTGTCTTTTAATTTTGTGATATTATAGTCTATGTTGTTTTAGGACTCTTTCCTAGAGGATATACCTAATGAGCTAGAGGCTTTTCTCAGTGTATTTTTTTCCCCCAAAAATCATCCTCAACAACTTCCGAGAAGCTCATCATTAAGTTGAAGGTAGGGTGAAGAGTTTTTCAGCTACTCCATTTCAAAAGATAAGGGGTCTTGATCTCTGCATCAGTGAAAGGAGTACTCACATAGACAAAATCTCAGATCCTTATAGTATTGAAATATTAAAAAGGCTGAGGCTACACTGGGCAGCTAGAAGCTATGGTGGATAGAGTACCAGTCAGAATCAAGAAGATCTAAATTAAAATACAGCCTCAGACATTCACTGTGTGATCCTGTGTGATTGCCTCAAATCCTCATCTGTAAAATGTGGGCACAGTGGAGAAGGAAATGGCAAGCTACTTCAGTATCTTTGCCAAGAAAATTTTATGGATAAAAGTCCATGGGGTCACAAAGAGTTGTACATAACTAAACAATAGCAAAAAATGCTACACCAAGTAAATATGCCATTAACAGAGAGCTTTTTTATGTCTTGAAAAGACCATAATGAGATGATATATTATAAAAGCATCTTGCACCTTCAAAGCTAGAAAAATTTACTATTTAAAAAATAAAATTCTGTTCTTAGGAAATTTATGAAAATGTTTGGAATGGTACACTGAGCTTGTCATCATTCCTCTCTAGGCATAGGAAAAGTCCTTATTTTTGAGATGTAACTCAATCCAAAAACAATTTTATGGCATATGAGGTCAAAACCCCAAGGAAAATTAGTCTCATGATACAAAATGTCAGAGAATTATGTCAATATTTCTTTTTAAGTAAGAAATTTTAAATGCAGATCATTGGAAAGAACTGCCTGTACGAAACAGTCTAGTCATCTTTTCACCTGGCAACTTCTATCACTATGAGGAACTGCTTCATTCTTTGCCCCTGTATTTATATCACTTGGCATACAGTAGGTGTTTAATAAATACTTGATTGAATCTTAAAAATCTACTTATTTCTTTATTGCATACTCTATACTTTTTGAAGATCACTCTTACTTTTTTTAAAGAAACAAAATTCAAAATTTAATAATGGTATCCAATTGGGGGACATGACTTCTTAAAAAGTAATAATAATCCATTTTACTAAATACCAGGTATCCCCAAAGTCTTAGTGTTGATTTAAGCAATTAAATCTTCAATTCAATTAAAGCAATTAGGAATTAAAGATTAAAATGGAACTAAAGTTCTTTGGATTTACCTTGTAACTACTAAAAGTCTGACTATGTATAGAACACCATGCTTAGGAATAAGAAAGACAAAATTAAATAAAACAGTGACCCTGTTCTCATGAGGTTTACATTCCAGAAGGCAATAAATCATAAGTATAAATAATTATGGTACACAAGATTATATAATAATGGCATTAGAGAGCCACAAATAAAATGTCATATGAGGTTTGGGAATAGAGGAAGGCCATTTTAAGTGGAGATGAAAAGTATAAAGAAATTTTTCTGGAAATAGGTACTGTTGAGTTAGTTTAGAATGGATAGTGGTGAATCTAATGTGGGGAGATATAGGTGAGAATGCCTCACAGGCATAAGGAAAATCAGTAGCAAAGGTAAAAGAGTGGGAAAATAAAGGGGGAACAATATACAGGAGGCCAGAGTAGTGTGGTATGATGGAAAGAAAACTAGATTTAAAACCAGAGGCTGTGGGTAAAAATATCTTGCTTTGCCACTCAACACTTGTTTGTATTTATTCTAATCACTTTAATTTCTCTGGACCTAAATTCTTTGAATGTAAAATGAATGTGTTTAACTTATTGATATTTAATGTCTCTTTAATCCCTAAAACTATGATCCTATGAATTATAGAGAAAGATGGGCAGTGAATAGAGTTGTGGTCCTAGATTCAGAAAGACTCATCTTTCTGAGTTCAATAGATACTCACTCTGTGATCCTGGGCAAGTCATTTAGCCCTCTTTGTCTCATTTCCTTTTCAGTAAAATGAACTGGAGAAGGAAATTGCAAACTCTTCCAGTATCTTTGCCAATAAAAACTCAAATTAGAGCATTAAAAGTTGGACATGACTGAAAAATGACAGAAAAACAACAGGGTATGGCATAAGGGTGGATGGCTTTGAAAGCCAGGCTAAGAAGTTTCTACTCTTCTAAGGAAGATCAAAAAGATTCTGCTGGTATTGAGAAAGGGCAAAATGATGCATGATATGCCATTTTATCTCTATATAAAAAAGTGAGAAGCCACAGCATGTCTATACCATTGCTTTAGGTCATAGAAGATAAGCTATCCAGGGACATTCTGGAACTTCTTCATTTGAATAACATCCAAACATGGTGGTAGATAAGTCACACAGTGGCTAGATACCAGGATTTTGAGTCAGGAAAAACTAAATTCAATGCTGGCCTCAGACAATATGTGATTCTGGATGAGTCACTTAACTCTGCCTTCCTCAGTTTTCTCATTTATAAAATGGGTGTAATAATAGCATCTATTTCCTAGATTGTGGTGAGAATGAAATGAAATAATATTTGTAAAGCACTTTGCAAACATTAAAATGTTATAAAATGCTTTTATTAATGAGAGGGAATCAACAACTAATTATGATATCCTTCCATTTTCCCAACATACAGTGTTTGCCAGTCAGTGAAGATACATTAAGCATTTGCCAGGTGCCAACTATTGTGTTAAGCATTGGGGATAAAAAGACACAAAAATTCACAATCCCCTTCCTCAAGGAGTTTGCGTTTGAATGGTGGAGACAACATGTAAACAACTATATCTGTACAAAATATACAGTGTAAATGGGTGGTGGTAATCATGTAGGGAAGGCATTAGGAGTGGGAGTGGATTAGGAGGAATGGGAAAGACCTCATGAAAAAGATGGGTTCTGAGGTCATTATCAAAGGAGGCTAGAGAACCCAAGAGGTGGAGATGAAAAGAGAGACCATTCCAGGTGTGGGGGATAACCAGAGCATCCTTTACAAGTGAGGATAATATCACTGGGTCATAGTGTACATGGAGGAGAGTGATATCTCTCAGCTCCATTGAATCATGAGAGGGACACACTCATATATTTTCAAGCTGAAACACACATGGAGACACATACAACATATACTCACATAGCAAGAATGTATATATATGTATATACACAAACACACATATATGGAGAGAGACATATTAGCATGTTATTTCTTTTATTAGAATATGAACTCCCCAGGGGAATATTTTCTGCTTTTGTATCTCCAGAGCTTAGCAAAGTATTTGGCACCTACTAAATATTTAATAAATGCTTATTGACCTTCTGCAAGAGGAGAAAGGAAGAGTGAACACGAGTATCCTTCGATATTTTGCTGGGTTGCCTTTATTCCTTTTTTCCAGTATGTCCCCTGGATGCTAAACGTTCTGGCTGGTGAAAAATGAGAAGCATACTGGCAAAATAAAAAGTGTTAGAAGTGTACCTACAAATACAAAACTAAATATGCCAGAAATGGAGGCTAGCAACATAAGTACAGTAACACTCCGCCTACATGGAACTCGGCTCTCTGGAAATCTCACTTAGCTTACAGAGGATAACATATGTAAAGAACTTGGGAAATCCTAAAGTGCTAAATAAATGTCATCCATTATTATTGTTATGATGATGATGAAGAATAGGAAAGACCTCCTTTGTGTAGTCCAAATGAATTGATGGATAAACACACTTACAGAAGCACTTGCTATATGCACAGAACTGTCCTAAGTGCTGAAGAAACAGACATTTAAGCAAACCACTGCTTTCAAGCAGCTTACATTCTAATAGGAAGAGACAGCACACACAGATGCATGGTGACCAGGGAGGGATAGTTTGATTTGGAAAGTTACAGGGTTGTTGAGTGGGACTACAGGAGAGAAGATTCCAGGAACAGTGATAGTGTTGATTTGATTATGGCTCTAGACATAGAAAAGAGGGGAGCAGGAGAATGGTACAGTGCTTGGTGGAAAGGAAGCTGGTGAGAAAATGGCCAGGAAACTGATCCTCACAACATCCCTAGAAGGAAGATGCTACTATTGTCCAAATTCCTCAGATAAGGAAAGCTGAGGCTCAGGGAAACTGCAACCTAGTCAAGGTCATGTATGTGGCAAGTGTCAGTGACAAAATTTGAGCATAGAACCTCTAACGCCAGTACTCTTTATACTGCACCCCATGGCCTACTTGATTCACTGAGGTGAAAATATAGTAGTATTTTTAGTTTGTTATATTACAAATAGATTTTTGGGTGCTGTGCAGTCATTTTAATAATTTATCATCATAAATCTAAAATCTCATTTTCAGGTAAATTCAATTTTGTTACTTACCAACAGAAAAAACAAATGAGTTGGCACTAAAATCAATTTGATCAAGTTTAATGGAAGAAGTTGGTGAAGAAAATTTGTTCTAATCTGCCCAGACAGAAATACATAAGTTAATCTATTCCGTGATTGAGGCCACCCAGAAGGACTAAATGAGGGTAAATATTAGAAACCTACACAGTGCAGAAAATGCATAATTAGCATGGGTCAAAGCAGTGGCAGCTGACTTTCTCACCGACCTACACAAATATTTTGTACGGTATAATTAATTTTCCTATGAGAATTAGATTAGCTGCAGTGTTGATACTGCCAGGGTAGAGATGTATAATTTATCACTGCTCTAGAAGATATAATTCTCTTATCACATATATATGTCACTTCCAAGTTGACTTGTCCTTGAGCAAAGTCTTTATTGGGTGGGTTGACATTCTTAAAAGTTTCTCCAGAAGTTTTGCTGTCTTTCTTGCTTCTCCAAAACAAATTAAAAAATGGTAATAGGGGTACAATAAGATACCTGGTAAACCAATGAAAATTTTATTTCCAAGAAATCTCACTATTTTATGGATATATCCTGTGGATTACATTCGGTCCTCAGTATAGACCATACTATACAATTTTTTATAAAATGGAAAATATTTTGTACAACATTTGGATTGCATTAGTAGAATGAATAGCGGATTGGATTCAGAAACATGGATTCAAACCATAACTTGCTACTTCCTAACCAATAGATGCTAGATGGGCCATTTTTCTCTGGGACTCATTTTACTCATCTACAAATCAAGGGGGCTGGACTAGATAACCTTTCTGGTGCTTCTCAGATTCAAATGTTGTGACACTTTGGTCTATATTGTGGGCAAAAATGGGATACTAAACTCTGTTCTCCATTTTTGGTCTCTAGACTCATGCTTTTGGCCATCAGGTTGTCTTCTCTGACACCATCACCACTTTAGCTCAGGCTCTTATCATCTCACCCATGGATTACTGCAATATCTTGCTGGTGAGGCTATCTTCTTTAAGTCTCTCCCCACTTTAATACATTCTCCATTCTGCTGCTTTTATATTTACCTAAAATGCAAATCTGATCATGTCACCTTCCTACTAAGAAAACTTCAGGAGCTACCAATTGGCTACAAATGCAAATACAAAATGCTCTACTGGATATTCAATGCTCCTTCCAAGTCTTCCTATGACTTCCTCCTCAACATGGACTCTTCGCTCTAGTGACACTGATATTCTAGCTTATCCAAAAATAAGACATTTGATTGCTTGACTGTGGACATTCTCTTTGGCTGTCACCTGGGATACCATCCCTCCTTCACTCTGACTAGACTTCACTGGCTTCCTTTAAATTCCAGCTTATACAGGAAGCCTTCTCCAATCCCTGTTAATTTCATTGCTTCCCCTCTGTTCATTATATTCTCTTTATTCTGTATGTAGCTTGTTTTGTAATTATTTATTTTCATATTGTCTCCTCCATTATATTGAAGGCAGGGACTGATTTTTGCCTCTTTTTTTATATCCCTAGCTCTTAACAAAATGCCTGACACATAATAGGGGCTTAATAAATATTTACAGGGTTGAACGATCAGAATTCTTTTTCTGTTTGAGTGGCCTCAGGTGATATGAGTACCATAGGTGCAATGGGTGGATAAGTCGCAGTTATCAAAAAAGAAACAAACAAATGTGCTATCTGGGAGTTAGTGGATTCTCTCTCATAGAAGATTTCCTAGGAAAAGCTGTATAGTTGCTTGTTAGGTATGTGTGGTGGAGGTTTTTTTTTCAGATATGGATTTAACTGGATAAGTCTATGTCCCAGGCTTGACTCCTCTACTATAGAAAAAGTCTAATTTTAACTTGTGTCAAATCTAAAATTATATGTATGTATCTCCTACCTTTTGCTCCTAAATTCCATGCTATATGGCCAGGTAGAAAAAGTCAAATTCCTTGCCCATATACCATTACTTCAAACTTTAACCCAGCTATATGTTTGTTATGGGTTTTCCCTTTTCTTGGCTAAAGAGAAATAACTTTTAGATATCATAGGTAGATTTGGACTTGGAGTCAGAAAGACTGGAGTTTGAATCCTGTCAGAGATACTTAGTAGCTATGTCATTCAGGACCAAGTCACTTAACTTTTAATCTCAGTGTTCTCATCTGTAAAATGAGAATATTAATATCATATAACTCACAGTTATCATTGTAAAGAACATTTGAGTGTTTTATCTACTTTAAAGCAAAATAAATACTATAACTAATAATAGTAATTATTAATATTGTCCCCATTTTTAGTAACTAGTACTCATTAATATGGCTCTGATCGTCTTATTTGCTCTGGTTTGTCTTCTCCTTCATATGTTTACTCTCTTACTAATGTTTTCTCTAAAAGTTACCTCTCAGAACTGAATCACAGCATTAGATGCAGGCTGTTCAAATTATTAATGGATTATTATATCCCACTATTTGAATACTATGCTATTTTCATGGAAGCTATAGTACATTAGCTTTTTTTTTTACTTTCATAGCATCTAATTGATTTGATTGAGGTTGTAGCATATTAAAATCCCCATTTTTTGCAAATGAATTTGTTGTCTCACTATGTATGTATCTGACAAAAATGTACAACTTTGTATTTTTCCCTATTAAATTTTATCTTGAACTTATTGAACTTAAAAGTTTAGCTCGCTGAGAGCTTTTTTGGGTGGGTCTTTATAATTCAAAAATTAGCCTCCCTTTCTAACATATTATCTGATGATTTGATGACCCATTGAAATTCTTTAGAAACAATCATCAATATATTTTGATAGAAGTCACCCACAAAAGGATTCTGTGACTGTGAAAACCAATTTCTACATAATCTACTTAAAATATGTAGAGCAAAAAAGTCATTAACCCAATACATGAAGAGAATTCTGGGAGTGGTACAGTACATAATATGATATTCTAAGCTATAAATCATAGAATGAGAAGGACCTACTATTGGCTTAACATATAAGGCATATAATAACTGGTAGTACATCTAAGTAGTTCCATTATCTGCCAGAAAACTGATATGTGGTATAAAGCAGAAGGCCAACAAAGTAAAAGTCCACTGGGAAAACATCATGAATATTCTGATGATGCTATTTTTAGTGAGACCCTAATAACTAACAAAATAGAGTCCTAAAAACAAAACAAAATAGAGGTTATGGGCTTCAGAAAGACAAATAGACAGCTAAGGTCAGTGAAACACAGTTGGTTTTACTCATATCTGGGATACATCAGTCTTCCTGCACTAGACAGCATATCCACCTTGTGGTTTCTAAACCACATTATATTGCTCTGGTATGCTTTTCAACAACCATTTTTATTAAATCATCTGTCTCTCTGACACATCAAATGAAATCATATTTGTGATCAGCTTAAGAAGCAAAGGAACACACATTTTGACAGCTCAGATGCTTAAATAAATTGAAACACACTAGCCATATAATTTTCTAAGTGTTTGTGATGTCTTCAATTCCAACATCACACTTTTCCCTTTCTATTTTGCCTGGGACAAATTTTCTGCATCATCAGGAACTAGAAGACCATAGTAACATAACATTCTCTGTACCTGGAGGTAGATGGTGCAGTAGATAGAGTGCAGTCTTGGAATTAGGAAGACCTGAGTTCAAATCCTATTTCAGTAACTTACTAGCTATATGGCCCAAGGCAAGTTACTTCACTTCATTCTCATTTTCCTCAACTTTAAAATGGTAACAAAAACAGTATCTACCTCATAGGATGATTGTGAAGATATAATGAAATAATATTTGTAAAAGTGCATTGCAAACATTAACATACATAAATGCTAGCTATTATTATCATTAGTTAAATCTCTATCATATCATATTTATTCTTATTAGTTAGGGGCCATCATTTATATATTTTTTCAGAAACCTTCATTTTAAGCTGGTATGATGATGAACAAGTTGGAGATGAACAACTTACTTTGCTATGAGTATTTTTAATTTTTCAGAAATCACACATTCCTGTCTCACCGGTTAAATGTCTTGGGGAGGGGAAGGATGCAAGTTTATATAAAAACAGAGAAGAAATAGAGGGAGTTGAGAGATATCAACTGTAAAGAACAGTTTTCTAGAAGGCAAATTAGAAACTATAGTCACTGTGTCTGGTAAATTATTTAAGCCTGTAAATAGTGACTAAATTCTCTCTTCCAAAGTAATTAGTGGATATTTGATGAGGGGTCCCCACATCTGCCTTTATGGTGATAAATGAAACCAGAAACTCTTATCAGGTCCCTGACATTAATAAGAATTGTAGAATTATTAAAATACTTACATCACTCTCATGACCTTCACGAAGGTTGTATGTGAGATCATGCTGAATGTCTTCCACAAATTTGTGAGCATATTCTGGGTAAAGGTCTAACACTTCAAAGAGTCCTTTGAGGATAATGCATTGGAGATCACAGTAGGTGAGTGCCTTCACATCTGCATTTGTTTTAATAACTTGGTCCTTAATTGAGAGGTTTGCTCCAATTAAATCGCCTTTCCCTAAAACACATGAAAGGAAAAGAAGGTGGAGGGAGAAGAAACACTCTTAGACCAAACTCAGACTTTGAAACACCAACCTTCAATCCCTGGAATCAATTTGAACATTAAAAAGGAACGTTTTCTCTCCTTAGTACATAAGAACACATCATAGAGGAACAGAAAGGTTAGGGATCTATCCATGGTCCTGACTGGATTTATTAAGAAGCTGTAAGACTCACAAGGTCATTGTGAACAAAGAGCTTGCAGGAGAAACATTGTAAGCTCCAAATTGTTATGATATATAAATGCAAATTAAAGTTCTCAAGCTTCATTTTGCAAACCTTCAACATGGCAAAAATAATAAAAGATGGAAATGGTCAATGTTGGAGGAGTTAAAGGAAATCAAGCACACTAATACAACATTGTTAGAGCTCCAAATTGTTTCAATGATTATAGAAAATAATTTGGAAATATGACAGAAACTAAGCTATCCCTATGCTTTTATGAAGAAATGCCTCTATGGGGTGAGAGACCAAAGGATGTAAAAGACAAAAAGAAAATTTATATACCATAACATTCAGAGAAGCACTTTTGTGGTAGCAAAAATTGGAAACAAGTTGGACACTACCTAATAAGAGGATGAATGAATAAACTGTGGCCCAAGGTATATAATGTCATGAGAAAATATACTATAAGAAATGAGGAATATAAGGAATTCAGAGCACCAGGAAAAGATTTGTAGGAGGATTCAGTGAAGCAAACAAAACTAGGAAAACAATATAAATGAAAACTCTGAAAGGCAGGACTTTGCTTCTAAGTTAAGATTGAGTTTTATTAGTCTTTTCAAGCCTGTTGAACTGGTTTGGTAATTTACACAATGATCTACAAGTGTCCTGAAATCACTCATGCATCTTACAACATGTCTATCTCACTTATCTGGACTTCTTTAAAATCAACGTGATAATGCTAGTAAAATTCATTGTGTTCTCAGAGAAGTCCATTATTGTAAGGTGGCAGTATATTATTATAATTACTAACACTCACCCAGGATCCTGTCTCCAATGAGTAATGAGCTTTCCTTCCAATAATTCATATAGTACATTCTTTCACTCTCCTTCATTAATTACTTCCTATCTTGTGGTCCTGAATTCCCTGGGCTCATTCATCCTCTTCTTTACCTTAATCATTTTCTCCCTTACTTTGCTCATTTATGTCAGTATCTCCTCCTTTTCAATCCTGCTCCAATATTCGTAATGAATTAATTTCTAGTGGAAATGATGTGTCAGTGGATCCCTTTATTGATAACCCTTGTGATATCCCCTCTGCCAGTCATCATGTTCTATTTTTCACTATTGGAATGGAAGCTTTTGGAGGACATGCACTGTTTTGCTTTTGAATTTGTACCCTTAGATATTGGCACATAGATAATGTTTAATAAATGCTTATTAATTTATTAATATCAGTGATTCATATGTGTTCAGACTTGCATGCTGATAATTAGAAAAAAATTCAATTTGCTAAATTATAATCATCATGAGGGTATTCATCATCTGTTTTAATCTTTGTATATCCACAATTCCTAGTACAGTACTTGGAATATACTGGGTGCTTAAGAGCTATTGAATCAGTTACTTAATTATTCAGCTTCACAATTATTTGCCAATAACCATTAATTTTGACAGAGCCCAGAGACATATTAGAGTGGGGGAAAGAATTGGTAACAAAATTGGTAACAAAAAAGATTAGTAATCTTCTAGGTCTAAATCTCAGCTCTGTTTCTTATTACCCAAATAATTTTGGGAAAGTCATACTCCCTTCTTGGGATTCAGTATCTTCAATTCTGAAATAGCAATGTTTTTACTCTGGAAAGGGTTCTAACCATAAATAATTCTCATGGCTTTATCAAAAACAGGCAATGACAGACACACCTTATTTGGTCTTTGAAACTAATTATTAAACTCGCCAGTTAGGCAATTCTGTGAATATCTGGGCCTTTGAGCAAAGCAATCATCAAAATATTTCAAGCCATTCTTGTAGAAAAGTTTGAGAGACTGTGGCCTGGGTACTAGAGCAATTGGATAGATTTAGAATTGGTTGAATGTCCAGGCAGTCAAAAAGCATTTATTAAGCATCTGATCTATGACAGGCATTGTGATAGGTGACTTAGAGTTTTCTAATGGAGTACCCTAATCTGTGTTTGACCCTGTGGGGAGGGGATTAAACCTTTTATTAATAACTTGGATCAAGGCATAGATGATAGCCTTATCTGTTTTATGGATAACACAAAGCCGGGAAAGATAAATAACTCCCTGGACAACAATCAAGATCACAAAGCTCTTTATTGCCTACAAAGTTGGGACAAATCTCAGATGAAATTTAAAGGGAGAAAAATGAAACCTTAAATTTGAATTGAAAAATTAATTGAAAAGTGCAAGACAGAGGAAGCACAGTGAGATAATAATTTTACCAAAATGATTAGAAGTTTTTTAGGGGACCACAAGTTCAATAGGAGTTATCAGTGTTATATGGTGACCTCAAAATGCTAATACATAATATAAAATGCTATAATATATAATTGTACATACATATATGCATATATAATACTCTATATAAAAAGCAGAACTCTCACAAATAAGTAGGAGGAGATGGCACTGCTGTGCTCTGCTTTAGCAGGAACACATCTGAAGTATTGTTCTGGGTATCATGATTTAAGAAAGACATTGATAAGGTGGAGAGTACCTAGAGGAAAAAGGTAAAAATGGTGACAAGCCTCAAATTTTTTCCATGCCAAGATTTGTGAAGGATATGGGGAAGTTTAGTTTGGCAAAGAGATGACTGGGGATACATAGGCACATGGAAGGAGACATGTTATCTCCTTTAATTATGTAAAAGATCTTCATGTGGAACAGTGTTTAGACTTATTTGTATTGACTCTATAGAACAGAACTAGAAATAATGGGAGGAAGATGCCAGCAGGAAAATTTATACTTGATATATGGAAAAGCTCAGAATAGGAAACCTTGAGAGGTCATGGGTTTCCTATCACTAGAGACCTTTAAGCAGTGATTAGATCATAGCTGGTTAAGTATATGGAGTGGGAGTTCTTTTCATATGGGTTGGATTAAATAGCTATTTAAGTTCCTTTCAACTTTGAAATTCTGTCATTAAAGCTAGAGGTCATTTTTCCAAATTCTCATTTTATAGATGAAGAAACTGGGTCTTAGAGAGGTTAAATGGATAATTGGGAGCAGAGCTGAAATTTGAACACTGATTTCCTAAGTCCAAATCCGGGTCTCTTTTTACTGCATGATTGTACATCTCCATCTGAGGTCCCTTCCATTTCTGAGTTTCTGTCACTCTGTGAAATGTTTCTGGTACATATCAAGAAATAATTTCTGCTTGGTTTTAAGGAAAAAGAAAAAATGACCAAATAAATCAATGAAACTCTGGGTTAATACACTTATAAATATTTGTTGCAGATAAAGTATTGCTAGCTTTTTCAATTGTGTTTACCTTAAAAAAACAGTGGATTTAGAGAGCTGATTCTGCAAAAGGATTGAAAGAAGAAATAGCACTAAAACATCAATATTTATTATACTTTCTGAGGCTGTAAAAGGTCACATTGTCTTTAAAGACTTTGGATTTGGTTTCTTGTTGCTGTTACTAACTTCAATCACAGGCATTCTGCTACTTTATAATCCTGTTGTTCCACAGAAGAAAATGATGGGGTGACCTTCTTGCCAAAGTAAACCCCTCTACATGCACAAATTAACTTTTTCCTATCCCATCTTCTCTGGCATGTTGTTCTCTCTATTATTCCCGACACATTCATATTGAATATCTTCCTGTCTACTGGCAACTTCCCTTTTATTCTCAAACAGACCCATATCTCTCCCGTGCTTAAAAAAACCAATCACTGGAACTGTTCATCCTTGATATTTGTCATCCAATATCTCTCCTCTACCTTTTGTGGTAAAATTTCTTGAGAAAGCAACCTAAATTTCATGCTTCGACTTCCTTCCTCTCACTACCTTCCTCATTTTCTATAGACTGGATTTTAACTCATCATTCAATTGGCTTGCTCTCTCCAAAATTATCAATGATCTCTAAATTGCCAAATCTGATGGGTATTTCTCAAATCTTATCCTTTTTAACCTCTATGCAGCATTTAGCACAGAGGATCACTCTCTTTTCTCCGTGATGTTCCCTCCTCTCTAAGTTTCTTTGACATCACTCCATCCTGGTTCTCTTATCTGTTTGACTTCTCTTTCTAAGTCTCTTTTACTGGATCATCATCCAGTTCATGCCCACTAAGGGTGGGCATTCACTAGGGCTCTGTTCTGGGCCCTCTTCTTTTATCCCTATGTAGAATTTTACTCGGTGATCTCATTAGCTCTGATGAATTTAGTTACCATCTCCATGCTAGTGATTCTCAGATTTACTTATCCACTCCTAACCTCTCTTCTAACTTCTGGGTTCCTACCTCCAATGGCATATCAGACATTACAAAATTGAGATCCTGTAGATGTCTTAAACTCAACATGCCCAATTATTCCTTTTTGCTTTAGATTGTACCACCATCCATATAGTTCTTTGAATTTACAACTTTCATCTCATATCCAATTATTGTCAAATTCTCTTGATCTAACCATTGCATTATACCTCCTTCTCCTCTCTTACATTGCTACCACCCTGGTATAAGCCCTTATCATCTCACAGCAGGACTATTGCTGTAGCCAATGGTTATCCTTTTTGCTTCTGGTCACTTTCACTCCAGTTCATCCTCTACTTAGCTGTCAAATTAATCTTCCTAAAATATTACCATGTTATTTCTCCATTCCCCTTTCTCCTCATTCAATAAATTTCAGTGGTTCCTTATAACCTCCACGATCAGATATATTTTCTCATCAGATGATAAGATTCTGAAAGATAAGATCATTCATCTTACACTTCTTTGATTCATTGATAACTATTGCTTTTTTCATAGTGTATATGCCCTCCATATATGTTTGATACATGAATGAATCTCTCTCAGGGGTAGAAATAGCTCAGGGAGGCAATATATCCTGATGGAAAGAATGTGGGATTTGGAGTCAAAGGACTGAGCTTTGTATCACAATTTGGTCACTTATTCCCTTGTGAACTTTGACCAGACACTTAAAATCTTTAGGGTTCAGTTGTTTCATTTGTAAAATAATTAAAAACAGCAACAAAATTTGCGTTTAAATAGTATCGTTCAGTCACATGTGAGTCTTCATGAACATAACTATCCATGGAGTTTTCTTAGCAAAGATACTGGAATGGCTTGCCATTTCCTTCTTTAATTGGTCCAGTGGATCTTTGTGTCAGAAAATCACTGGTTAAGTGATTTGTCCAAGGTCAAATATCTAGGAAGTGTCTGAGGCTGGGTTTGAAATCAGGTCTTCCTTTCATTTAGTAAAGATGGACAGTGCTATGCTTTTTCTAAAACTAACGGTAAAAATCATAGTCCTTGCCATTATGTTAGAAGAAACACTGGGCCACAAGTCAGAAGTACAAGGAAAGTCCTTACTTTGCCACTAACCCTCTGACATTGGTCCAATGACTATACCTTCCTGGGCCTCAGTTTTCTCATCTAAACAATGGGAAGAGTAGACCAGATAACGGTGGCTGACATTTCCATTCATTATTTTACAAATATTATTTCATTTGACATTGTTGAATTTCACAGCACTGGGTGGAGGGGGTAGGTGCTATTAGAGTAAGACAGCCATTTTTCTGTTGTCATATAGCTAGTAAATGTCTGAGATGGGATTCAAAGTCATTCTCCTGATTCCAAATCTAATCCTTCTTCTTCTACATCTTACTGTCTCCCAAATGCCCTCAAAGCACCCACTGAGCTCTAATATTCTGTGTGATTGTATTGCACTCCACCATTTTCCTAGTTTGAAACTGTCTGTGAGTCATCCATCCGCCATCTATAACTTACGCTTGTTTGTAATTTGATAGTCAAATGCCATCTGTAACATGTATGTTTATCTGTAGCATTCACCCATTTTATTTTTAAAAAGAAACCATCATATAATGAATGAGAAAAGCACCATTACCTTGAAATAAAATGAAAGTATATAGAGACCACCAATCAATTCCTACCATTTCAGCATATGCTACTCCAATAAACTAGGTTATGTGGCACCTTCTGGTGGGGACTAGAGAGCTGGTTAGCTCGAGCAGATTTATGGCATGGCATCTGTTTGCTCATTCTTCTATCCTGTAATAGCAGCAACATTCATGAATTCATATTGGGAATGACACTGTGTATTGTGTAGAAGGTGAGGATAAGTAAGGGAGAGTTCTGGCTCTGACTTTAGCTGTGAGATTTGGGGAATGTCCTTTTAGGGTCTTTGAGCTTCAATTTTCTAATCTGAAAAATGAGGATAATAATGCTTATTCTTTCTGTTTTAGAAAGTTAGTGGGAGGATAAGGTTTCGTAAGCATGAAAGTGCTACATCACAAGAGTGAGCCATAATTACTATGGGTCAGGTACTTTTGAGGTTCTATTCCAATTGTGTACTACTCTTTGCGACCCCATTTTAGGTTTCCCTGTCAAAGACACTGGAATGTTTTGCTATTTTGTCCTCCAGCTCCTTTTCCAGATGAAGAAACAAGAAGCAAACAGAGTTAAGTGACTTGCCAAGGGTCACACAGCTGGTAAACACCAGAAGCTGGATTTGAACTCCTGACTCCAGATCTGATAATATCCACTGTGCCATTTAGCTGCCATCTGTACTATTAATTGCACTAAATCTTGTCTCTGACCCATACTAGTGATTGTCTCATTTTGGGGGGAGTCATTAGCCTCTTGGTATCCATAGGTAGTTACTCTGAGACTATCAGTGGCAGAAAATGTACCTACCTGTTTGACAGAGGGAGTTTCCTCAACAGGGAGTTTTCCTCTTCCAGTGAAATTACAAGTCTAAACCCTATTCTCATAAGTCATATGGAGAAGTGTATTTAAGAAAATCAGACTTGAGTTTTCTTCCTGAAAAATGACAGCTATCTACCCAAAGTTAAAGTTGGATACTTTGCACAATGGATAAATGGATAAAGAATACAAACAAATGGTCTAAAGAATAAAAAGTAAATCAATAACCACATTTTGATTGTTTTTGTTGGAAAAAATGTTCCTAATCACTCATAATGAGAAAAAATGTAAAGTAAAGTCACAGTGATGATGATGAAAGATAAAAATATGTTGGAGGGGCTTTGTGAAGACAGAAACACTAATAAATTATTGTTGGAGCTGTGAATTTGTTGAGCTCATACAAAAAAAATTTGGTACCTAAGTTATAAAAGAGACAATTATTTGTATCCTTATGCCTATAGTGTTATTGATTTGGAACTGCAAGGGGTCTTTTAAGTTCATTAAGTATAACCTCCTCATTTTACAAGAGAGGATATTGAGTCACAGATAGGTTAAGTAACTTGGTAAAGTTGTCTGAGGCATGATTTGAACTTGCCTCTCAGTGTAGTGCTTTATCCGTGGCACTACCTAGTTGCCACTAGCAATGGGCATTTATCCCAAAGATGTAAAAGCCTGAGAAAAAAATCCCACACTTATCTTTTAGCAGAAAAGTGTAAAATCAGGCAGATATAGTCAGACACAACATGTGATGATTTATTTTGCTTAACTTCCTTTCCTTATTATGAAGGAGGTTTCTGTAGGGAATGGGTTGGTATTGAGAAATGACAGCAATATACAAAAATCAATCAAATATTAAAAATTCAAATACCCATAAAAATTGGAAGAATATTCTGAACAGGGAGAAACTCTAAATAGTACTTCCTAGAAGGCTCTTTTCTTGCTCCTGATGCCATGGGATCAATCAATCAATTGCCCCCAAATCACCCACTTTATGAAATACTTGCTATGTGCCAGGCATAAAAATGGCAATTCAAAAATTCAGAGCATTTGTATAACCTGTACACAAATATAAATAAAAACAACTGTCAGTGAGAGAAGCAAATATGTAGAAATTTCTAAAAGCAATGAAAACCAGAATGTGGGTGGTGTGGAAAATTCAGAGACAGAATCATGTAGCAATTTATTAAATCTTTCATAGAAGATAGAGAATACATTTAACAAGTGGAAAATCCAGTAAATTGTGTGCTACAAAGGATAGCATTTATGTGGAAGCCTACAAATTTGCATTGTATTGTGTTTTGTTTTGAATGATCTTTTTATATTGCATTCTGATACTTTTCTATTTAGTTAAATCTGATGTTACACAATGCCTATTGAGAAATCATGCTTTTTAAAAGACCCAAATACAAGAAGAAATGAATAAAATTATAAAGTCTGGAGTTCAAATTTTATTTGTCATATTTTTAGGAAAACTCTTTTGTCAATGGTTTTTAATAAAGATGAAAAAAGTCACGTTGTATTTTGTTTTAAAGTTGTTTTTAAAATGTTATGCTAAAAGAAGGAATCACTGCCTCAATAAAATATGGGTTTTGTAACACAGAATACAATTAGAGAAAAACATATGGAACCATTCCTTGAAATATAAAAATAAACCTTAGTCCTTAATAGAATGATAGAGTTAGCAGAGGTCTTAGCTTCAAAGGTCATAAGAATAAGCTTAGAGAGGCAATTGGGTAGAGGAAAATCTCTTAGTATAAAAAAAGATAAATAAGGAGATTTGTTCTTCTGACATACAGACAAATAGCATGGATACAATACTTATCTTCTTTGCTTTGTCATGGTGGAGGGAAACTGAGCATATGAGCTTGCAAATTGAAAATAAATCAGTGGAAGGTCTTTCCTTTGGTAGGCTTTACAGTCAGAGGGAAGTAGAGAGACTGAAGGCTGGAAACAAAGAAGTTTATGCCAGATTTTGACACTAAATTATAGTGAAGTCACAAAGGGTTTGGTGAACTCTGGGATTATCCTAAAAGGGCTTTGGAATTTACGTGTTTTTAAAGTTTTTTTTTTTAAACTACATTGTGTGTTTATTCTACTTCAAACCAGGGGGAAAATTCTTGGACTAAGTAATGGTTTGGAAAACTTAAAATCTAGTTAGAAATTTCACTAATTTGTGGCTAGTGTTTGTATTTTTAACCTTTCCTCTAATTTTGTTATAAAATATAGTAATTAGTATGATGAACTATTTAAAAACTTTATTTTTGATTAATAAAACATAATTTAGTAGAAGATCATGCCATGATCTTGAACTCAGTCCACCTTATGAGAAGGCTGCTTATTGGACATCACTTATGAACGGTATTTAGGTCTTATTGTCTATTTGACAGCTTTCCCCCAAATTGTCAATTGGGTACTTAGAGGAAGTAAACAGGTTTGCAAATGCAAAACTACAGCTTGATGGTAATACATCAATAATGATGATGATGATAGCTAACATTTATATAGAATTCACTATGTGCCAGAGAGCATGCTAACAGCTTTACAAATATTATCTTATTTTGATTGACATCACAATTACTTCAAAATAGGATGCATAATTTCCAATCATTTTAATAACTGAATATAAACAGAGGTAATGTATTGAGACCTTATTAAAATGCAAAATGATTAGTGAATAGAAGAAAAATCCTGGAGTCAAGAACACCTGAATTCAAGTCCTGTCTCTGACACAAGTTGGTGTAAGTTATTTAGCATGTCTGTGATTCCATAAGACATTTATCAATCTTTACCAATGACTTCATCATCGGTGGGCAGTGGCTTTCACACAATATAGTTCTCAAAACAATGAAATCAGAGGTGTGGCCAAGAATGTACTTTACTATATTTTTAACGTACTATTGAAAGAGGTACAAAAGCTTTATGAAAAAGAAAACTTTATCCCATTTATTCTGACAATAACTTAAAAGGTTGCCATTGATTAAACCTCTTCTATATTTCACTGATGGGCAAAATACTTCTTAGAAAATTAAGAGGCTGATTATTCTACAACCCACAATTTATACAAATTGACCTATAGACTTGCTGTGAAAATTATAAATCAAGAAATGCTACTATCCTTGCCACTCATGATTCTTTTTTGGGCCGGAACACAAATGCTTAGCTCTCCTGCTCAATCTTAACTCTTTAATTAGTTCTTAGGATATTTGAACTAATAGTTTGCAATAAGATACAAGGTAATTATAGCACAGCATGGCTTTTTACTCTGTGCACTTTGATATAGTATCAGTTAAATCATATAACCATAATGAATGAAGCTTAAAAAGCCCTTTAGTTTAAAATCCCTCTGAATGCAATCATTCTTTCCATGAAATTCTTAAGAGGAATCCTGGAGAAAAAAATACCTATACAAATACGGATATGGAAACATTTTTGAGAAAAATCAAATCTTATTTTATATAAGAGGACTCAAATTAGAGAAATTTTAGACCTGTAATATAATTTGTGAAAACATTCAAAGACAATCCAGACCTTATTTAACATCATAATATTCATGCTGAGGGGAAAGCTAATGTATGGAACAATTACTGGGAAACTTATAGTGACCTATCACACTTTATTTGGCAGTAGATGATTCATATTAGAGTTTAAATCCTTTTAGTCTTGGAGAATTGGTTCAGAGGAGGAGCGCTTGCTGATTTCTGTGGGTGACCATTGACTTGTTGTAAAGTTCCAACTGACATTAATTTTTTCCTTACATTTATTAAGCCAAAATCCAATTCTTGGCAACTTCTACTCATTGACATACACAGAGATGAAGCTTGCTACCTTTTCCAGATCACTATTCTTCAAAAATTTGAAGTAGGCATGATTTTCTTGAGGTAGCAATGTACTCATTCTCAAAAAAAGCTTCCTTGATAGATTAGAACTGTGCCCTATTAGTAGAAGGCAGTAACCAGTAGTTCAATGAAGGATTTCACTACACTGACTGTGTTCCTCTGGATACATACTAGTCTGTCAATATTCCTCTTAAAATACTCCACATGTATCATGGTTACTCTTCTCACCTGACCTGGATATGAAAATCCTATTAATGAAATTAAGATTATCTTACATTATCTTATATTACTTTATCTTATATTACATCTTTTTAGTAGCCATGTCACAATATCAGCCTATATTGAGCTTATAAAGAATGACTGACACAAACCAACCTATTAACCCAATCTCTCCCATTTTGCACTTGTACAAGTGTTGTTGTAATTGTTTAAATACTGGATTTCCCTATCTTCCTAGGATTGGAGGGCACTGAGCCCACTTTAAGTCAGAGTTTCTATGCTTAAGAGGCCTTCCAACTTCAGCTTCCATGGTAGCTGTGATGACAAGAATGTGCCATCATGCTTGCCATAATTTTTATACATCTAAACAAATGAGAAGCATTATGCTTATCCCTTCTAATTGTCAAATTGCTGCTTACTACTGGTAAGAAGTCCTGATTGAATGAAGGTTATATGTAACTACTCTCTCCTGATCCTCTTATAATAGTTGGAAATGTAGCAAACAAATAGACTGAGAATATATGTGAGAGGAAAGGAAAGAAATTCCTTCAAGGATATTTTCACTGAAAAACCGTCAAAGAGTTTCAAGAAGTAAGTAGGACTAAAGAAGAGCTTTTAATATATTGAACAAATTTCATGGAATATGATACAGATGAGAAATGTCTAGAAAATTCAATAATTCTTCAACCAATATAGCTAGAATTCCTCACAAAAAGAGAATAGAGTGGTTGCAAAAATTAAAATGATTGAAGAGAAGAGGAATAATAAAGAAAGATTTCAAATGGAATCAAAGGCTTAGAATAAAATCTGAGAAAACTTAGCAAACGAGAGGGTATTTTGAAAAAAAGAATAGAGTATGTCAAAGTTAAAAACTTAAATGTTATAAGAAGAATTTATTGGAGTACAATAAAAAGACAGAAAAATTGGAGAAACATTAAATTTTTACAATAAAAAGCTGACCTGGAAATTGTCTCAAAGAGATCATCTAAGAAGCATATTCTTCTAGGAAAAAAAAGTGAAGAAAAAGTCTGAACACCATATCTTAGGAAATCATAAAAGAAAATTGTCCAAATGTTTTGAAGTAAAAGACTAAAGCATAGCTAAATAGAAACAATGGAATACTATCGGAAAGGAACCATGGATTTAACTCACCACTAAATGTGTTTGTAAATCTCCAAAAATTTATTGTCAACCAGAAGATTTTATAAATAGCTAGGTACAAAAAGTTGTGTTTCAAGGACCTTCAGGCAGAATTACCTAGGTTTACTCATCATCAATGAAAAATAAAAGGAAGGGCTAGACAAGGATATGCATAAAGTTAAGTTAAATGCCTTATGCCAGAGAATTATTTATCCTGTAATTATATAGAGCACAATTATATAGAAGAAAAAATGACTTTCACAGAATTAGTGTCTATGAAGCATTCCCTAAAAACAAGATTGGACAGAACCTTTGAAATACAAATATACCATCCAAAAGAACTTAATTAGATAAATCAGTTTGATTAGCTTGGAAAGATTATAATATCATAGATTTAGAGCTAGGAGTTAGCTTGGAGCCCACCTAGTACAAACGTTTCATTTTAGGTGGGAACCCCAATTTGTTAAAAGGTTATTGAATAAACAGAGACACAAGCTCAAAGTTTACGTATTAAAAATAAGTACTTCTCTCAAACCCAGTGAAGAAGAAAAAAAAGCAAGAAGAAAGGACTGAATATTTTATTCAGTGTAGGGAGAAGGGAATCCTTGTGAATGAATGAATAGAAACAAAATATTACTAGGCTTACTATGATCAACGCACTGTCATAAATGCTGGAGACACAAATATAAAAATGAAGTTAACTTCTGCCCTCAAGTTTTTTTTTAATGGAAAACAATGCATATTGGAGAATGGTGCCCAAGAAAGAGTATTTGGCAATGAAAAATTATAGGAATGACAGAAAAGTGTGTGTACATGCAGGTTGTTATGTAGAGATTGCAGCATGCCAATCTCTACATAACAGGTGTGTGTGTGTGTGTGTGTGTGTGTGTGTGTGTGTGTGTGTGTGTGTGTGTGTAATCTATAGATACAAAGTAGCTGGCAAAAATATGGCATAGAAGAAAAGGGAAGCATATCTGAAGGCAGTCTAAATAAAATAGTCCATATGAGGCGCACACCAGTTAGGGCAGTGGCTCATTGGCAGGAGTTCAAAATTGAGAGTTATAGCTTCAAGGACAAGGTCTCTGGCCAGCAAGGCTGCTAGAAAGCAAGTGGCTGACAAATAACTTGAAGCATGGTTGGCATCTCCTTTTATATGGCGGGTTTTGTGAGATGCTTACCAAAAAAGGATAAAGTGGGTCTCTTGAACAACAGTCTTAACCAGACTTGGTGAGAAAAATCAATAAGAATATACACAAATATAATTATGTGTGTATATGATATATACAGAAATGTGTTTGTGTATATATTACATATTCATGTATATATGTGTATCTGCATATACATATATGTAGTAGCATGAGAAGAGTAAAATAAGCAGACTACTTGGTTGGCATAAGGAAAGGAAAAATGGTTAAAGTTGGACAATAGAACTAGGAAGAGATTGTTCAAGAAAATGAATACAGTTACTCATTATTAGGAACAATTGTGTGTGTGTGTGTAGAATGGCAAGACTTAGAAGCAAAATATCCATAGTAGTAATCTGTCGCTTGATAAATCTATGTCTATATAATAATTGGTGATGTCATAAATATCTAGTTTTGCATTGCAAGAAACAAAAGCCAATGAGTATCTATTAAAGGTGCTGATGGAAATGTTGCTGATCAAGTTATGTCCTGAGCTGATAATTTATTTAGATCAACTTAAAGCTGGTCAATTTGAGACTCCACAAAACAATCACTAGAGAAATGTCTCTATAATAGTAGATATGACAATTATTTTCCACTTAGAGGGATAATCGAGAACTTTATTGATTCTTCTTTTGTTTTTTTTTCCTTTGTGAAGTAAGCAGACTTGAAAAGATCTGATGTCATAATGGATAGAAAATACATTATTTTGTAATTGTCAGTTTTTATTTAAATAAATAATTATATAAATAAAAATTAACTTGCTGCCGTGGTTGGTGATCCTGTTTTAGTAATGCCAGAGCACACTAGGATGACATCAGAATCTATTATAAAAAGAAAAAAATAATTTGATTAAGCCTAAGGAAAGAAAGATGGATAGTGTTCCAAACTTGTCTTACCATCTACCAGATCTGTTTGATGTATCCCCTTCTGAGGAAAATGAGAAAACTGTATCTAAGCTTCAATTCAACCTCTGCTGTCATTATAAAGACTTGGATTAATGGAAAGAGTGAAGCTACTGGCTTTGTGAAGAGGGATGTCCTCTTGCTTTCCTCACTACCCCATTTTGGTGATGGTGTTTATTTGTTTTCATCTGTCAACTGAGATCTAGAATGACAACTAAGCAATAGAAACAAATGGACTAGTATTCCAAATACAGTGAGATCCTGGTGTTAGTTTTGTCTCCTAATATCACCATGACAAAGAGGTTTCATTGCATCATGTTATTTAATTGTTACAACAACCCATTATAAAATGGAGAGATTGAAACCCATTAGCAGTTTTTTTCAAAGCTTTGTGGGACCCTCGGAATCATTTATCTGAGATTTGCAAATTCATTTTCCAAACTTTTTTGTTTTCCAACATTTTATGGTTATATTGATCCCCTCATCTTTAACCAAGACCTTACTTTCTTTTTCTTGTTTCTCAGTTGTTTCAATCATGTCTAGCACTTCATAACTCCATTTGGAGTTTTCTCAGCAAAGATACTGGAGTGTTTTGTCATTTCCTTCTCCAGCTCATTTTACAGATAAGGAAACTGAGGCAAACAGGGTTAAGTGACTTTCCCAGAGTCATAAAGCTTATTTTGGAGGTCAGATTTGACTCAGGAAGAGAGGAGTCTTCCTTACTCCAGGGCTGGCACTTTATATATTGTGCCACTTAGATGCTCTTTTTTCTTTCTTTCCTAGCCCTCATCAACAAGCTATGTAGGCAGAAATTCCTGATTGCTTACAGTAAACACTTGAAACAAACCAATATGAGTTTCTTTCCCATTTTAGTCATAGTATTACCCTTTAGTGAAAAAGAGGCAATACCTTAAGAAAAGTGACTTCTGAGGCTGTCAGAAGAAGTGGGATAAATTGTGTTCAGAATTTACTTGTAAATCTCTTGATACCTACAATAAAACCTAAGGAAAGGATTATTTTTATGGGATGGGGAGAGAGATTGAACCTGTGAATTCATCAGTACAGAGAACTACTGGCTAGTAAATTCTTATTTCTAGATTGATATCTGTTCTGCAATTTAGAATTTTAGGGAACTGCCTAGGGCACTGAGAGATTAAAGGACTTGCCTAGGAGCAAGTGAGTGTCAGAGATGGGATATGAACCAATCTTTTAAGCAGTTAAATTCTATTTCTTGATTCTCATTAGGTCTATTCCCCCAACCCTCTCATTGCCAAAAAACAAACAAACAAAAAACGAAAACAAAACAGAGCAGATATATGAACTAATGTTAATTCTCATGTTTAGTTAACTATTTTTCTATATAATTAGTCTGAATTGGAAAATTGAGGATATGTATATGTGTTTGTGATAATCACAGGTGAGCATAATCCATGACATATATTACCAGAAAGTCGATGGGCCAGTCATATATCAAAAATAAGGGGCAAACTGAGTATTGAACCTGTATGCAGTGTGCTGCTCTCTCTCTGGAAGATTTGTGGAAAGATGCTGAGGAGAGCCGCAAAGAATTCAAAAGAAAGGGCAGATGGCAATGCATTCCAATAAAGGGAATGACCATTGTGATGAATCCATGAAAATATCCAAGTAGTTTTCATTTTCTCCAGAGCCTGACTTTATGCCTACAAATATATTAGAGGAGACCATGGTTGGGATTATGGGAAATCCATAGGTTTGGGCATCAGCCTCCTCCCATGTATAATACATAGTACTATTTTTATTTAGATAAAATTCAAGATCTCTGGGCAAGTGGACGTGGCTGGGCTTGCTGCTATAATTAAGATTGAAAAGCAGATAAGTGGGGCTAGACAAACAAGGTTCAACTAGATTTTCTTATATCACATTTCATAATATTATATTATATTCTGCTACCATATATTACATTATTCTGTTATATACTTTGAAGCTGGATCTTTGGTATAGGTAGCTTCAAGGTGATAAAACATCCCTCTTCCAATGCAGGTTGTCAACGTCTCCACAATTTATACTCTTAAAGAGTGACCTAGGGAGCTGAGAAGGTAAGTGACTTGCCCAGGGCCACACAGTATACATCAGAGGTGAGACTTATAGTTAAGTCATCCTAGCTGAGAGAAGTTTACTATTCACTAATTCATTCCTCCTCTGATGTAGTATGATGATATCATATTATGCTATACATATATACTCATAAGTACACATAAGGATAGATTTATGTATATGTACATATGTATTGTAGATGTATAAACATACATACATAGAAAAACATAAATGTCCTTTGGATCCTGGATTCTTGATATTAAAAGCATTAATATACAAATTCCTTGTCTTTGCAAGGGCAACTAAGAAAATGCCCAAAAAAATTTAATGGGAGCCCATGTAGTGATCTCTGAGTTAGAGAATAGAGGTTGCAGTCAGGATAATCTGAGTTTGAATTCTATCTCAGTCATCTCAGTCACTTACTGGCCCTGGATAAGTCTTTCAGTCAAATCTTTCTCATCTGTGAAATAGAGCTAATGATAGCATCTCTTTCAGGAGGTTATTGTGAAGATCAAATGAAATACAGAGCCTGCACTATATACATCTGAACTAATTTGGCTTATAGTCCACATGTAATCCTTGACTCATCACTCTCATTAACTCAGTACCTCTACTCTATCTTCACAAGATATGAGTATTCCTTGGATTCTCTTCACTCATGCCACTATCACCTTAGTTTAGACCTTGCCCACCTTTCATCTGGACTAATCGATAGCCTTGTAATTGTGTGCCCCTTGACTTTAACCTCTTTCCATTCTAATCAGTCTTCCATTGAGCTGCCAGTCATTTTCCTAAAGTGTAGGAATGCTCACGTTCTTTACCTACTCAATATCCAGTGACTTCTTAATACCTCCAGAAACAAATACAAAGTCCTCTGCCTAGCATTTGAAGCTCTTTTTAATCTAGCCCCTTCCTACCTTTCCAATCTCCTTAGAGTTCACTCCTCTCCAAGCATTCTATAATTCAGCTACGTTGCCCTGCTTCCTACTTTGAAGACACCCCCTGATCTCTCATCCTTATGTCTTTGTAATGGCTATTCTCCTGACATGAAATCTTTTGTCCTTTCTTTTTGCCTCCTAGATTATTGGTTTCATTTAAGATTTAGCTCAGAATCCCTATTTTTCAGGAGGTTTTTTCCAGGCCCCTCAAATGTTAGAGCCTTCCCCTCGGAGGATATAGTCTCTCTGTTTTGTAAATAAATACGAACCTAGTTAGCTTGTTCCTTTATTGCAATGATTCCCAAAGTGGGTGCCACTGCCCGCTGGTGGGTGCTGTAGTAATCCAGAGGAGCGGTGATGGCCACAGGTGCATTTATCTTTCCTATTAATTGCTATTAAAATTTTAAATTAATTAAAATTTAAATTAAAAAAATAAAATTAATTTCCAGGGGTGCTAAGTAATATTTTTTTCTGGAAAGGGGGTGGTAGGTCAAAAAAGTTTGGGAACCACTGCTTTATTGACTTCCCTATCAGAATGAGAGCTCCCTGAGTGCAGGGACTATACATTTATTATCTTTATTTGAATCTCTGGAGCTTAGCACAGAGCCTGGATCATAGAAAACACTTAACCTCATTGAGTTTCCATTGTTTCATACAGATATTTATACTTTGGTGGTCCCACGCCATTTCTGAGAACAGAATTTTTCCTCCTTAAGCCACACAGACATACCTAGGATAGCCAGCACCATGCTGTCTTTGAGTACTTCCATAGAACCTGAGCACACAAAGTAGATGGCTTGCAAAGCGTCACCCTGCCGCAGGAGGTACTCCCCGGGAGCACAGAAGGAGGTTTTGATGTGTAAAGACAGTGACCTGAGACAGCCCCGGCTGGCACACTCAAAGAGCGACAGCTGCAGGATCTCCTTGTTCAGATGCATGGTGATATCCGAGCGCAGCTCATCAGGAAAATCTTTCAGAAGCTGTTGAAAGAAGACACAGAAGAGGAGACCAAGCTGCTGTGAGGGCAGCCTGGTTAGCTCAGTCCCTCACCAATTGTATGTTTATGGGTAAATTGGAACCAATCCAAGCCTCATTTGGCTTAGGTTATGTAGTATTTATGCTCATGAGGTTCTGAGTATCAGTTATTATTATTAGCAGTATTCTCAGTTATAAACAGTGGAGGAAAGAATTAATTATTTGTTTCCAAGATATATAGAAGGGAGTTGACTGGATTCCAGGATCCCAAGATCTGGCTTCCAACACATTGTGAAAGTGGAATATATCTTCATTCTCTTCTTCAAACTCTTACCCCCAAAGCACACAGACAAAAGAACGTTCATCATTGTCTAGTCTTTCAGGGGGCATTTTTTGCCTTAGATAATTGGAAAGAACAAGGAAGTGAAATGAAGAGAAGATTGGAGTTGGAGTCAGAAAGATGAATTCAAATTCTGTTTCATATACTTACTAGTTTCTGTTACTCTGGACAAGTAATTTAACCTCTCCCAGCCTCAGTTGTCTCATCTGTAAAGCAGGATTAAGAATAGCACCTACCTTATCTCACTATCGTGAGGATGAAATATATATATATATATGTATAGACAGATAGATAGATAGATTAATAGGTAGGTAGGTAGGTAGGTAGGTAGATAGATAGATGAATAACACAAAAAGCCCATTGAAAACTTTAAACACTCTCTGAATGTTTGCTATTATTAGAGCTATAAGTTGACCCATGAAGCACTTCTGGAAGAATTGGTCTTTGGAGTTGCCCAGGATGAATTTGTTATCTTCATAATGTTACAACAACGGGTCAACTAGGTTAATTCAAACAACTGAGCAGTGAAAGATGTAAGTCCAACTGGTTATCAGATTGGATTGTTTGGTCAATTTAGGCCAACAGAGAAGTCAGGCACAGGACAGCGATACAATCTAAACAGGGATTGATGGCAGTGAAAGGAGATAAGATGGGTTTTATCTGCTTATGAAGGACTCTAAAAATAAATGCTGCTTTCATTTTTTTGGCCCGTTTCCTTCTGAACCCTATATTGTTATTGGAGTTGATCTTTATCTGTAATGTCCTCCATTTTGAAAAACAATCAGAAAATGTGGCTTGTGTCTAAAAGAGTAAATGAAGGGAGGGTTGTTACCTCATTGGAATCAATCCCATTATTGACCGACCAAGTGGTTTGGAAATATTCCAGCATTCTCTGCTTTAGCTGCTGTGGAAGGTGATGGACACGGATGAAGTCCTTCAGATCCTTTGTCCTTGTGTGGTAGAGAGACCATCTGGAGTACATTCGCTGTATGATTGCAGTTACATTTCCAAAGACCAAAGCATGCATCAAGGCTGGGGGAAAAACAGAAGAATAGGAAGAACACCATGGTTTGAGTCTTGACTCTATCACTTTTTGGTCCCAAAGCAGAAGAGAGCAGTAAGAGCTAGGAAACTGGGGTGAAGTGACTTAACATATACCTTGGAAACATCTGTGTCAGATTTGAACCCAGGACCTTCCATTTCTTGGCCTGGCTCTTAAAGCCCTGAGTCACCTACCTGCCACCTACAGTGCTTTTTGATCAGATGAAAATATATTTATTGAGGCTTATGATGTGCCAAGGCACTGGGCCAGGCAGTTGAGATGTATGCAGGGTTAGCATAGGTATTCATACTCTCAATTTCAACAATACTCTACCATAGCTACCACAATAAAAAAAAGAAAACTTTTGCCTTTTGTCTTAGAATTAATACTGCGCATTGGTTTCAAGGCATAAGAGTGTTAGGGGATGGGCAATGGGGGTTAAGTGACTTGCCCAGGATCACACATCTGAGGTTAGATTTGAACCCAGGACCTGCTGTCTCTGGAGCTACCACAATTTTGAGGAACAGTTCATGAAAAAAAAATTGTCATGTTCAAGATTTTCTCATTCATTAGTGGTTGCTAAAGAATGCATGCATAAAAGTGAAACAAATAAAAAAAACTTTAAAAAAGTCTCTGTGCTTTAAAAGCCAAATAAATTTCCTCAAATTTGTGTGGTGTTTGTGTGAAGGTCTGATTTCACTCATGTAAAAATTCCTATGCTTCAAAGTGTTGTCTGAGAACAGAAGAACTCCATTTGTCAGTGAAGTAATAAACAATTCTGCTACAAGTCAATGAAATTAAATCCCAGTTATCAGATCCCTTAATATCCTCATGAGCTAAATGTTTGGAAGCTCTGCCATCTTTAAAAATATGTAATAGTTCTTTCATGGAGATTAAACTGACTACTGAGAACAATCAGATTCCATTATTTTAACTTTGCTTTCCTTAATTATGTGGATGATTTTAACTCTGCTTTGCCTAATTGTAATGTGCATAAAGCACTTAAAAGTAAGAAAGGTAATATGTTTAGATCATTTAGCATTATAATTGTACATTATCAATAAAATGAATTACTGGATTAATTGTAGCATTCATGAAGGGTTTGGGGGAAAGGACTATTTTTTATTTGCTTCACTGTAATTTCAACATCTCATTTTCAGCACAAAGATTTAGGATTTAGCTGGTAATTTTTTTTAATCTACTGGCTTCCATTGTTTCTTATTTTGTAAGCTACTGTGTTTCCTCAGTCCCAGGTTGTCATTTTTTTTTCTACCTGGAGGAAAATAGAGTGTAACTGTCATCCTGAGTCATCTACACTACACTTAAAAGTTGAGTTTGAAGATATCCAAATCCTGGTCAGTTAGGAAATACTCTTTCTTTCCCTTCTGCTCCCAAAGGGACATTTTCACCTACTTCAAAATCACCTCCTAAATAATGTACCTTAGCTTCCAAACTAAACGTTCTCAACTTATTGACAACATTTATTATTGGATAATAACTTCTCAAACATTGAGATGGCAAACAGATCACAAGGACAGCTAGGCAGTTCTGCAGATTTTATGACTTTATAGCTTTAGAGATAGAAGGTGCATTAGGGGTCCTCCTAAACTTTAAAGATGGCCTATCAAAGTTACATGACTTGTCCAGGTCTTACAATTAGTATGTAGCAGACTTGGAATTGCATCTTCCGATGACAAATCCAGTGCTTGTTTTGTTGACCATGGAAGGCTTCTTCTTTCAGTGGCTAAGTGGCTAGAGTGCTAGACTTGTAGGCAAGAAGACCTGAATTCAAATCTTATCTTTCACATCTACTAACTGGGTGACCCTGGACCACTCCCTTAATCTCTCTGACCCTCCATTTCTCACCTGTAAAAAAGGAATAATAATATTATTGGTATTATCTCCTATGAGGCAAAATTATTCACATGTTCCATTTTCAGGAGATTGGGGTCCCTGCTGTTTCTCTCTTGCTGGATATACTTTACTTTCAAACTTTACTTTTATAGCCTAAAGCCAGTTTGCTGGGGAGGACAGGAACAGAATATCTTGTGACCATCCTTGCTTCCTTTCCTTCCTCTGTTCCAGCTATGCTGGATCATGGGGAGTAAATGGGCCCCAAATGGGGAGAGAACATTTTAAAAAATAATTGTGAGTCTTGGGAATGTGGGTTACAGAATCTTGACCAGCCTGGGAAGAATAGAATTATAGAAATGTTCTAATTAATTGTTCGGTTGTTTCAGTCACAGCCAACTCTTCCTGCTCCTATTGACCATTTGTTAACAAATATCCTGGTGTGGTTTTCCATTTCCTTCTCCAGCTCATTTTATAAATGGAGAAACTGGGGCTACCATGCTTAAGTGATTTGTCCAGGGTCTTACACCAGATCTGAACTCAGGTCTTCTTGACTCCAGGCCCAATGCTATATTTGTTACACTATTTAGCTGTGATCGTAACAGATTAACACACATTTTATTAGACATAGGCAGCAGGCACCGTGCTAGAGGATAGGACAGAAAGAGGTAGACAACAGGCACACAGACAAGTGTGTACAAGATACAGAACAAACATGAAGTAAATTATAGAGGGACAGAATGCACCAGGAGTTGGGGTGAGGTGTAGATCTGGAAAGGCTTAAAAGCACAAGATGGATGCTCGAAATGAGGAAATTGGGCATGTTTGTTCTATATTTATCAAGGACACAATATGTTCTACACACACTGGGCTATGCCTTAATAACTAAATAATCCAGTTTCTTATGACTTTACAGTTTCTGGACATACGAAGCCATGAGATTTACAGAGCTAAGAGGAAATATAGAGACAATCTAATCCAACACTGGACCTGTCCAAGATCATACAGTTAATTTGGGACAGAAGCAGGACCAAAACTCTTAGTGCATTGATTCCCAATTCAATGCTATTTCTTTTACAGGACAATCAATGTGTTCCACACATTCTCTGTTTTAGGAAGCTTCTTTGACAATCTGTAATATGGAAATAATGATTTCCTAAAGCATACTACATTTGTCTGAAGGTTAGAATGCTATTTCTATCATACTAGGAAAATTTAGCTACATAAACTTTTAATGTGGAAATTGCTGATTAAATAACATTGAATTCAATTCAGTAAGGATTTAATAAATGCTTACTAAATATATATGCCAGGTAATGTGCTAAGGGTTGGAAATAATAAAGACAAAGAACAGTCCCTGATCTTGGGAGTTTATTCTCTGATGGGATATAATCTATGGATAGATGAGTAAATATGATTTTCTTAAGGAGAGAGAAACACACATGCAGAGAGGGACGTAGACAGAAAGACAAGATGTGTGTGCAAGACAGAGACACAGAGAGATGTAGATATCTATCTTTCTGTATCTGTCTATCTGCTTATCTGTCTCTCTATCTATCCATCCATCCATCCATCTATCCATTCATCTGTAAGTCTATCTATCTATCTATCTATCTATCTATCTATCTATCTATCTATCTATCTATCTATCTATCTATCTGTCTGTCTGTCTGTCTGTCTATCTATCTAAATAGAGGTGTGCAGGTTTGTGAAAGGCAGAGATGGAGGGACAGAAAGAGACAAAGATAAAGAGAGACAGAGTAAGAGAGAAAACAATCAGGCAATTAAGAAGGCTTTCTACTATTGTTATCAGGTTATTTAATCATCACTTAATTCAGATATACATTTTTATTCTGCAGGAAAAGTTTCCAAATGATATCATAGCTTGAAAGAGTTAACATTGTTTCTCAAATGACTGTGCTTGCAGAGAACAGTTTATGCAGTAGGAAAATATGAGTCACTGACTGCACAGAATATAGTAGGCAAATCAATGGAGAATAGCCTAGCATATCTGACAGATATTGCAAATTCTAATTTAGTAAGCTTAAAGTCCTGAGAACCTGAGTATTTCTCAAACTTTCCACCAGGAACAGAAGAAATATCTACAAAGCACATAAAGCCTGTGGGGAATATTTACTCTTGAAGGGGCTATAATTTTAGCAAGAATTAAAAAAAACCTATTAACTAAAGTAAACATTACAAGAATGAAATCTATATATCAGAAATAGTATCATCTAGAAAACGGGATTTGGAATCCGAGGACCTGGGTTCAAATTCTAGTTCTTCTACTGTAATCTTGGGCAAATCACTTGATTTTTCTAGGCTGGTTTCCTTATCTTTAAGAAGAAAGATCATAAGAGTTATTCCTCTTCTAAATGCAATGATAAGCCTTTGTTGTTTCACAGCCCCGTGAGCTATTACTTTTTTTTTCTAAGGAGGAGAGTAACTTGGCACCACTATAACCCCATTTCACTTTTCATTTAAACATCTTTTCATAAGTCACAACCTAATTTCTTTCCTAGGAATTTTCCTTCTTCATGAAGTCAGTCTTCCTTGACCACCCAGTTCCAATGATCTCTTCCTTCTCTGAATACCTCACTCATGTAACACTAATATACTACCTGGTATTAGAAATGATTTATCTTTTATTTGTAAATGTCCAATGTCCCAATCTTCCCATAAGGTCCCTGAGCTCTATAGTAGCTGCAGCTTCCTCCTCTTTGTGTATCCCACATCATTTAGCAATAGAATTTTACTCAGAGTAGGTGCTCAATGAATTGAATGAAACTTCACAACCAATCACCCTCATATAGAGCCTCCATAAATCTTTCCCTAGACAATGATTAAAAAACGTAAATGCTGATGATAAAGGGGAAGAGTAAAGGATGCTATCAAAGAAATTTCTAGATGAAAAAGAAGATGGGGCAGGAATGCGGTAAGAAGGGAGAACAGATAGAGAGCCCCATGTGGTCCACGGGCACTCATGTGATGTAAAGAGAATATGAAGATCTTTGGATATTGGGAAACCTAGGGGGAGGACATGGTTCAAAGCCTTACAGGGTGATTTCTTATAATCTGCATCTTTGGAGGCTATGCTCACATTAAAGCAATCATAAGATCCTAGTTTAGAAAATAAGAGCATTTAGAAATATCACAGAAGAGGAAATCATAATGTAGTATAAGATTGAAGAGATGACCTTTAAGGCCCTTATAAACTCTAGCAAAAGTTTATATAAGTAGATTCCACTTAGTGTAAAAAAAATGGATCCTTGTACCAGTCACATTATTCAAATCCCCCTGAATATTTCCAGGGGACAGGGCTAATGATCACAGTTTATGTATTAAAATTTCAAATAGTGTTAATTCACATACTAGTGATCATTTCACAAGATCTGTTATTCTAACTAATAGGATCCAAAATGTATTTTCTGGCCGCCCTCCTCTCCCAAATATAACTATCTAGAAAGTCTTTGACCTATTCAAAAGTGACATTCAAGTCTTCTCTAAATTATAAGACAGAGCATGTAAGAAAGATATGTTTCCTGCTATTTAATTATGAAAGTTCTCGCCCCCCATCTCTTCCTTTTAATGTTCCTTTCCAGCTGACCCATTGGCATTTCTTATTCTATTACATTACAGATTAATAATATTTGGCAGCATTAACTTGATTGCAGGAATAAAATGTAGTTTGAGAGACAATAAACTGTTCAAATTTAGACCCAGAATCCTCATTACTCATAACCACACCAGGTATATTTGGGAAACTGTGGCTGCACCTGTATCAGAAAATGAACCAGTTGTTAATTGCTTCCTAATTGGCTATTATAGATAAAGTTCCCTCCCAAAAGGAATTCCCTGATATCATTAGTGGGTATTAGCATAAGTACCTTGTAGTAAAAAAAACCAAAAAGATGGATCACTAGAAAAAGATGAATTTTTATGACTGAGGATAATTCCAACCACCCCTTTGTTGTTTCTTGTGTGGTCATTCAGAAAACAAAGGCTAAAGGAAGAATGGTCTGGAAAGTAGCTCATTCCTGCTACCTAGGAAAAAGAAAAATAGTCTACTTACCGCCAATTAGCATCGTACAGATGGAAAAGATCTTTTCTGCATCTGTGTTGGCGGAGACATTTCCGAACCCAACACTGGTGAGGCTGCTGAGGGTGAAATAGAGAGCTGCAATGTAGGCACTTCGGATGGATGGGCCTCCTAAGGTGTTGTTGCCACCATAGTAAGGAGATTCCAGACGTTTCCCCAGCTCGTGAAGCCAACCTATAAGAGAAAGTAAAGAGAAAACTTACAATGGGAAAAAGAATATCAAATTAGTCTGGCTATATCATTACTAGGATATTTTAAGTATTAGCACGGCATAGTGGATATAATAATAATAATGGGAATAAAATAGTAACAATAATAATGAGGATTTAGATAGTACTTTAGTTTTCAAATCATTTTACACATTATCTCATTTGATTCTCAGAACAACCATGAGAGGTAGGTGCAATTGTTATCTTTATTTTACAGTTAAGGAAACTGAGGCATAAAGATGTTTTTTTTTTCCCAAGTTCTTTCAAAGCCTGGGTTCTAACTAAGGATATCTAACTCCAACTCATGTCTACTTTCTACTATACCACATTGACTTCCATCATTTTTGCATGAGAAAGAAAAATGCTTGCTAGTCAGAGAACAGTCTGTTTCCCAGTTCTCTTACCCATGACACTCATTTCTGTACTGGAAATTTTGTAAGTAAAGAGATTTAAGTAATAGATAGATATCCATGAACCTAAAGGAAAATTATATAAAACTGTTTTTTCATTCCTTTAGGGACAAATTAAGAAAAGCAGAATTCAACAAACTCCAGTGGGTCCATGATGTTATTGTTGTGGCTATCACACACAACATAGAATACTGCAGGCCATCTGCATCGATTCATCTTATGTGATTGCTGCTCATGTTCTTCCACAAGTCTTGCATATAGGGTCTATTACACATGTTGGGGCAGATGGCTCATTAAAAGACATTTCTTTAAGATTTGAGGGATACCATTGCCTCCCCGAATGAGGCTATCTCTCACTTTCATATGACCTGACCAACTCTTTTTCAGATTGTAAAATTCCTGCTATCTTTTTATTCCTCATCTTGGATACAACTCATTGTAATATGTTTCAGTCTGTATTTGGCCCTCCAATATTTCTCCATTCTCATGAAATTTAGAATTTTAGGAGAGTATGATGACTATGATTTGTAGCCAGAGAGCCCCAATGGAAGAATTTTACTTCTAAGAAGACGGATTTTTATGTAAAGGAACAACTTAACCCAACAGCTTGACACAAAAGGTACAAAATTTTGTTCAAGCAACAAACTCCATGAAAATCAGAATGGTTTGAATGGAAGCTAAAGATTCCATGAGATAAAAAGAAACAGTAAAACAAAGTTGACAGACAGAAATAGAAGAAAAGGTAAAAGTATTTTATTGTGAAAACAACTATGTGGAAAATATATCATGGAACATAGGACTCAAGATAAATATAAAATGGTAAATATGAATGAATAATCGTAATGGACTAAAACAAGGACAAACTGTTTCTATTCTACTATTGGGAGATGATCTATGTGCTTTCTCTGACCTTGTCGCTGTTGGAGGTCACAGAGGGACTTTGATTTAATAGAATGCCTGGGATTGGTTCTGTCCTGTGGTAATGATCTTAGAAAAAGAATGAAATTGAGAAGAATACACTGAGGAGGAAAAGGGAGAGGAAGGTTAGGGGAAATTATTTGAAATAAAAGAGGTGTGTAAGTAGAAGTCTAAACAAATAGGGTGGAAGGGATGAGATGAGGGGTGACATTTGAATCTTATGCTTTTCTGAACTGGTCAAAGAAGGGAAGAACATACAAAAAGAGTTGGATCCAAGAACACATTTCATTCAAAAGGGAGGTAGGAGGGAAAATTGAGAAGAGAGAAGAGTAAACATGAGGGAAGGGTAGACTAAAAGAAAGATTAATCTTAAGTAAAATAATTCGAAGTACAGGCTTAAAAGCTATTTATTATGATTTTTTTTGCAGTGGCAAAGAACTGGAAATTGAAAGTATGTTCATCAATTCATGAATGGCTGAATGAGTTATGGTAATATAAATATGATGGAATATTACTCTATAGTAAAGAATGATGATGGGGATGATTTCAGTGAAATATGGGAATACTTGTGTGAAATGATGCATAGTTAAATAAGCAGAAACAGGAGAAAAATTAATAAATTGATAATATTTTATAGATAAACAGCTTTGAAAGACTTAGGTCTCTGATTAGCATAATGTGCCATAATTCTAGAAAACTCATGCTAAAGCATCCTCATCACTTCCTGGTAGAGAGGTTAAGAAAGAGTGAATAATGACGCATACTTTAAAAAAATGCCCAATGCAAAAATCTATTTTGCTTGACTATGTATGTTTTTAATAGAGGTTTTATTTGTCCTTATTTTTCAGCTGGGGTGGGGGGAGGAGAGAGAGAGAGAGAGAAAACCGATTTTCGAAAATTGAAAAATATAATTAAAATAACAACAAAAGATAAAAACAAAAGACACTGCAGCATGATATTTGAAGAGTTAATTTTAGAGTCAAGAAGACCTTCTCATCTCTGATACCTACTATGTGTGATCTTGGAAAAGTCAATTAATTTCCCATTACCCAGCAACATTCTAAGACACTCAAGTTTCAGAGCACATGATGCCCTGAATTGTTATGGCACTTTCCTCATCCAGAGTTGCCTATATTAGTGAAATCACATGACCAATTTAAAAGCAAATGAAAACAAAACAAGAGAAAAGGAATTATGACAAAGACCCTCTTGTTGACTAGAGATCAAAGTCATCATAAGATTAGGAAAACTAGGATTATCTGCTTATGAGAGAAACATGGCAATCTCTACCTTTGGGGAATTTCTGTTATAGATATGCAGAATTCTATGAAAATTTATCCCCTGTCCTTAGAATATCAAAGAATATGTCAACACATATGCCACATATGGAACTGTAAAGATATCAAATTATTACTATTATGTATAAATCCCATTATAAATATTTTAAAAATAAGTAATATATGTATCATAGAAAATAATAATGCAAATAATAGTTAACATTTATGTAAGTCTTACAATATACTAGATACTGTATTAAGCATTTTCCAATTATCACCTATGATTCTTACTACAATCATGGGAGGTAGGTGCTATTATTATTATCATATTCCAGATGAGAAAACTGAGACAAATAGTGATTAAGTGGCTGGCTCAGGGTCACACAATTTGTAAGTGTCTGAGGCCAAATTTGAACTCTTCCTAACTTGAGATCCCTTGCTCTATCCAATGCCCCACCATGCTGCCCCTGTGTAGATGAACCTTAAAATTTCTCTGAGCTCCCATCAGGCAGCATTCTGACCACTTTGCTCTCATATCTACTTCTGAACATTAAATAAAAAGCATGAGGAAAGATGACACCCCTTCCTCGGGACTTCAGGTTCTATAAATGCATTGTAGTGAACAAAATGGGAACTATCTTGGCCACTTATGATGCAATTTGTACACATTTTGTGCCTTCTCCTAGGAACTTATGATTTAAATTAGATAACATTGATGTTGAAGTGATTCTCTAATTACTATAGGCAGTTGTAAAGACTCTGTGGCAATCCATGAAACAGAGGACAAGAATGGGTAATAAAAGATAAGCCCTGACTTCATTTCCACCCTCTGGGAAAAGATTTATTTAGAGTCTGATTTGCAGAGGCTGTTGCTTGCCTTTTTGATAAGAGCACCAAACAATGAAGCACTAAATAGTTGATTATTTTTTAAGATGCATAAATCATTGTGACCTGGTAAGAGGATGTCACAACATCTCAACTTCTGGTGGATACATGAGATGATTTGTATTTTTCCAAATTGTCTCACTTTGTTCATCTCAGTGAAGATGAAATGGCTGGGAGATGTTGCTTTGCTCATAGAGTAGGTACTACATGACCTAATTCTCATCTTCTTTTGGTGCATTGAGGGGCAAAAACAAATGCCTGCTTCTCAGCCCAAGAATAAAATCAAGTACCTGAATCAAAAACTGGAACTAACTACACTAATTTGCTGTATCTTGAGCTGAACTCAAATAGCTTTTTAAAAGACAAAAAAACCCTCAAATTCAAGTTTATTCAATGTCTACAAAAAGATCGAGTCTTAGCCACACCACATATGGGAGCCACTTTTCAAGGTCTCTGTTGAGTTTTAGAATGTCTAAATAGGAGGATGCCCAGGTATTGAGGGGAGCAAGGAACATACAAGGAACATACAAGGAAGTTTGGATGTTTGTGCCCCGCCCCCATGAAAGATTTTTGTTGGGGAGATAACTCTAGGTATCTTTTAATGTTTCAGAGACTGTCACGTATAAAGAAGGGTTGGTTTTGTTCTCCTTGGTTTAAACGCTTACTAAATGCTTTAGACTGACAGCTGTAGTCAGACTAATTGACTACACAAGACAAAAACAGGAACAATGGGCAGAATTTGCAGAGAGGTAAATGCAGGTTTTATGTAAGAAAAAAAATTTCATAATGCCTGTGCCATCCCATGGTGCTGCATCAGGCAGAAATGATTTCTACATCCTAGAAGTCTTAGAGTCCATTTTGCTTTTTGCTATTAAAGGGGATCTCTGCTTCAGGTATCGATCAGAACAGATGACATCTGTGGTACTATTTGATTTGATTCTCAAATTGTCTACTCTTTATGATTCACCAATTCCACCTTCTCTCAACTTCTGACCATACATTCTCCATTTCTCTAATCATGTATCCCTCTCTAAATTAATGTAATGTATTGTAACATAACATAATATATATTAAACATATATATTACACACAATATATTTATTTAAAAAAGAGAGACATTTCTAAATCATCAATTTGATCACAGATCCATTGGAATGTGCTGATCTAAACTTGAAACAAATCCAAAGACTTCCTAAACAGTCTTTTTTGAAACATAAACTTCATGTTAGGAGATGCAGATTAAGTTTCTTTTATTTCTTAACTATATATGCTTTTTCATAAGTGGTCTTGGTGGATGTTTAAGAAGAGTTCAAAGCAGAGGTAGTCAGGTGTGAAGAAAAGAACACATAATATACTAGATCCGAGGTAGAGGGCATTATAGTTTGGTTGGAAGTGGTTGTTCATCCTTTGTTTCAAAGAGGATCTATGGCATCAAGGGGGGCATTGTCTTCACTCACACATGAATTGGATTTAAAGGAGGCAGAGTTGCACAAAGTCTTTAGCCTCCCTCTCTCTTCCAGAGACATAACAGCCTAGTGGCAAGAAAAATGACAGGATGACTGTTAATAACTCAGGATACAGTGGATGACTTTGGCATCAAAAGTCTGACCAAGCTAGTGCTCCACTGTACTTGTTTCAGCTGCCTTCATGGCTTTTGGATCAGATTGTTCTCATCTGTTCCTTCTGCCAGAAGAAGTCTTCAGGCTTGAGGTAGACATCCCCCCACTCCCTGTTGGATCTGAGGCTGCAAACCAGTTTAGCCAATCTGCCAAGACGGGTTATCAGAGGGCAGCCATTGAGCATTCTCCAACTTCTTGGAGCCATAGATGAGAGATGGGTGAAAAGTAGACATGAAAGGTGGATGAGCAATCATGAGAGGACTCAGCAAGCCCTCCTGCCAGGGATGCCAGCTCTCTTTGAACACCCTATACTCTCCAGTTGAAAGTCCATTAGCCCCTTGAAGTCAGAGGGTGTTGGTATGAATGATTCCTCTAATGCTTACAACCCATAGGAATTTGGGCAAATCACTAAAATTTCCTGGGTTGTGATTTCTTTTTCTGTAAAATGAAGGAATTTGACTGAATGGCCTATGAAGTCCCATCTAGTTCTTGATCTATGATTCTAATTTTATTGATCTCTCTCTCTAGCAATCTACTTTTAACTAGCATATGGTGGAGGCATTTTCAAAACTTTTAAAAAATATGAGACAATTGCTATATACTTCTGTTACAGTCAAAAGAGCAGAAGCTGTAATGATCATGAAAAAAAATCCCTGGTGACACAGAAAGTATATTACACCCACAAAGTCTGCTATTGACTCTGTCAGCTAAATAAAACTTTTTCCCTGCACAGTACTGCCTTTCCACAATGAGAACACATGTTCTGCTGTAACAAGACAGCGTATCACTGTACTGTACCAAAAGGATACAATTTCACCAATTTGGAATTTGATCTCCCCCCCTCCCCGATTAATGTCATGGAAATTCTTGCCTCTAAAAGTAGGTGCACCCTAGAACATTCTGCCTCTGCTCAATTTCCTTCCTAATGGACATGACGAGAAAGTTTTACTTGCAACTTAATGTAAACTCCACTATATTGAAATCAATTTAAGGCATGAATTAAGGAATGAGGGAAAGAAACAGGATATAATGTCTGTGATCAAGACAGATTCATCCATTAAAATAGTTTTACTTTTCACAATAAATAGAATGATGAATTTACTCTTCATTGGCCCAAACATTAGAGAACATAATAGAAATTTAATAATGCTATTGCTACAAAGGCTCTCTCTCTAGATCAATATTCTGGTATTGCCATATGGCTTCTAGTCATGGAGCACCAAGAAGAGTCACAATTGCAAGGGACCCAGAGGACAATGGAAAGACACCTGGCAAATGTAAGCAGGCTTCAGCACCATGCCAAAAAAATGACTTGGGTGAGAGAAGAATAATAAAAGCCAACATGAAGGAAATGGATTCTAGGAAAAGGAGATGGGCCTGTCTGGAGAGAATATGAAGGATAACAGATGGACTGCCTGAGTGCCATCCCGAGTGTCATAAAATATTAAGAAGCCCCAGAGGAAGGCCTCCAGCAAGTGGGGGAGATTCTCCCTGAGGGATTTATAGGGAAGATGCAGACAAAGAATACCCATAATGAGAAATCATGTTTTGGTTGCAATGTACACCAGAGGAAGGTGTGGCTTCATTGGTGGGACTGCTGTACCAAAGTATCAATGTGAAATACTTCATTATCTTATTGTTTTTTTCTAAAATCAATTAACAATTTTATTGAGCTTCTCCTATATAACCAGCACCATATGGGCGGGCTCCTTGACTCAAGGACAATCTGACTCAAGGACACTTTCTGTGTGACCTTGGGCAAATCACTGAACCCCAGTTGCCTAGCCCTTACCACTCTTCTGCCTTGGAACTGATGCTTAGTATCAAGTCTAAGATAGAAGGTAAGAGTTTAGGGGGGAAAACATCATTTATTAAGCACTTATTATGTTCCAGACACTCTGCTATGAGCTAAGGAAAACCCCTTCCAAAACAAGGCAAGAGATTGTCCTTGAGTCAAATTTGAATCCAGGACCTTCTGTCCCCAGACCTGTTTTTTTTCACGGAACCACCTAGCTCCTCCTTTAATAAATGATGTCGACCCACTGATCAAGATTAATTGCTTCATTTTTGCTCCAAATAGAAATCAAATATTCATCAATGTTAGTGCATTTTAGTTGTGCTTATTTCTAGATACTCAAATATGCACACACACCTATACATATACAAACTGTTTTATACAAACAGATTTCTGAAGTTTTGTATAATTTAAAAAATCTGATCACATTCAAGTTCACAAGTGTCAATTTATATTTCAGTGAATTCTTTTGTAATTTAAATACTTTTTTATAATGCTGATAAACATCCAGTAAAGTACCTTATAAATTCAACCTATATACCCACAAACTCATGTGCTTTCCTTATATGTCAAGTGAAGTGATTTGGACTGGATAATCTATTGGCAGAACCTGGGCAAAGAGTAGATATGTACGGTAACCAAATAGAACATACCATGTGGGAAAGGACAGAGGTGGTATGTCATGAGTGGAAGGGAAGGAACAAAATTTTTTTTCATAATTTGTAATATATAACTCAGAAATGCAAATCTGAATTCACATAGATTGTGTTCACTCCTGGGACTTCCCTCTAAAATGACTTTAATTTGTGACCTGGACCAGTATTAACATCAGAATTGTTATGAGGGTGGAAAAAGGAACCTAGTTCCCATGCAAGTGTTCGGCTAACAAGATTTAGAACATAGGACAGTTGGGTGATAAATTTGGTGCCCATTGTAAATCTCAACGACCACATGCTGGTTCAAAGTGGGATTGGAGTCTGCACTGGTTGAGGGAGTAATTATGCCACTGAAATCACAGATCCTTGAAATATTGAAGTAAGTAGGAAAGATCCCATATTGTTTCTTCATAAATTGTATTCTGGGCAAGCTGCTTCTGCTCACCTTCATGCTTTCCTAAGCTTGCTTCTCAATTACCTTGAATTATATGAATGATGAAATTTTCTTCCATAAAATCATCCAGTATTTCTAGGAGGAAAGTGGAAAGTTTTTGCATTTTTGAACCATCTATCTCTTCTGCTCTATTTCTGCTGCTTGGCTAGCCTGCTCTTTAGGAACTGGGCAAATGTGGAATTACTACGCAGACTTAGAACTTTCTGTAAATGAATTCACCACTTATGCAAACACATTGCAGAGTGATTTTGGATTGGAGCTATCTGAATTAATCTGAACTGAAAATGGTAATTTGTCCTAGACCAGAGCAACACTTTAAATTACCATTTAATAGCACATTTCTCTCTTTCTTTCCAGAAGTGCATAACTATTTCATGACAAGAAAAAATGACCCAATTAAACAATGACTCTTAAATAATCCGTGTCATTTGCCTATTTGTAAATAAACCACTACGACATATATTTGAGCATCTGAGAAAATCATAAACTTCCTGGATTATAACTGAGTACTCCTGCATCCCCTTGGTAGCTGCCCTGATTGTGATTCTAAGAAGTATGGCTGAGCATCTGATCACTATCTACTGGGACAGAGAGTCAAAATTACTAATTCTTTTACATAGAGAAAAATCATATAAATTTTCAAAAGACCTCCTTCTTCTCTCCTTCTTTCTTCTGCTTCTCATCCTATTCCCTTGGTGCAAACAATCTTGGTGCCTCTTTTGTGAAAGAGTGGTTGTGGAAACCTCCAGACTTGCCATGGCCAATGAAAAGACTAAGGAATGATCCAAGACTGAAAATTCATTAAGGTCTGAGGAAATACATCCAAGGCCCAATGTTGGGAGAGAGATCTCTAGATATGGTGGTACTATTACTAGGGAAAGGAGCAAGATATGCCATAGAGGACCTTTCTCCCTTGAAGTAGGACAAGGGATGGTGTAGGGAGGGAAAACTCTATTAGGAAGCTTCTTATTTTCTTTAATTATTCTTATCAACTAGATCAGTGATTCCCAAAGTGGGTGCCACTGCCCCCTGGTGGGTGCTGCAGCAATCCGGAGAGGTGGTGATGGCCACAGGTGCATTTATCTTTCCTGTTAATTGCTATTAAAATTAAAAAAATAATTTCCAGGGGGCTAAGTAATATTTTTTTCTGGAAAGGGGGCGGTAGGCCAAAAAAGTTTGGGAACCACTAAACTAGATACTGACTAGCTTAGTTGCTTTTACCTGCTATAGGAACACAAGTGTTTTCAGAGTTTTCTAAATTTTAATTCCCTAGGTAAAGTTCTTATTGCCTACCTTAATTATGAATCTGTTATGGTCATTCTCGAGGTTGCCCTAGTTGGTTAGGTTAATAAAAATGATTATGGAGATGAGTCCATTGAATGTGGAACAGAAAATTTTGGATCTGGCAGGGGATGTTCTATTGGTTCAAGGTAAAGGGAAAGACTTCAGCATGGACAATGTCCCACCATACAAATATAATGGTAAAAGAGATTGTAAAGACAAAGGAAGGGGCAGTTAGATGACTCAATAGATAGAGAGCCAGGCCTGGAGATGAGAGGTCCTGGGTTCAAATCTCAGACTAGCTATGTGACTCTGGGCAAATCACTTAACTCCCATTGTGTAGCTTTTACTGCTCTTTTGCCTTAGAACCAATACATAGTATTGATTCTAAAAAGGAAAGTAAGAGTTTGAAAAAAAATGAATGAAGACACCAAATATTCATCCAAAATGATTGTATTTACTACAATATTAGATCAACCATTTTCTTTTGTTCCAGATGTTATAATTTTGGATATTGTTCCCATTTCCCTTCATTGTGGTCCTATTCTGCATAGTTATCAAATACATATTCTTTGAAATTGGATATTATCCTTGGGACACTCCCTGGGCTCTGAGAAGTGGACTTTCATCTGATCTTTGAGGGAACCAGGCCCCTACATCATTACATTCTAGGTACTTTTCCAAACCATGCCATCTCAGCAGTACCCCATCTTCTCATTTCTAGCTTCCCCTTATACATTGTCCTCGCTCATTAGAATGCAAGTCCCTCAACAAACAGGAGTCATTTCTATTGCTTGTTCCTGTGACCCCAGCATTTAGTTCAACAGTAGTCACAAAGAAGTACTTCTTTCAGACTGGAGGAGGAAACAGAGGAAGTGTGATATTGAGAAATCAGTGCATTTGAAGTCAGAAGTCCTGGGTTCTAGTATCAGCTTTGACTTTTACTTGATTTGGCCTTGGGAAAGTCTCATCACTTCTCAAAGGAGACTAGGTGAGACCATCTCTAAGATCTTTCAAGCCCTAACTATGATTATAATAAAATAATGCATCATTTCCAGATTCTTTTTTTCTTGAAGTTTTATTTCTGTTTTTCTCCCTTAGGAATACTTAACACAAAAGATTCTTTAGGATGTTATTTAACTTTGGAATCACGAGAATGAGTATAATCACAATTCACCACACTGTACAATTCTATGCAGGTAAATTCACTTTGACCTTCCTAGACATAGTCAAAGTTTGCAGAAAAAGAAGCCCCCATTTCATTAAGTATACCAAGTTCAAGAAGACCACTAACTCTTCAGTTGCATGAGAATAATATTCCTATCTCATAGAATTGTTGTGAAGAAGGTATTTTGTTAACCACATAAAAATTATTCATTTTTGTTTTCTGATTTGGACTTGTAATTTTGTTGGCATGGGGAATGAAAGGTCATTAACATAGGTAATGAAACTCCACCAATTCAGATGCCTAATTGTAATTGTTCTATATTTTAAATATCTTATTGCAATGGATAAGAGCCCCATATTTAAGTCAGGAGGTCCTGAAAAAAAATCTGGCCTCAGACACTGGTTGTGTGACCCTGGGCAAGTCACTTAGCCTCTCTCAACCTTAGTTTCCACATCTACAAAACAGAGAAAATAATAGTACCAACCAGTCTTGTGAAGATTAAATTAGATGGTTGTAAATCATTTAGCATAGTGATAACCCAGGTTGGCCCTACTCCTTTGTCAGCACTCTAACCAGCACACAACATTGTCTCTCTATTATTACACCTTTAATAACCAATCACAGATTCACATTCTTTTTTCAGATGTCAAGAGGTTAATAGCCCCTTGATGAAAGAGGAGCCACTAAGCCTCAGTGGACAGAGGTAAGGCTGTGTAGGCTGTCACATCTCCCCCTGACTTTTATAAAGCAAATGAGTGAATGTTGTATTGGTAGAGTTACAAAGTGAGATTCTAAAAGTACCTATTTTTCCTTCAAGTAAATTATAGTGCACTATCCTTCCAAGCATTGTTATTTTTAAATTGCCACAAAATAAGGAAATCCAGGTAATATAATCAGGAAATCTACGTGCCAGCTTAGTGCATATGTGGGCCCCGCAGTTTTGTTTGTCTTCCTGGAATACTGGAAATAGACTAAAGACTCTAATGCAAGTTTCTAGGGAGTTGGAGAATCATGAAATTAAATACCAACTTTGAGGTGTCAGCTTTTGTTCTTCCTTAGAACAGTTCTGCTCTGACTCATCTATCTAGTCTGTGCATTTAAAAACATATAACTAACTTTGTTTGATCGCTTGATGGGGTGTGAAATACAGTAAGTAGTGGGAGTCTGCATGAACATTCCAAATTAAGTTTTGAATCAGTGGGTGGTTGAATGATTGGTTTTGAAGTGAATGGAGCAATGGAGTTGTGCTTAAGAGGTCTAAGAAGTGGCACATGGAGAACAAGGTGGAGGTAATAGATGGGAAGGGTTAGAGAGATGTGGTTCATGGATGGTTAGAAGAATGGATGGATGGGAGGACAGATGGATGGATGATTGGATGAAGAATAGATGGATGAATGAATGATGGAAGGATAAATGGATAGATGAATGGAAAGATGGATGGATGGATGGATGGATGGATAGATAGATGGATAAGAAACAGGCAAAGTAGTTCCAAAGAGGAACTGAGCCAACTAGCATTTCTTAAATGCCTACTGTTTTCCAGTTGGATACAGAGAAAGACAAGAAAAACATAATTCCTTTTTTCAGAGAATTTACAATCTAATAGACAAAGTAAGAAAGAACCAGACAAGTAAAAATAGTAGAAAAACTAAAGTTACATGGCAATGACTTGATTAATTGAACCTCTTGGTGACAAGGGCTGTGTGAGCGGAGAGTTGGAGACATATGACAGAGATGCTATAGAGGTCAAGACAAAAAGATTTGCCAGCTTATCAGAGATGTGGGGTGAGTGAGAATGAAGAGTTGTGAACTCTGGGTGATGAGGCAGAAGCTCAAAAGGAAAGATTAAGCTTAAAGGCATTGGCTTGCTGGAATGACTCTGTGCTCTCATGTCCTGATTCAGATGCCTTAAGAGAGAAGAACTGAGGAGTCTTCTACTAGGTCTAAAAAGAGGGATCCTGCCTTTTCTGAAAGAGAATGACAGGCTCTTGGGTAAGGGGGCATTTGAGTCTGAAAACTGAGGTTGCAGTGACTACAAAGTCACAGCAAGGAGAAAGCCCAGGGAGTCTAGTGGAGTGACCCATGCAGAATAATAATAATAACTATCATCTAGGCTATGCTTTAAGCTTTTCTAGTTTCTCTCTTTCTCATAATGAGAGACAGAGAGATAGAAATAGATAGACACAGAGAGACCAGAAGATACAGAGAGAAAGAGACAGACACAGAGACGGAGGCAGACAGATAGACAGAGTCTGGTTTCATTAACACAATTCCTGTGTTCTTCTTATACAGATGAGGACTGTGAAGCTGAGAAATGAAGTGACTTACCTGGTCACACACACACACAGTTAGGAAGTATGTACAGCGAGATCTAAGCTCAGGCCTCCCTGCCTCCTAGTCCAGCATACAATCTATTATGCTCCTTAGCTGTCTAGATATATTTTAATTTCCTTCTGTCAGAATCACTGTGCACCTTGAGGACCAAGCCCAGCCATGTGTCACGACCACCCACCCATAAAATCTTCCCTAGCAGACCAGTAGCAGCAGGATGGCATCAGAAGGAATGGAAAGACCCTGAAGGTTTCCTTTGCTTTCCAGCTTTCCTTGACAAAAATCATCTTCCAGTGCCTCCTAATGATGTAGAGATGACCAAGCCAACAACTATACAAGCTAAAATGACTTCGACTATGGGCCTAGAGGTGGATTTTATGTATTTAAGCCATGAATCGGGCTAGTCAAGTTCGCAGAAGCTTATTACCAAGTTGGCTTTATGGAATGAATTTGGGGGCTATGGTATCTCTTTCTACTAAGTTTGAAATAGGCAGGCAGGAGTGAAAATCTGTGATTGTAGAGGGCTTATCTCTGCTAAGATCAGAAATCCATAAAATGGGGGCAGCTGGGTAGCTCAGTGGGTTGAGAGCCAGACTTAGAGATGGATAGATCCGAGGTTCAAATCTCAGACACTTGCTAGCTGTGTGATGTTGGGCAAATCACTTAATTTCCATTGCTTAGCCATTACCACTCTTCTGCCTTGGAACTGTGCAGGTAGAAAAATTTACCAATACATAATACTGATTTTAAGGTGAAAGGTAAGAGTTTTTTTAAAGAAATCCATAAAGTAAGTGTTAATTTTATTTCTAATTTTGCTAAATTTTGTTAGTCCATTTTCTTGCTTTAAACATCCATTCTACTGGAACTTTTCATTATTTCCATAGCCTGTGTCCCTCTTCTCACCACCCTGAGTTTCAAACTCATATCTCATCCATTAACTTTTCCTATTACCCTGTCTGTCCCTCTTCTCCAAGTGCTAACCTAGTGTGGTTTCATGGTGAAGAAAGGCTTTAGATTCCAAAAAAACCTTGGCTGAAATCTCCCCTAAGACACTCCCCTAAGCTGTGAGACTCTGGTCAAGTGTTTTTGCATTTCAGATTCCTTATTTGTAAAATGAGAGGGCTGGACTTAATGAAAATTAAGGTCCCTTACTTCTCTATATCTTTGATCCTGTGATCTTTCCCACAATGTGACCTCTTACATTTACTGAGAACAAGACTGTCACTTCCCTTGACTTCCTGATGGCACTTCATTTGGAAAACTGACATATCTAGGGAAGACTAGCCAGATTTCAAATCTATTCTTGATATGTCAAGGTCTAAATAGAATAGGAAATTAGTAGAACAAGGAGAATTTGGATATGACTGAAAAAAAGAATTAAAAGGGGTTGCTGTGGTGGAAAAATATACAAGAGGGGAATAATGATTATTTAATTAGATAATAAGGGCAAGGGAAGGCAGAGTGATCTAGAAGGTTGTAAAAGCTATTATAGAGAGACCTTGAACAGCTGTTCTCCATCTCTATGCAGGATGGAACAGTGGCAGTTCAACAAAAGGGTTTAAATTGCAATAGCAGTGATTTCAATTAGATTAAAAAAAAGCATCCCCTGACTGGGTAAGTTGTTAATATCAATGGGTGCTTGAAAAGGCAAATTCTGAGAAGGTATGGGCATGATTTCCAGAATTAGGGTGGCATAAATTCTACTTTACTGGGCCCTTGTCAGAAGACATCTGGACTCGTGTATTCTGTTTTGGATGACACATTTCAGGAAGGAAATGGATGAGGTAAATTGCATCTAGAACAGGGGAACAAGGATATTGAGACTGGGGTACATAATAGAAATTTTTAATGTTTAGGTTAGAAAAGGGATTTAAGGTTTGCAATACCACTGAAGAGTTTAAAAAGGTTCTATGTGGAATAAATTAGTTTTTTTTAATCTCAGAGGACAAAACAGGAAAAAGAATAATTACCAGAATTTTTGTAGTACTAAACTTTATACAGATTCCATCTTGCCATCAATAAAATAATCATATTGTTATCTATTTTATGGATGAGGAAACTGGCTAAAAGAGGTTGAGTGATTTGGACAGGATAACACAGCTAATTAAATGTCTTAGGGCATATTTAACCTCCCATCTTCCAGACTCTGTGTCTGGTGCTCTATCCATTTATGGAAGTTGCAAGAGAAGCACATTTCAGCATGATATAAAGATAAGGTAGCCATAAATTAGAGTCATCTTACAGTAGAATGTACTCTTTTGGAAAGTCTCCTACTTCTCACTGGGGATCATCAAACAGAGGCTGAATGCAGAGGGTGATACTTGGCCTGGCAGGGGTCAGGCTCCCTGGCCTCTCAAGTCCCTTGGATTTATATCTATATGCATCTATTTTTGTAAATATTAAAATACTGGATTCTATAATTATTGAGAATTATAGACTTTATCTCCTCAATATTCTCAAAAAAAGAATAATCACTTCAGTTTGGGATGAGTTAGTTATTATTCATCCTGATCAATTTCCTATGATGAATTCTGTTTCATGTATGTAGATCAATCTGATGCTCTTCAAGTTTAAGATTGTTTTAACAGGATTGATTTTGTTTATTCCTATTTAATTATATATATATGAAGATGATTCTGAGCTTTGCTAGATTCCCAAAGGGAAATGCCAAAGAAAAATTTAAAAACTTCTTGTCAAGAAAATTCTACCACTCACAAATCAATCAACCTTTGTTTCCCTATGACTAAGAGGGGAAAGAAAATGCAGTCATGGACTTTTTAGTATGAAGAGGCAATGGAAATTTTAGAGGGTCTAAGAAGAACCCTGAAGTCATACTGAACACATAAAAAAGGCAATGAGAGTTGAGATCAAATTTGAGTTCGATTTGCTTTTCATTGCACAAAAAGTATACACTGAAGGGGTTTTAAATTGCTGATACTCAATCAACTTCCTGAGCTAGATAAAAATCATGAGTCACTGAATCATTAACATCTAACTCTGATCGACTATTTGAGGAGCTTTTGAGTTACTCCATAGAGATTAATTTGTCATCTTCCCTCTGGATGTGAATTCAGTTGAAGGGAAGAAAACTCATTTTAGAGAGTCTCATACAATTCAGCTTGATAAGAATGTTCAATTCAATTCATTATAATGGATGTTTCCTGGGTATCTATGATATGTCGAGTAACACATTACTGCAATATGTTGGTTCTTTTGTAAATCTCAGGGAAAGAAAGCTTTCAGAGGCATCCCTACTCATCTTAGTCATAAGAATGCTTTCCTGGTGTACAAAATTCTAAGAACAGGGGAGTTATTATGAAATAACCATCTAATTCTTACCTCTAAAGAGAAGTCTCATTGCTACTAAATTTCAAAGTCATACTTTCAGAGTTTTCTAACATCAAACAGGCTAACTCACGCTGAATGCCAAAGGGACTCACAGAGTGAAAAGCATGGAAAACACCATGTACTTTAAAGAAATTATACAGGAGTATAATTACTCAAGATCTAGTGTCAGCAGCGATAAAATCAAAAATAGTTAAGGGGAAGTTCAAGAGTCTATTACCTTTAGCATGTTAGTGACTTGGCTAGAAATATTGAGGGAACTTGGGTTCAGTTCACCAAGCTAATTATCAGTCAGAATTTGCCATTTTCCCCTGCATGTGCCAGCTAATATTATTATATGCCTGGCAAGATGACAGACTTTCAATTATACTCCAGCAAATTCAACTCATGGACCCTTCAGCAATGAATGGTCAATTATAGCAATGTTACGAGGAAAATACTAATGTACCCATTGATGCTTGTGGAATGCACTGGAATTATTTCTCTGAAAGTTGAGTGAGATTTTACAGTAGCAAAAAATAGGAAACAGTGGATATATGGAGATTTGGTAATGGGCACAATGAAATGTGGCATGTGAATATAAAGATGTAGCATGGTACTGGTCATAAGTAATTATAACAATGAGAAATTCAGAGAAACCTGGGAGAATTTTTAAAAAATGGTGCAGAGCTAAGGAATTAAAACCAGCAGAAAAATATATACAGATATGTTTACATATAGATAACTATGTATATATGTGCATATGTAATTATATAATGACTATAGTAATGTAAATGGAAAGAGAACACAGAAATAGATGAACTGATAAATCATGATGACTAATCAGTATCTTGGAGAACAGGCAATGTGATGAAAGGTTCTTCCTCTTTTTAGCAGAGAGGATGACTAGGGGTATCGAGTATATATTTCAAATGTTCATGGGTGAAGAGTATGAGGGGAAACTTATTGTGGTGTATAAGCAAAACGTATCAATATTTTTGGAGAAGAAAATATTCTAAGTGGTATGGATACTCCACATCTACTTACTAGTAAAAGGATTTGGTAACCTAATAGCATTATTTTCTGGAAGCTGGGCTATCTCCATAAAGAGTTCAAATCTTCAGCTTATCTGCCCCGAGAACAGTCTAATAATAAGTAATGGTGATAATGATGATTTACCTAGTGCTTCAAAGTTTACAAATATTATTTCACTTTCCTTAAAAAAAACCAAAGTGTAGGTGCTATTATTGTTTTCATTTTACAAATGAGGAAATAGAAGGGTTAAGCAACTTGCTGAATTTTATGCAAGTAATGTATAAGGTTAGATTTTAATTCAGGTTTTCCTGACTCTAGAGCCAGTATTCTTAAATCCTTAAATTTACTTTTTTTTCCTATTAATATCCCTAGTCTTCTGGAAACTTCTCACTTCTAATTTCCTAGTATCTCCAGCTCTTCATTATCATCTTTAATTTTGGTGGGTGGGGGACCAAGAAACAGAGATTCTTTTCCAAATCAAGCTTTTTTTTCATTTGCTGACATGCTCATTCTTATCTATATCCTTTATTCTGGAGAAAAGAGAATTGATGTTTGGACTTAAGAATTGTGAGAAACTTAGAACTTCTTAGTTTCCTCATCTTTAATATAGGGATAACAATACCTCTCCGGGTTGCTGTGAGGAAGGCAATTCACAGACTCTGGAATACTCTTCTAGCATAAGCTAACTTTACTAGAAAGACCATGAAGAAACCTGAAGTTATTTAAAAAGGCCGAGCTATGATATAAAACATTTCTCTTATTCTCTTTTCCTTCTGAATAAGCTATAGAAGAACAACAAATTATGTTTTCTTTCAGCTTGGTGGCATGGTGAATAGGGTGCCATACATGGAGCCAATGATGACTTCAAATCAACTTCACAAATATAGAGGCTTTGTGATTCTGGGCAGGTCACTTAATCTACCTCATCTGTAAAATGGGAGTAATGATGGCACTTGCCTCCAGGATGGTTGTAATGATAGTATTTGTAAAGGGCTTTGGAAGCTGGAAAATAATATGGATAAGGTGATTTATTAAGGACTTACTATGATCCAGGCATTGTGAGAGGCAATGGAAATTCAAAGAAGTAGTCCTTATCCTCAAAAGGCATACAACTTTACCATTTTTTCAACCCAGGAGCCCAGAAAGATCAAAAATAAATTTTCCTTCACAAATGAAGGGTATCCAGTGGCACTGGCTATTCAGCTTTTGCCCACTCTCCACTTTGGAAAGCTTTTGATGCAGGCATTTGAATAGATTCCCAGTTCTTTGGCATATATAGAAAGGCCACAAGAAGATGGTTTAGTAGGATACTGGAAGTTTGATCCTAATGACCCAAGTGCAGAGGAAAGGAAGCCTATCCTGTTCCAATCTGATCTTAAAAAGGATATTACCATTAAAGTTTCCCAGTACATTTTAGCATTGGAAAATGGTTATTCTTAATTAGGAAGACAATATAGCTATACCTCAGCAGTAATTTATTCATTAAAAAGTTCCATGAAAATTGATTTTCTATTTTCTTTAACCTTGTTTTCTCATTGACTTATATTGTAAAATTGTAGATGTGTCATTAGAATACTATTATCTTAAATATTTCAGTGAGGAATGGGTTAAATTGGAGCCCTACTCTGAATTGGGCATCATTGCAGGAACCTTTGGGGATTGTATGTAGAAGCCGTGTTAGAATAGTACTGAATGCATTTAGGTCTCAAGAAAAAGGACTTTGAGATCATCTAGTATAATCTTCTCATTCTATGGACGAGGAAATTGAAGAACAGAGAGTTGAAGTGACTTGCTCAAGGTCATACAGGTAGTGATTAAGAGATCTGAGGTATAAATCCAGGCCCTCTGCCTCCATATGCAGTGCTTTCTCCTATGCCATTTGCTTTCCATCCTGGGTCTTACTGTTGCAAATGGTGGTGGGGGTGATGTTGCCAAAAGGATGTGAATAATTTATAATGGAAAGAGTTCAGGTGTAATTTCACATGCCTAGGCTTGAATTTCCTAATCCACAAAATGAGTGGGTCAGACTAAATAATCTCGGAGGTCTCTTCCAAGTCAATCATTCCACCCTATAATGGGATCATCATTGCCATCATTGATCTATTTCAGAATATCTAGACCTGTGACCTCTACATTCAATTGAATGACTCCTCTCAGAACTTCCATTTAAAAAGAGCACCAGGTCTGTCATGTCTCATTTTGTGCCAGGTTGTAGTTCTGAATCTCCTGTCCTCCCCTCCCCTCCCCTCACTCCTCTTTCAGCTTCTTTTTATGTGCTTTCTTCTCCCACTGGAACATAAGATTTGAGAGCAGGGACTATAGTTTTGCTTGCAATTGTATTCATAGCACTTAGCACAGCGCCTAGCCCATGGTAAGCACTCAGTAAAAACTTATTAACATTGACTAATGACATAATAGTGCATTTTCACACAGTAGGTTTACTTCTAGTAATGGATCAAAGTTCCACAGAGGAGCATGGAGAGGAAAAGCTTCCTGATAGCTGAAGCTATTGAAAAAATGCCATGGATGGCCTCAGAAGGTAATGACTTATTCCTGAATAGAGGACTTCAGTCAGAGGCTAGTTGGCCACTTGTTGAGTATAAAATACAGGCCACTTTTGTTCAAGAACATATAGGACTACCTTACTGGATGCCCCTTTGAATGCTGCAATTTGGTGTTTCTGACACTTATGGGGGAAGGCTACCTATGTAACCTTAAGGCATCTTCTCCTGAAGACGATCAGTATATAACTAGTTTAGAATTACATCCCATCCATGGAAACTTTCACTGAGAAAGTGGCATTGAATCTTCAAACTGGAAGGGATCTTAGATTCAATTTCAATTCAAAGGGAATTTATTAAGAACGTACTATGATCCTGGCATTGTGATTGGTGTTGGAAATTAAAAAGCAGTAAGAAAAAGTATCTGTTTTCTAGGAGCTTACCTTCCACTTAAAGATCTCCTAGCCCAACTTTACCATTTTTCCAACCCAGAAACCCAGAGAGGTTCAGTGACTTGCTTAGGGTCACATAATAAATGAATGACTTAATTTGAGGTAATATCCAGATTTTTCTAAGACAGTTCTCTCTTGACTTCGTGATGTTACTCTCTTTCAAATAACTTCATAAGAAAGCTAGTCAGAGAATTCTGGGGAGATGGTGGCTTAGATAGAGCAAATATTAAAACCGCCACACCCTTTCCAAACCAAGATAGAAAACAATGTGCTTTGAGAAAAAAAGAGGACCAAATCTAACAACAGGAGAGACCAGGGGGATCCTACTGCTGGACAGCTCAAGAGGTATGCCAAGAAAAAGTCTTGAATTCTTGAACTGTTGGGTCTGAGGGTATAGAAGGGGAATCCCAGGACCCCTCCCCCCACAGACTGTGCAGAGTCTCAGCAGCCCCTGAAATCTCTAGTCAGGTGGCACCAGGCCTGAGAGAGGGCCTTGTTGATGCGGGGCTCAGGGAGATGAACATAGGCACTGGGGAGGTGGCTAGAGGAGAAAGCCAAAGAAAGACAGCAAAAATGCTCAGAAGATGGTGGCTTAGATGGAGCAAAACTTCAGACCTACTGCCTTTACCACACCAAGATAGAGAACAGAGTGCTTCGAGAGGAAAGAAAACCAGGTCTAACAGCAGGGCAGAGCAGGGGGACCCTACTGCTGGACAGCTCAGTGAAAACACTCTATTTTGTGCCACCCCTTTTTTTTTTTCTCTTGAGGTTTTAGGCTCAAGGCACATTAAGCAATACAGACTTATCTAGCCTTAATCCAATGAAGTATTCAGAGGGCAGGGAAATTCCAACACCCCTACCCCATAGACTGCAGAGAAAGTAACTATAACCCCACCCCCCCATTGCCAGCTAGGGGAAGATCTTTCATCAAAGCTCATTAAATCCATCTGATTAAACTAGCAGAACAGAGAAGAGAAAAATATGAGTAAACAACAGAAAAAGAGAAAAGAAATTACAACTGACAGCTTCTTTCCAGGAAGTGAAAAAAGAGTAAATGAAATTGAAGAGGAGGAAGCTCCAGAAAATTGGAAACAGGCTTTGAAACATCTCAAAATTCAATTAACTCAAGAACTTCAGGAACTCAAACAGCAATTAAGAGAGGCTGAAGACAATTTGAAAAAGGAAATACATGAACTAAAACAAGAAAATAAGGCATTAAAAGCCAGAATTGACCAGCTCAAAAATGAAGCAAAGAAGGCAAAAGATGATCTACAAAGAAAATCAGACCAGAAAGAGGAGGATGACCAAACAGTCAAGGATGAAATTCAGTCTTTAAAAATTAGAACTCAACAAATAGAAGCAAATGACTTCACAAGGCAGCAAGAATATATAAAACAAAATTAAAAAAATGAAAAATTTAAGGAGAATATGAAACACCTCATTAATACAACCAAAGATCTGGAGAACAGATCGTGAAGAGAAAATTTAAGAATTATTGGTCTACTGGAACACCCTGTCAAAAGAAAAAGTTTGGAAATCATACTACAGGAAATTATCCAAGAAAACTGCACTGACATTCTCAAATAAGAGGGAAAAGTAGAAATTGAAAGAATCCACAGATCACCTCCTACATTTAATCCATGACTGACAACTTCCAGGAATATTATAGCCAAATACAAAAACTACCAGACCAAGGAAAAAAATATTACAAGCTGCTAAGAAGAAGTCATTCATATACGAGGGAACCACAGTTAGGATAACATAGGATCTGACTGCATCTACATTGAAGGACCAGAAGGTATGAAATATGATATTCCAGAAAGCAAAAGAACTGGGCCTACAACCAAGAATCTACTATCCAGCAAAACTGACTATATTTTGGCAGAGGAAAGTATGGTCATTCAATAAAATTGAAGACTTCCAAGCATTCATAAAGAAAAAACTAGATTTAAACTGAGAGTTTGCTGCCCAAACACTGAACTCAAGAGAATCACCATAAGGTAATTAAGAGAGCAGGGGAAAAAATCTTTTCTTTAAAGGACCCAATAAGTTGAATTGATTTGTATCCCTAGAAGAAAAGAAGATATTGGCAAATATTAAAAATTGTTATTATCAACAGGGTAACTAGGAGAAGTTTACTTAGAGGGAACAGTGACAAACTGTATAGGATGAAATGTCAAGATATATATCAAAACTAGAGGGGGAAAAAGGTGATAATATTGAGAAAAATGGGAAAACAGAAAATTGGAGTAAATTTATATTCCATAAAGAAGCGTGTGGGGCAAACAGGGGAGAATATCAATACACTGGAAGGGTAAAGAGTTTGGAGAGAGGAAATACTTAATAGTTAAGTGCAATGCAATTAACTTAAAGAGGGAAGAACAATCAGATCCATTGGGACAGAGAATTGATTCTCGCCCTATAGAGAAGTAGAAGGGTAACAAAAGGACTGGTGGGGAGGGTAGGAACACTAGCGAGGGAGAGGGTGGGTAGCTTAAAAAGACCCAAAAGAAGAATAAGAGGGGAGTAAGAAAGGAGAGTGGAGGAAGGGAAGTACAATAAGGGAGGGGATTAGGGGAAATGAATAAAAATGAAACACTGGTATAAAAGGAAGTAGTGAAAGAAGAAAGGGCAGGACAAGGAGAGAGAATCAAAATGGCTGGGGACACACAGTTGATAATTATAACTCTGAGCGTGAATGGGACTAACTCTCCCATAAAACAGAAGCAAATAGCAGAGTGGATTAGAAACCAAAATCCTACCATATGTTGTCTAAAGAAACACACATGCAACAGGAAGACATATGTACAGTAAAAATGAAAGGCTAGAGCAAAATCTATTGGGCTTCAACTCAGAAAAAAGGCAAGAATTGCAATCATGATTTCTGACAGAGCCAAAGTGAAAATAGACCTGCTTAAAAGAGATAGGGAAGGCAATTACATCCTATTAAAAGGCAGTATATGGGGGCAGCTGGGTAGCTCAGTGGATTGAGAGCCAGGCCTAGAGACGGAAGGTCCTAGGTTCAAATCCGGCCTCAGACACTTCCCATCTGTGTGACCCTGGGCAAGTCACTTGACCCCCATTGCCTACCCTTACCACACTTCCACCTATAAGTCAATACACAGAAGTTAAGGGTTTAAAATAAAAAAGGCAGTATAAACAATGAAGAAATATAAGTACTCAACATGTATGCACCAAATGGTATAGCTTCCAGATTTCTAAAGGAGAAGCTAGTGAACCTCAATGATGAAACAGATAGGAAAACTATACTTATGGGTGACCTCAACCTTTCTCTATCAGATCTAGATAAATAGAACCAAAAAAAATAAGAAAGAGATGAGAGGTGAATGAAATCCTAGAAAAATTAGAGTTAATAGATATGTGGAGAAAAATAAATAGGCACAGAAAGGAATACACCTTCTTTTCAGCAGCCCATGGAACATTCACAAAGATTGACCATGTACTAGGGCATAGATACATGGCAAACAAATGCAAAAAAAACCAGAAATAATAAATGCAACCTTATCAGGTCATAATGCAATAAAATAGTTATTAGCAAGAATACATGGAGAGGCAAACAAAAATAATTAGAAATTAAATAATATGATTCTCCAAAACCAGTTGGTCAAAGAAGAAATTATAGAAACAATCAACAGTTTCATTGAAGATAATGACAATGATGAGACTTCTTACCAAAACCTATGGGATGCAGCCAAAGCAGTTCTAAGGGGAAAATTTATATCACTGAGTGCATATATTAACAAATTAGGGAGGGAAGAGGTTAATGAATTGGGCATGCAACTTAAAAAAAACTAGAAAATGTACAAATTAAAAATCCCCAAATGAAAACTAAATTAGAAATACTAAAAATCAAAGGAGAAATTTATAAGATAGAAAGTAAAATTTATAAAACAGAAAGTAAAAGAACTATTGAATTAATAAATAAGACTAGAAGCTGTATTTTGAAAAAACAGATAAAATAGACAAAGTACTAATAAATCTAATAAAGAAAAGGAAAGAAGAAAACCAAATTAACAGTATCAAAGATGAAAAGGGAGACCTCACCTCTAATAAAGAGGAAATTAAGGCAATCATTAAAAACTATTTTGCCCAATTAAATGGCAATAAATATAGCAATCTAGGTGATATGGATGAATATTTACAAAAATATAAATTGCTTAGATTAGCAGCAGAAGAAATAGAATACTTAAATAATCTCATATCAGAAAAAGAAATTGAATAAGCCATCAAAGAACTCCCTAAGAAAAAATTGCCAGGGTTTGATGGATTCACAATTTAATTCTAACAAACATTCAATGAACAACTAATTCCAATGCTATACAAATTATTTGACATAATTAGCAAAGAAGGAGTCTTACCAAATTCCTTTCATGGCACTAATATGGTACTTATTCCAAAGCCAGGCAGACCAAAAACAGAGAAAGAAAACTACAGGTTAATCCCCCTAATGAACATAGATGCAAACATTTTAAATAGAATACTAGCAAAAATACTCCAGCAAGTGATCATGAGGGTTATCCAACATGATCAAGTAGGATTTATATCAGGAATGCAAGGATGGTTCAACATTAGGAAAACCATCCACATAATTGACCATATCAACAAGCTATCAAACAAAAATCACATGATTATCTCAATAGATGCTGAAAAAGCCTTTGACAAAATACAGCATCCATTCCTATTGAAAACACTAGAAAGTATAGGAATAGAAGAACCTCTCCTAAAATAATAAACAGCATATATCTAAAACTATCAACAAGCATCATATGCAATGGGGATAAATTAGAAGCCTTCCCAATAAGATGAGGCATGAAACAAGCATGCCCAATATCACCTCTATTATTTAACATTGTACTAGAAACACTAGCAGTAGCAATTAGAGAAGAAAAAGAATTTGAAGGTATCAAAATAGGCAATGAGGAGACTAAACTATCACTTTTTGCAGATGATATGATGGTCTATTTAAAAAAATCTAGAGAATCAACTAAGAAGCTAGTAGAAATAATCAACAACTTCAGCAAAGTTCCAGGATACAAAATAAATGCACATAAATCATCAGCATTTCTATATATTTCCAACACATTGCAACAGGAAGAGGTAGAAGGAGAATTTCCATTTAAAATCACCCTAGACAATATAAAATACTTAGGAATCTATCTACCAAAACAAACACAGGAATTATACGAACACAACTACAAAACACTTTCTAAACAATTAAAACTAGATCTAAACAATTGGAAAAACATTGATTGCTCATGGGTAGGATGAGCTAACATAATAAAAATGACCATTCTACCCAAATTAATTTACTTATTTAGTGTCATACCTACCAAACTACCAATAAACTTTTTTTACTGAATTAGAAAAAAAACTATAACAAAGGTCATTTGGAAGAACAAAAGATCAAGAATATCAAGGGAAATACTGAAAAAAATGTGAAGGAAGGTGGCCTAGCAATACCAGATATTAAACTATACTATAAAGCAGTACCAAAACAATATGGTACTGGTTAAGAAACAGAAGGGAAGATCAGTGGAATAGACTTGGGGTGAATGATGTCATCAAGACAGTCTATGAAAAACACAAAGAGCCCAACTTTTGGGACAAAAACCTACTATTTAACAAAAACTGCTGGGAAAATTGGAAAACAATATGAGAGAGATTAGGTTTAGATCAACATTGCAAACCCTATACCAAGATAAATTCAGAATGGATGAATGATTTGAATATAAAGAAGGAAACTATAAGAAAATAAGGCAAACACAGAATAGTATACTTGTCAGATCTATGGGAAAGGAAAGATTTTAAAACTAAGCAAGAATTAGAAAAAATTACAAAATGTAAAATAAATTATTTTGATTACATTAAATTAAAAAGAGTTTGTACAAACAAAAATAATATAACCAAAATCAGAAGGGAAACAACAAATTGGGACAAAATCTTTATAACAAAAATCTCTGACAAAGGTCTAATTACTCAAATATACAAGGAGCTAAATCTATTGTACAAAAAAAAATCAAGCCATTCCCCAATCGATAAATGAGCAAGCAAATAGGCAATTTCCAGATAAAGCAATCAAAACTATCAATAAGCACATGAGAAAGTGCTCTAAATCTCTAATCATTAGAGAAATGAGAATCAAAACAACTCTGAGGTATCACCTCACACCTAGCAGATTGACTAAAATGACATTAGGGGAGAGTAATGAATGTTGGAGGGGATGTGGAAAAATTGGGACATTAATGCACTGCTGGTGGAGTTTTGAATTGATCCAACCATTCTGGATGGCAATTTGGAACTATGCCCAAAGAGTGCTAAAAGTTTGCCTGCCCTTTGATCCAGTCATACCATTGCTGCGTTTATACCCCAAAGACATCATAGGGAAAAGACATGTACAAAAGTATTTATAGTTGCACTCTTTGCGGTGGCAAAAAACTGGAAAACAAGAGTATACCCGTCAATTGGGGAATGGCTGAACAAATTGTGGTATCTTTTGGTGATGGAATACTATTGTGTTCAAAGGAATAACAAACTGGAGGAATTCCATGTGAACTGGAATTACCTCTAGGAATTGATGCAGAGTGAAAGGTGCAGAACCAGGAGAACTTTTTACACAGAGACTGATACACTCTGGTAAAATTGAGTATAATGGACTTCTCTACTAGCAGCAATGCAATGACTGAGGACAACCCTGAGAAATTTATGGGAAAGAATGGTACCCACATTCAGAGGAAGAACTACAGGAGTGGAAACACAGAAGAAAAACAGCTGCTTTAACATGTGGGTTGATGTGGACATGATTTGGGAAGTAAACTCTAAATGGCCACTGTAGTGCAACTATCAATAATATGGAAATAGATCTTGATCAATGATACATGAAGAAACCAGTGGAAATGCTTGTCGGCTGTAGTGTTGGAGGATTCTGGGGGGGGGGCGGAGAGTAAGAACATGAATCATTTAACCATGGGAAAATTTTTTCTTAAAAAAAAAAGGAATGATTAAAAAAAGAAGAAAACTAGTCAGAATTATTTTGGTCAAAAGCTACACCAATATTCCTATAAAATAATGACAAACACCAACATGGTGGCAAGATCAACTACTTTCTGTTATCTACTAGCTGTATAGATACACTTTGTTGTAAAGTTTATTTTCACTATATATAGGTGGAGCTTTTTTAGGGTGGGATGCTTGGGTAAGAAAAAAGTTCAGGTTGGTGATTGCTTCTACATAGGGCAGCTAGATGCTCAATGGATAAACCCAGAGTCAGGAAGAACTGAATTCTAAACTAGGTTCAGATATTTATTAGCTGTATAATCATGAACAAGTCTATTTAATCTGTCTGACTTAGTTTCTTCATCTACAAACTTAAGATAATAAATGCATCTGCTTCTCAGGATTTTTTTGAGGATCAAATGAGATAGAACTTATAAAGTACTTAGTGATTCTTAAAGTACATAGAAATGTCAGCTGTAACCACTTGGCTCTGAAGAAACTCTTAACAGTCAAGATATATGATTTCTTAGTAATAATACAGCTAGAACAGTGAAATAGTACCCACATTGGCCACAGGCCACCAGCCTGGTGGACTAGGAACAACTCCCCCCCTTCCCCTTCTTGGCCCTTTGCCTTCCTGAAGTCTTTATCCTTTTAGGCTTCCTGATGAATAATTCTAAAGGATAAAGAGAGGGTGGTGATGAGGAGAAACATATTTAAATATGTTTGTTTTTAGTGATGAAAAAGTGTGTCAAAATAATTCTATTTATTCATAAAATCTTTTTATCAATTTACTGAAAATATTTTACAGGGACCAGTGATCATTTCATTGTCTTTACACCATCTGTTCCAAAGTGTCATTGCCATAATTCATACATAAATTAATAGAGATTTCTCCAAAGACACATATAATCAGACTGTTCATGCTACAAGGGTCTTTTAAAATGTAGTCTGAACTCCTTATTTTCCAGAGGAGCACACTGAAATCTATAGATGGGAAGTGATTTGTGTAACAGCAGATAATACTCATATGCTCTTTCCTTATAACAGTTATTGATGATCAGAATTACGGAAGAAATGCTTGAGGAATATGGGGATGTCAGAGTTGGAAGGAGCTGTAGAAATGATTTAGCCCAACTTGGATATGATGGAGACTCTCTAAAACATTTCTAATAACCACCAACTCAGATTTATTTTAAGGCTTAAAGGTTAAGGAGTAGCATAAAGGAGAAATACTGACAAAATGCTCTAGAAAAATTTGAGAAGGTTTTCTTGTTTGGGGATTGGGGAAGAAGAAGCTAGTCTTGAAGGTTGACAATAATTTCTAAAAGCAGAAATAAGTACTAAGGTGCTTATTTCAAGATTAGGGAGATAGGAATGGATGCCAGTTACCAATTTACAGAGTTGTAAAGTGGTAAATTGAATTTGGACACCTAGCAGTCCAGTTTGGCTGGAGTGTTGAGTGTGGGAACGAAAACAGTAGGGAGTAAAGTTGCAGAGGTCATGTGGAGTCAGTTGGCTGAGAATCTTAAATGCCAGGCTGAGGAATTAGTATTTCACCTTAGAGATAACAGGGGTGCACTAATGTTTTTTAAATATATGTATAAGCACTAACAGTTCTTGTATCTTGTTTCCTCTTCTGGTATTATCATCTCAATTAGTAGTTGACACAATGTTGACTCTGAATTCCAAAAACCTTGTTTTTTTTTAATTTTTTAAATTTTTTTTACATGATTCATGTTTTTACTGTCCCCTTCACCCCCTTTAATCCCCACCCCCATGTCCAATGCGAATTTCCACTGGTTTTAATGTCAGTCAAGACTTATTTACATATTATTGATAGTTGCATTGGTGTGGCCATTTAGTGTCTACATCCCCAACCATGTCCGCATCAACCCATGTGTTCAAGTGGATGTTTTACTTCAGTGTTTCCACTCCTGCAGTTCTTCCTCTGAATGTGGGTAGCGTTCTTTTCCATAAATCCCTCAGAATTGTCCTGGGTCATTGCATTGCTGCCAGTACAGGAGTCCATTACATTCAATTTTACCACAGTGTATTCGTCTCTGTGTACAGTGTTCTCCTGGTTCTGTTCCTTTCACTCTGCATCAATTCCTAGAGGTCTTTCCAGTTCACATGGAATTCCTCTAGTTTATTATTCCTTTGAGCACAATAGTATTCCATCACCAGCAAATACTACTACAATTTGTTCAGCCATTCCCCAATTGAAGGGCATCCCTTCATTTTCCAAATTTTTGCTACCACAAAGATCATGGCTATAAATATTTTGGTACAAGTCTTTTTCCTTATTATTTCTTTGGGGGTACAGATCCAGCAGTGGTATGGCTCGATCAAAGGGCAGGCAGTCTTTTAAAGCCCTTTAGGCATAGTTCCAAATTGCCATCCAAAATGGTTGGATCAATTCACAACTCCACCAGTAATGCATTAATGTCCCAATTTTGCCACATCTCCTCCTTTATTACTTTCCTTTGCTGTCATGTTAGACAATCTGCTAGGTGTGAGGTGGTACCTCAGAGTTGTTTTGATTTGTATTTCTCAAATTATAAGAGATTTAGAACACTTTTTTCATGTGCTTATAGATAGTTTTGATTCCTTCATCTGAAAATTGCCCATTCATGTCCCTTCCCCATTTATCAATTGGGGAATGGCTTGCTATTTTGTACAATTGATTTAGCTCCTTATAAATTTGAGTAATTAGACCTCTTTCAGAGATTTTTGCTATAAAGATTTTTTCCCAGTTTGTTGTTTCCTTTCTGATTTTGGTTGCATTGTTTTTGTTTGTACAAAACCTTTGTAATTTAATATAATCGAAATTATTTATTTTACATTTTGTAATTTTTTCTAACTTCCTTGGTTTTAAAATCTTTCCTTTCCCATAGATCTGAAAAATATACTATTCTATATTCACCTAATTTACTTAGAGTTTCCTTTGTTAAATTTAAGTCATTTGCCCATCCTGAATTTATCTTGGTGTAGGGTGTGAGATATTAATCTAAACTTAATCTCTCCCATACTGTTTTCCAATTTTCCCAGCAGCTTTTGTCAAATAGTGAATTTCTGTCCCAAAAGCTGGTCTCTTTGAGTTTATAATGCACTGTTTTGCTGAGGTCATTTACCCCAAGTCTAAACCACTGATCTCCCCTTCAGTCTCTTAACAGTACCAAAATTTTTTGATGAATACTGCTTTATAGTGCAGTTTAAGATCTGGTACTGCTAAGCCACCCTTTCATTGCTACTAACTCTTTTTTTACCTACTCCTATCTTTAAAATAACATGAAATAAACCATTCATTCAAAAACAGAGTTAGTAGCAATGAAAGGTATCATACTACATAAAAACATTTCATGAAATACAAAGAACCAAAGCCACTTAATGCCAATCGTTCAACTGGAAGCTGATAATTAATAATTTTAAGGTATTCAAAGGTGTTGTGAAGGGGACTCAGCTAAATTTCCTGTCATTTTAAAGGCTTCTGGCAGATTTCTTTGAGATTGTAACCCCCAAATTGAGTTTTTGGCTTCATTAATCTGTACCTCTGTCATTATCCAGTTTCTACCCATCATAGTTTGCATGTAGCAGAGAGAAAAATTTTTTTAAAGCCATCTTTCTCCTCTCTATCCAGATGAGTGAAGCTCAATATGTTATGTTTGGTGATGAGTTATTAGGGAAAATAAATCTCAAAGGAGCCAATTCATTACAGTGAAGGTGAGTCCTAGCTGTTTTTTCCCTGACTTGGTGATTTGTCAATGAAGGAAAACTTCCAGTCATAGTGCACTGACAAAGATGATAGATAGGTAGGTGGATAGATAGAGTAGATGGATAGATGGATAGATAGATAGATAGATAGATAGATAGATAGATAGATAGATAGATAGATAGAT